>NC_066366.1:54784685-55110756 GCF_013377495.2 Cygnus atratus | reverse complement strand
TTACAGCTAATGAGCCAGGCTGCGGATCCTCTGGATGACTCAAACCGAGCACTTTTGCACCAGGAGGTAGGCTGGGGTAGGTGTGGAGCCCTGGACAGGAATCAAGGACTGGCAAGACACCAGGAAAATACCTGCTCATCCTCGCTGCCTTGGGTGCAGCTACGCCGACTTGTCCCAGCCGATGATCTGCCCCTGAAGTCACAAGGCAGCACCTGAGGCTGAATCGTGCTGCTCAGTGCCTCTGGTTTCTTTGTGAGATGCTAGCACAAGGCAGGATGGGCTCAAACCTCCAAGGGAGCAGACGTTTCCCATAGACTCACCAATGCCCAGTCTCTGTCCGGAGTACCACATCCACCTCTCCCTTGGGGGACCGAGACGTCCAAGCTACATTTGCGGCGTGCACGTTGAAATATTGGCAGGCTGAAAAACCAAACCAAGCCACAGCCACGCACAGCACTGGAACAGAGCCGCCCAGACGTGGCCTGTCCTTCCAGCGGCTTCAAACCACGAAGCAGAGAGGGTTCCTGCGGCCGCCCGCCGCCCCGGTGAGCTTGCACAAGGGCTGCGGGGAGCGGCGTGCTGCGACACGGCGCGTGAGTCAGCAAGGTGCCAGTCTTACACAAACCTGCACGCATTTCTGGAGAACATTGCAGACGAAAGGGCTGCCGGGAGTCCTGACAGGGGCAACAGTAGGGAGGAGCAGAAAGGAGGAAGCAAATGCTTTTCCTTTCCCCTCCTTAAGCCTGATCCCTCAGCCAAGACCTCCTCCAGGTGCAGAAGGCCCCGTGTTTTCAAGCTGCCAAGCAAAGGGCTAAATTGCTAATTTCTTTAACTTTGAACTGAACGCATCTCTAAAATAATCCTCCTGCACCAGGCTCTCTGTCTTACAATTGGCAGGGGGATTTTCACCACCTAACTTGTGAAAGGCAAAATGTCGACACGGGGTCCCCACAGCGCTCCCTCTGCTCCTTCTGGGGTCTGCTGGGCGTAGGTGATGCGGGGGGTCTCAGGATGGAGCTCAGAGTTTGTAACCCCCGTGGCAGCTTCCCAGCACTGCCTTTTCCAACCGTGTGCATCCTGGGCAGCACCACAGGGCCAGCGAGGAGATGAGAGAAGCCTCTTCTCATAGCCCAGGTGCTGCTGCGGCACGGCTCGCCTCGCCGCGGGGCCGGAGCCAGGGTGTCCCTTCCCCTCCGAGCAGCAAATCTTAATTTGGTACACGAGTGTCAACAGGTGTCGTGGAGGGAAGAGGGACGAGGGGATATCGGTGCAGCTGGAGGAAGTATTTATAGCTGCCTTTTATAAAAACCGTATAGATCACATCTCTGTTAATGTATGTAACACAATCGGGAACCTGAGCTTTTCATGATCCCCTGGCTGCAGGATTTCCTGTGGAATCCTCTACCGGCCGCAAACACAAGCTAAAAATAAACGCATTAAAAATGATTCACGCACTGAAACATGCACGTGCCTTCGCCTCCTCGCTGGCTGGTGACTTAGGTGGTGGCAATGGGAGCAGGGAAGGGGGCAGCCCCTGGAAAAGTCAGTAATGCCTGCTCCTGTGGGTCTAAGTCCCCCAGGTGTACATGGGTTGGAGCATTCACTGTAGAGAGGGTTTAGGAACCCCACACATAAAAAGGTGAGCTGAACCTGTGCTTCCTACTCTCTAATCTCCCCCAGGATGTTGTGATTAAGCCGTCACTTGGGGCAGCCACCGCGCTGCAGGCAGCAGGG
The DNA here is from genome assembly GCF_013377495.2 of Cygnus atratus. Taxonomy (NCBI): domain Eukaryota; kingdom Metazoa; phylum Chordata; class Aves; order Anseriformes; family Anatidae; genus Cygnus; species Cygnus atratus. The sequence continues at coordinate 55,109,022 of NC_066366.1, read as the reverse complement.
CGAGGCGGGGTGGCTTTTTCTGCACGTGAATCCAGCCTCTTCCCCTTGCTGCTGCCGCCGAGCCATTACACCACCTGGCTTGCAGTTTGCCCTTCTTGCACAGGCTCCTGGCTGCCTCCATCTGTCAGCACCTTGGCTTTTTGTGGTGTTATGCCCAATTATCGGATAGCAATGGTGCCTGCAGGAGCCCCATAGCCCAGTGCTCTGCCGTGTTGTAACCCCAGGGCCAGCTCCTGCCCCCAGCCCCGCTGTGTGAGGCCAGACCACCATGGGCACAGCCACGCTGTGGCCATGGGTCAAAGCCACATAACGCTGTCAGGAAAAAGGTGCCTTCACGAGCTGCTTTGGCACACGGTCCCTTCCCCAGCATCCTGCTGCCGGCAGTGAGGTGCTGGAGGTGTCACCTGCGAGCTGGGGGCGCCGGCGGTGTCACCCGCTCTCTGCAGGGACCAGGTCACTTCTGCCCCACTTCTCACACTGCAGAGGGACCGGCCGCCCACATTTTGGGGATGTATCTGTGGGAACAGGGGGAGGGAGGGGGTGGCTGCCACAGCACGGGCACCAGGGATCACAAAATAGGCTTTCTGCAGCTCTTCATGAAAAATCCCTTCCCAGCAGGGCACCTCATGCAGAACAAGCTCCAGCTGTAAGGGCTGAACCTTGGCTTTAATTTGTGGAGTGATTTTCAAGCAGTACCAAGAGCAGGGAGGCAACCGATGGAGAGAAATAGTTTCACCCTTTCTGTGCTGGTGGGGAAGAAGGCCCACAGGAATAAAGGCTGTTGTCTACCTCTGTTGTGTTTGGAGGTCAGATTCAGCCTGCTTGGATATCTCTGAATGACAGCTAGAGAAGAGTAGGATGAAATCCTTCAAGCCTGGGCCAGCATCACCCCTCATTTTACATGTTTAACCTCTCTGGCTGTGATATGTGCCCCGTCACACCCCATTCAAAGCACTACTGCAAAGCCTCCTTGCCTGGCTTGTTGCTCGGATGGGTGGGTTCGGCAGGCTGTGTTCGGCATCTCACTTGTCCTAGGTCTGGAGTGCAACGTTGCCCATGTTCATCCCCCACTGAGGGCAATTACTGCTTTCACAGGAATGAAAGTGAGAAGAATCTGCCACAAAACACCCCTCCCTTGGGTTGATATACTCCAAATAATGTCAGGGGCACTCAGAAATGCACAATGCTATTAATACAGACGGGAGGGAAACAAAAGATTGTTTTTCAGAGCTGGATTTGGAGGGTTCTGAATCAGAAAGTCTCGTAGTCCTCCTGTGGCATTACAGCTGATGTGGGGGCAGCCACATCAGATAGTCCTTTCCCCCCCATGTGGATGGACTAGACATAATCTGGTCCTCATAGGTTAGCAAGGCTGGGGTTATTTTTCTTTAGAGTTAACCGCGAAGGTCCCCAGCCCTCTTTCCGTCCTCCATTAAATCCGTTTTCCTATGAAATTGGAAACCTTGATTAACAACCTACTAGGGGAGAGAAATCACTGGAGTCTTTCTGCTCGCCCAAGAGACGCTCCCTGCTCTGGGATAAATGTACGTTTCATTTTTGTTCATATGCTGCATTTTTGCTCTGCAGAAGAGAGAAAGGGCTGAGTTGTCTTCAAGGAAGACTACAGATTCACAGGGGAGAAAAAAAAAAACAATTTCTTTGGAAGTCATTTTCTCTTAAGAAGTTCTGTCTGCATTTTTTATTAATAATACAACACCCTGGATGTGTCAAAAAATATGAAAATACATTTCCTGGTGGGGAGCTCCAGTCTCACAGACCCTGGCAGTACAGCTGGGTTGTCATTTGCTTCTTGGAATTTCATTTCCTAATCAACACGTCTGTGAAATCACTGCGTTTTCAAAGTCTGGTTTCCACAGCTGCTGTGATCAAAGCCTGGGGAGGTGGGGGCAGAGTGGGTAGGGGGAAACACGCCATCTTCAGCAGCAGCCTCCCTGAGAGGGAGAGGGAGGAGAAAGCCCATGTAGCAGAGAGAACCGAGACAAAGGGAGTGTTGATGTTCCCACGTGGGTTTAATGTTTCAGAGGCAAACAAGAAAATAGGGATTTGGAGACCCAGCTCTCAACTTTCATATCCAACTGGTCTCTGCTTTAGCGTTTTTGTTTGTCTGTTTTCCCTTCAAATATAAGTATTGAGTTTCTTGGGCAGCAAGAGGCAAAGTAGCAGGGGTGTGGTGAAGCTGCTGAGATGGCGGCCCCGAGGAGCACAGCGTCCAGCGAGCAGCCACCTCTTCCAGAGAGCAAGGCTGGGAAACTGGGGACAAAACAGCCTCTTCCCACACAGCGGGTCTCACAGGTATCCAGCGATACTCAAATACATTAAAATTCCCTGAATCAGACTCAGACGATCAGGTTTTGCTTCTCTGACACCTGCAGGGCCATAAATTCGGTGGGCTGACAGTCACCTGAAAGCCCTCCCAGGAAATGCAGGCTATGCATGTTTTCAAAGAAGACAGAAAGAGATGAGAAAAAGAAGAAAAAAAAAACAAATCAACACATTTAAATAAAACAAAACAAAACAAAACCCAAACCACCCTGCTGTCCTCATTTATCATGAAGAAGGATTATTCTCTGTTTCCCAGAGCCCCACAAAGACACCACCAGCTGCCTCCTGAAGGTTGTCCCTCTTCCCCAGCCGCCCGTGTCCCTGCTGGCCGCGTGTGGAGACTCCAGCTGCAGGCCGCCAGCCTCGCCCTGCCCTCGCCTGCGCCTCGCGTGGCACCGCACAGCGGCCGGGGGCTCCTCACCCGCTGGCAAGGCAGGAGAGAGCCCCTTGTCTGTGTCTCTTGGGGCTGCTGGTCACTGAGTCACAGAACATCCTGAGTTGGAATGGACCCACAAGGGTCATCGAGTCCAGCTCCTGGCTCTGCACAGAACCACCCAAAAATCAGCCCCTGTGTCTGAGAGCGGTGTCCAAACGCTGCTTGAACTCCGTCAGGCTCAGTGCCATGACCACTTCCCTGGGGAGCCCGTCCCAGTGCCCGACCACCCTCTGGGTGCAGAACCTTTCCCTAACACCCAGCCTGACCCTCCCCTGTCCCAGCTCCATGCCGTTCCCTCGGGTCCTGTCGCTGTCCACAGAGAGCAGAGCTCAGCGCCTGCCCCTCCGCTCCCCTCGTGAGGGAGCTGCAGGCCGCCATGAGGCCTCCCCTCGGCCTGCTCTGCTCGGGGCTGAACAAACCGAGGGACCTCAGCTGCTCCTCGTACACCCTCCCCTCCACACCCTTCACCATCTCTGTAGCCCTCCTCTGGGCACTCTCTAATAGTTCTGTGTCTTATTTTATATTTTGTGGCGCCCCAAACTGCCCGCAGTGCTGGAGGTGATGCTGCACCACTGCAGTATGGAGCAATCCCTTCCCAAGGCTAGCTAGCAGCGGTGACTGATTCCTGCTTATCTGAGCCCATTTTGGGGACAGGCTGAGGACACTCTTCTGTGGTCAGCCATAGCAGTGAGGTGCCTGAATGTTGCACTGGGGCTGCCTTGCCTCCACCGAAGAGCTGTGTGGGGAAGCATCCAAGCAAGTGCCACTGGTGCAGCTGCTCCTTCACCCACTGTGCCACCTGGAAAAAGATTTGGAAGCTGGGGCACCCGCAGCACAGCACGCTCGGCCCTGTGTGGACATGACGATGTCCTGCCAAGAACAAGCCAGCTGTGCACAGCCTGAAAGTGTCCTCCCACAGAAAGGGCATCGTTTTGCCCTCAGAGCACGTGAACTGATATTACATGGAGCAGGGTTTTAAGATCATCCAGGCTGCCTGCATGACACAGGCTGGAGCTCAGCGAGCAGTTCCTTCCCAGGTGGAGCACTCAGCGCTTTATGCCTTCCAGAAGAAAACACCTCCTGATGTACAGCCTGCGTGTGCTGCAGAGGCAGCTAGAATCCCTTGAGCGGTTTCATGACACATCTTACAGGAGAGGCTGATTTCCACCACCCCTATCTCCATCCACCGCCTGCCAGAACAAGCAGCTCCCCACTCCCCGCAGCTTTCCCCCCGGAGAGGCGTTTTGGGGTGGTGGTGACACAGCACCCGTGCCACCTCCCCATCCCCAGGCTCCCCAAACCCCTCGGGGACCTGCTGCAGGTGTGACCCTGCTTCCCCATGCAGGCTGCCAGCGGGTGCCAGGAGCCCCCTTCCCCATCTAGCAGAGAATTTGCAATTATTCCTCAGATAGGTAAAAAATGGCTTGAAAGGGAAGCAAGCATGGTGGGGGCTGGGAGGGAGGCAACCGAAACCAGTAGCTCTGGAGCTGGAAAATATTCAGGGGTGAGAAAATTGTGGAGGAATGGAAGAATGACTTTTTTTTTCTGAAATTTTTAATTTATTTTGCTTTTTTTTTTTTTTTGCTCGCCGTTGCCGCTGGTTACAGCCGGGGCCGGGGGGTTCGGGGGGGGTTTGGGGCGGCGGCTCCGGGGCACGGGCACCCCCTGGCGGCCGCGGGGTTTCCTTGTGCCGGTGCTGGGTCATAGCGGGGGGCTCAGGGACACGGGTGGCAGCGGGGCCAGCTGTGTCAGATCCTTTTCTGGTTCCCTTTCCATCGCCCACCGCGGTCCGCTTCCCGCAGCAGGTCGGAGAGGATGAGGCAGTGCTGGCTCATGTGTGTTTGTGGGTTTGAGCGGGTGGATTTGGTACCGGCTGAGCTCCCACATTGGGTCCTCTGTTCCAGCCTGGGGGACGTTAATGGGAACTGGGTCTCTGGTATCGTCAGAATTTAGGGAGGGAAAGCAGGTCATGGAAAATTCCCAGGAGTAATGGTTTCTCTGATTCCCAGGTACATCCCAGGGGATAGACCTCCATAACATGAAGTCTCTATTAAATACAGGCATCCCACTGACAGACACCAAAATCCCCTGCTGCTGCCCATTTCTGGACCAAGACAGAGCCTTTTTTTACAACGGCAGAGCAAGTCCTGTGGGGTGGGAAATGGCAGAGCAGGCCACAAGGAGCCATCCCTGCAGTGTAATACACCGCGCTCCTCCGAGAGGAGCAGCTCCTTGCAGGTCACCGAGCGAGGCCCCAAACAGCAGCTGGCCTCTTTGATCCGAGGCTGAAGGTGGGTGTGCGCTGATAAGGAAGGGAGGTCAGAGAAAGGCGACTGCCATCCCTCATTACCCTCCCGGCCAGCTATGTGCACGGCAGGTTGTGTCATGAGCGCAGCCACTCCTTCCCCATCCGGCACACATCTGCGGGTTTTCCTGCAGAACAGGTTTTCTGGTATTAATGATACCACTGCTTCTATCTTCCACTCCCAACCCCCCCAGCACTGAAAAAAAAAGGAACAAAGGAGGTGACAATATCATAAAAGACTACGTTAAAAAAGATCCTGCAGTCTTTAATACTTTGTGCTCACGAAGCACCGCAGCTCCCTAGCAAGCATCACCAAACGCCCCCAGAAAAGGCTCTTACAACAGACAGGTACCTGCTCTCACACATCTCCTCCCACGAGGAACAATCCGTTCCCCCTCGGTGATTCAGATAAAACCACCCCCTCGCCCAGGACAAGCCTGTTTGCGTTACAGGATGGGAAGTCACCTTTCATTCCTCCACCACTCTGGACTGGGATGGAGCTAGCTGTGGCTGCGGTGCTGTGCCCGGCCACCCTTGAGCCTCCTCCACTCCTGCTCCCTCCAGGGTCTGATCCTGAGCACTGCTGCACTCTTGTGCCCAACCTCGTGGTGCAAAACTGGAGGAATCTCCAGGTCCATGCAAGTGAGGATGTTCACCAAGAGTGGTTATGGGGGAAAGGCTGGCTGTTTGGCTCCAGAGCCTTCGGAGGCTTTGTAGGCACCTCTCTCTTCCCATGTCATTTGTTTTGTCAAAGCCAAAGGAATTGCTCCTCTCTTCTGGCATCAGGACTGACCAGGAACTGACTAGGTGGACTCGTCACCCCCCTCACCCCCTTTATTTTTAATCAGCTTGAGAACTGCACAAAAGATTAGTTCTGCTTATATGTTACTACTTTTTATCATTTTTAAAATTATTTTGTTTTTAATTTCTGGTGTCTTGAATTCAGCAAGTCATACTACCTAATAGAAGTTTTGGCTACTCCGTTTGGCTGCAGTATGGAAGTGTTTGTCCTCTGTGACATCTGTTAGATAGGATCCAGGTTGCTTTCACTACAGAAAGGTTTCCCTTCCTTTTATCTGTACAACTCCACCTAGGCAGGGACTTCACTCCTCTGGAAGAGGTGCATTCCTGGATTTCTGGCAGCAGCTCAAGTGGATGCACGTCCAGCCTCAGTCTGAACACCATTTGTCTTGTTTAAACTGATCCTTCTGATTTTGTCAAAAGTGCACTGCAAGTCAACTTTTAAAACCACCCCTTTCGCATTGTGGATCTTACATATAAGTCTTTCACCAGAGTAAATGGAAAATAAAATCTACCCATCCCTGATACTGACGAAAGCATGGAGAATGCAAACTCCTGGATTAGGCATCAGGTGATAAAAAAGAATCTAAAAGAGATTATTTAAAATCCCATGACTTTCCCCCACAGAGTGGCATTTTCTTGTGATTGCAGCCATGCTCCTGCTTCCCATTTCGACCCCTCATGTGCTTGCCCCCCAACCGTGGCCACTCTGAGCCAAGGCATTTCCAGCTGGGACCACCGAGCTCACCTGCTTGTGGTGCAGAACACCAACACAGGCAGGCTGAGGCAGGAGGCAGAAGCCTTTAAATCCAGCTTTCCCAGCAGCAGAGATCAAGTGAAAAAGCCTTAGCCTCTGTATTTAATCTTTTTCTGTGTGATTCAACTCTGTTGACAGTTTATACACCTGTAATTTTGTCCCTAAGAGTGATTCTTTAACTAACAGTTCCCTGTCAGTACAGGAATGGGATAATACACGTTTCTTCACATTTCCCCTAAAGATGCCGGATGTCTTCCTTAATGACACAGATACAAATCCAGGCTAACTCCATTGACGTCAATGCTGTTAGCTGGGTTTTATTAGTAGCAGATCGATATGAAAATCAGTAAGTACCAAGCAAAAATTCAGAGAGAATAATGCAAACACCCACACAGACCTCCCACTGAGGAGCTCCTGGTGCTGCTGCTTCCCTCATTCGCAACGTGCTGCTGATGTGCCCAGACCCCAGCCTCAAACCAGAGCTCTCTCCTTTGCATCATCTCTTCCCCTCTTGAGAAAGAAAAAACTGCGCACAAGATGCATGTAACATCAGGGTAAAGAGATAAGATTAGAAGTGGGGAAAAAAACAGCACTCTCCTGCTGCAACCTCAGAAAATGCCAGGGCCCTGAGAGCAGGAACAGGCTCTGCAGCCTCTCCCCTCGCCTCACTGGTGCTCGGCTGCTGGTGTTCAGGGCCAGCTCTGATACCGTGCAGCCAAGTAACCTTGGATCCGAGCACTGCCAGGGGAGCAGGGCGAGAAAGAGCTGGGAGAGGCCGTGCCTGGTCCCCCTCCTTGCTGGCAGAGCCGTGGCAGTGCTGGACCCCTGTGCATGTGCCTGTGCCAGCCCCGCACCTCGCTGCTCCCGCTGTGCCCTGCTGGCCGGGCTTCCTGCTCCCTCGGTGCGGACCCGTGGGGCCGTCACTGGAAGCTAATGGCATCCTGTTTACAGAAACCTAGCAGGTGGCTTTTTGCCGAGGCTGAATCACTAAAGAGACTTTGCTATTTAATTAACAGCAGTTCTGAAACACGTGCAAGTAGACAGGCTGGTGTCCAGAAAGATAGTTTAACATGAAATGTTTTTCCCTGACATCAGAAGGAAGGGTTCCCTGTTGTACGAGCAACGACAACCCCTCCTACTTGAGTTCCTAACCCAAGACGTTGTCTTTTTTCCACTGAAAAACACAAAGGAGTTGCAGAATTTTGCTGAATTACAGGCCTGAGTGCTGGGGCTGTGTCCTTGGTGGGTGTCAGTCAGAACAGCTGGAAGGAGGCTGTGGAGATGTGCTGGTGCTCTGGGAAAGCTTGCTTCTCTCTGATTGCTTGTTGCCATTTTACACTTCTCTACCACCTCAAGGAGAATTTGGTCTGCGTAACCAGACTGTTCCAACTGCTCCTCACCAGCTCCAGGTCAGGAGACTCTGGCACCTCCACAGAATAAGGTGAGTGTCTTCAAAATGTTGACAACACTATCAGCCTGCCGAGCACATAAGTAATCAGTCTCAATGACTCCACTAAATTTATAAAACCTAAGCTGAAAGTTAAGCACACAAAGAGTGTTTCACAGATAAGGCTTTAAAGAGCAATGTTTTCAAGCTGCTTTTTATTGTCTTTCCTTCTGGGTTGTCTGTTCTACAGCTTCATGGCTCGGTGGTGTTACTGAATGCTGAGGAGTCAATTCTCAGCAGCAAGCCTCCAAGGCTCTTTCTGAGTAGCGTTTGAGAAAAAAATAGTTGCCACACTTTGGAAAACTAACTGGTGGGTCAGCTACTTCTGTTATTGCTGTCCTTGCCACTTCCAGTCACCAGGGACACAGAATTGCCGTGATCGTTCTTGCTGCATGGCAGCCATCAAATGAGAAGACAGCTTTGTTACAGATCACCATATCAACTGCTTTCCTCTAATACCTCTGCTTTTCAAACATCAAGGTGTCGAACTTGCACAACTGGAACACTCCCATGTGCTAAGCATTACCCCATCGGATATAAATCAACTTGTTAACTCTGTGGCGTATCTGGACAGCAACGTATCGACTGAGCTGGAGACATCAGTGGAGATCAGGATCTCCTAGCGAGCCCAAAGAACAGGGAAGTTCTGAGCAGGGAGGAAGGATAGTCTTGTGCATAAAAATAAGACCAGGACACAGGAATGCATTTGGGCAATACGCCTGATAATTTGGTTTTCGCCTTGCTATGTTAAGACAGGGCAAAGATATCCTTGTCCTGTAGAGAACGCCATGACCTCCCTGAATGACAGGGGCTGGGGTGGGGGGAACAGCACGAGGTAGAGAAGTCACACAGAGTGCACAGAGACAACTGGCTCTGCTTTTGTAATGCCTCCTGCGAGTGACCCCACGGAGCGAACTGCACCCTGTTTGTAAGGATGACCTCTCGGGAAGCTTTGCACTGTGGTTGTGCTGGCTGGGACAGCCACTACCACAGCAAGGGTGAATATAAGCACTGAGTGTGTTACTATGCCACCGTGACCACTTCAAATCACTTCTCCCTTATCTTTAGCCACTGCCTTGCTACACACTCTTGGGAGCAAAGAGCATCCTGGTATACACGGCTACCGTATCTGGCTGAGCGAGGCCCTGACCTCTAATGAAAAATGTTAAACTCTAGCTGCTAAAAGTAAAAGCAAGCAATTTTATTTCTTGTACATACAACAACCATCAGGATTTCACACCCCGGTTCAAACCTCTGAGCTCCTTTCATCTGTGCTGCCCCAAGCGAGCCCATCAGCCGAGCTGCTCCCGTTCTGCTGGCTGCTGCTGAAGGCTGTTGAGGTGTGCTAAAGCTCCAGGATCGCAGGCTCGTGGAGGAAGATGAAGGTTTATGAAGCCAAGCTAATGGACCTGCTGCTAGACTTTCCACCTGTGAAATCAGTGCGTTCGCTATGGTACGGAGCGAGGGAGATCACCCAACACCTACGGTTTCCTTGCCAGGTACCGGGAGTTTCTTTGAAGTTTCGAGAAGATTGCATCCAAATATCAAGCTGCATTTTGAATTTGTACTCGTTACTTGTAATCGGATAGCAGCAGCAATAAATTCAAAGGCTCAGGAACCTCCTAAGTCAGACTTTGTCCTTCCCTAAAGGAATGCTAACAAACTGAACACCCGTGTTTATTACCTGGTGGAATCCCCAATTAACCCTCTGAGACGGAAACATCAATACGTGTGTGAAGATGGGATGTGACGTGCAGCACAGTGCCAGGAGTTTCGCCCTCTGCTAGTAGTGGGTGCATCATTTGTGGAACCACACATCTGAGTATGAGGGTACAGCTTTATCATACGCTTAATCTGATCCCCGTGGGCTACTACGGAAAGAACACTCACTGAATGCTCCCACCCTGTTTGCACCAAGCCTACCTCATACAGCTTTGCTAGGATTTCATCAATTCGCTAATCCCATAGAAAAGTATTTCCCAATTTCCCTACTGAAGGGAACAGGTCTAGCTTGCTGGTCACTGAGTCTGGGGTGGAAAAAGGAGATAATCCCCTTTGGTGGCAGCCTACAATTACAGTCAAATCCGTTCCAAAACGAAACTAACACCACCCTGAGACTTCAGGGTATCACAGCTGGTAACAGCCAACCCCACATCAACCATGCCTCAAACAAGTCTCCCAGTCACATTCTAGACAGGGAGTCAACCCGGATCTGCAAAGCCTCATCTCAAACTGTCAGCGTGGAACGAGAGATTACTTTGGTAAACGATGCTGACTTATCCTCCCTAGGAATCAGGCTTGATGAACTCAGAGACGGCACTGCCCATCCTGCAGAGAACTCTTGCGTGGTCTGAATTAAGGGCCCTCAGTATTTCTCAGCACTACTGATGACAAGTGACCCTGGGAATGTGCAAGGCTTCTCATTTCCTCCACAAGCAGACATTCTGCTCAGAAAGGCAAAGCAAACTCAAACCTCTGCCCAGGGAATTTGCCAATGTACAAGCACCCACCTCCCAATAAAACATTTAAGTGACTATCGGGGGGAACCACTTAAGAAAGAAAAGTCCTTTATCCATTTCAACAACCTGACTGGGAGATAACTCTGAATTTCTCTTTCCGAGCATTGCTTAGATCCATCCAGCCTATTGATACAAGCTAGCATGAAGACCATGGCTGAAACTCCACTGTGCAGTATCATAGAATAGATCGCAGAATATCCTCAGTTGGAAGGGACCCACAAGTCATCAAGTCCAACTCCTGGCTCCACACGGGACCACCCAAAAATGAGACCACATGCCTGAGAGCAGTGTTCCCACATGCCCTGGGGAGCCTGTCCCAGTGCCCAACCACCCTCTGGGTGCAGAACCTTTCCCTAACACCCAGCCTGACCCTCCCCTGTCCCAGCTCCATGCCGTTCCCTCGGGTCCTGTCGCTGTCCCCAGAGAGCAGAGCTCAGCGCCTGCCCCTCTGCTCCTAATGAGTGACCACCTCTGCCCAGCCCTCTTATTTGTCAAGATCTCCATACCAGCCCTCTCTAGCTTTAGCATCATTTATGAAAATATTGAAGAGAAGTGGCTGTAGAATGGCGCCCTGTAGAACTCTCTAGTGACTGAGCACCCGCCCAATACTAACTCCATTTACTACAGCCTTTTGAATCCAGTCAGAATTCACAAGTAGTTTTGAAATACAAACCTTGTTTAAACAGAAAGAACAAGTTTACTTTTAGAATTAAGAAATCACTCAATCCCAGGACTACTCTCATTTGTATTTAAAGTCACATTTTGTACAATTGCAATAAAATACCTGTGTAAAGGAACACATCACCTACCGCACCTTCAGCCCATCTTTGTAACACGGTTTGCCAGGTGTGCTAGTGCTAAATGACAATTTGATTCCCAGATCCCATGCAACCTAACAGTAGGTTGACAGCCCTACACTCCACTGCATTAGAGAGGAAAACTTGAAGCTCTTGCCCGTTACATCGTAGCCAGCAAACATCTTTTTCTTCATCTGATCCTAAACTCTGCTAAAGCTAATAGAAAAAGCATGTCATTGGATGGCCTTGGTATGTCACAACAGCAGATCTCACCAAGGGAATAAAATGCTTTTTTTCTTGTAATTCTGCTTTCAGAATAACAGAGTTGCGGGTGACAAAAATCATAGTGTCAGGGCACACCAAGAGCTAGCTACAAGAAAGTGTTCAGGCCCTGGGAGCTGTTGATGCTTCTCCCAGGTCAAAAGCTACTGCTCAGTCATGTGTTTCCTTAAAGGTACAAAAGTTAGTCTACTCCTCAACATTAATCCCCAGACTGTTCTTTTAGAATTGCAAAGGTCACTCCCAGGGCTATGCAGGTCAACTTTGTGGCTTCCCGTGTCCAACGGAAGAAGATCTCACCTTCTTCCTTTCCTCATCCTCAGATCACTTTAGGAGGGTGCCAGGTATTCAGGCACTCCTGCAGATCAGCAAACAAGGGCCACAATGTTAACTGGTCAAAGCACTGAAACCTGTATTTAGTGATTTGTAGTAAACACCTGTACCAAGTATGTATTTTTTAAGTAACTTTCTCTCAAACCTCCTTTTTCAGTCCAAGACAGAGCCATCACACCCAGCCCCATTGCAATGTTGATTCCATGATGTAAGTTGCACCAGGTTGTATACTTACTTGGAAAAGAAACATAGTTTGGAGCCCTAAGTGAAGACTGACCAAAACCAAATCCTTTATTTCCACAACTGTATAAATGTGCTCCAAGTATGTGTCCAACACAAGTTAGAAAAACAAAATAGAACATGCCATTTGCAAACTAGAGCCGTTCACCGACGTGCTGACTCCTTGGTATTAGGCTTAGTTACACAAGACCAGTCACAGTAAAAAGATACATTTTAGAGTACAAAGAGTAGCAGGATGTTAAGCCATTTCAGCTTGCGCACATACAAGTCACACTTCTGGCAGAAAATGCAGAGAAGTTTGATTATGGTGGAAGCTACGTTGCATCACTTTAAATGGCATCAATATCAATGTCATCATCTTTACTGTTTGCAGGCTTCACAGTTTCAACTTTAGGGACACTGGCAGTTGTAGAGTACACCACCTGTGAAGACAAGAGATGTACCTGTTAGTGCTTAACGGCAGTGGGTGCTAGACAATGCTTTTGCTTTAATGTCAGGAGTTGGTAATATGTACCTGCTCGACAGTTCCCCTTGTCTGTCAGGAATGCTTAGTGTGCACTCCCGAACACACCTGTCTTTAGCAACTAGAGGTGCACATGCATGTCTTTAAGAAGCAGGGTCTCAACCAGGAGCAAGTAATACAGAGAGGAGCAAACATGCATGCAGTCATCTGGAGTGTAGCTACCAAATTTCACCTTGGTCTGATCTGTGAGGAAAACTGCTATTTCTCCCTTAATCTGCTTTTCTAACACACCCCCTAGGCTCTTCTAAAACACAAGGTTTTATACTTGCCAACATGCAGAGCAATACCTTAAGCAAGCTATTTTATAGTATACTAAGACAAAGTGCCCCGAAGTGTACAGAGCAGGATAATTCTGGAATTACAGGAGGCGAGCCTTTCCTACCTCTATGTTTTCATCTTCATCCTCTTCTTCATTACCGGAAGATTCTTCTTCAGCTTCCTTTAGCCATTTAATAAATGGTTCTGCTTTGACACGGATTTCTTTGGCAAGCTCCTTTGAAACATATTTCTTTGAGGCCTGGAAGACCGAGTATGTAAATTCCTTTAGTGTTTAAGCCAAATCTGTATCAGATCACACTGAAATACACCAAGCCTAACTTCACCCCACTACCTTGAACAAGCCATTTTTGAAAGACACATTTCTCCCAGATAATCATTCTGAAGTAGGTGACTGTTTGAAGACATCTACCCGAAAGATTTTACCAGAATGGCAGAAGCAGGTGCCTAACATATACGGCACAGTACATACTACCACTCACCTTTTCTGCCCAGCCAAGGATGACTTCTTCTTCCAGAAGATCTGCATCATACATTTCCTTCAAAATATGTGGTATTTTAGAAATAAGCTGAGACTGATGCATGGCTACCACACACTCAAAGCCATGGAGAAGGTACCTCTGAGCTTTCTTGTTATTGTGGCAGAACTAGAATTGCGAGGAGGTAAAAAAGAAAAGCAAAAACAAATAAATTAGCCTTCTTCTCTAGAATGAAGTGTAAGCAGAAGCAGCAACTCAATGAGACAGCAAAATCTACAACAGCTTATATTATTCCTCGCAGCACTTTTCCCAAGCTGGGAAGTACTGCTTTAAAAACTACAATAAAGTCATCCCTCCCCTAGTAAAGCAATCCAGAACTGACTAAATAGTTATCTCAAACACATGAGGTTGTTACACTGGGTGCAGAACAAGAGAAGTCTTACACGAAGGAAGTGACGTCTGTATTTCCTTATCTGTTCACGAATTTTTTCGTCGAAAAGGACTTCAGTGAGAACTAGAGGGCCCATGGCCTTCACATCCAGTCTCTCTGCTTCTGCTACAATGTCTTTGTCAGAAGAATCAATGACACCTTCTTCCTTCTTTTTCTAGAAGATAGAACAGATAGATGTTTTAAAGCCACTGGAGCCTGCATTAACACTCTAATAATTAAACTCTTTGCTTCCCAACCAATGGTGGAACCAGTACTTTTGTAGGAGTTTAAGCCCTAAAGCTGAGACTTCAGTGTGTGTGTATATAAAATCAATTTGCTCTTCATCTCCTTCTTAGCATTCTACAAAACTACAGCTGAACAGTGAATAAAAAGATATTCACCTTCACAAAATCAAACAGTATGTTGACTCTCTCCTCCACTGTTCTTTCCAGGTCTTCACTAAGTGTAAGGTTCTTTGCATGGTCACTGATTTCATCCATTCTACGCCTCTGGGCTTCTTCTGTTGTGTCTTCACCCCAATCATCATCATCTTCCTCCTCCTAAAACAACAACAACAAAAGATTCATACAGTGTTACTACAAACTTATTAATAGGTTGAGTTTTCTCTAGATACAGATCTGAGAGCATTTTTGTGAGTATTTCTGACTCTTGCCTACAGAAGGAAAAAGTTACACTATGATCAGCTAGTCAGAGATGGAGAAAGAGCTGATGGAGGAGAGTAGAAGTAACTAGGTGTACATTTGTAGACATCTGTTGTTACCGTGCCATGCCTCATCAGTATCTACTACAATCATTTAGATACAAGCCAGGTCTCCTGAGAGGAGTGGGCAGCTGTCACTTAGCAAGGAGCACACATACTGAAGAGTTGGTAGAGCTACTATAATGGATGTGCGGGGATACTTCTATTGCAGCAGTAAACTTCTCCTTATAGTACAACTTTGATATGATGTTGACTAGCAAGGAATCTGAAGCTTCAAACCAGAGCAAGACACTATACACCCTCATCTCCCCACATTCCCTTCTACTTACCACAACCTGTGGAGGAGTAATCTCCTCTGGTGGTGGGGGTGGAGGTGTCTCATTGCTGGACACAGAACCATTCTCTTTGTCCTTGCCTTTTCTATTCTTCTTCTCCTTTTCTTTCTTCCCCGTACTAGTGTCGCCACTTTCTGAAAGTGAACATTAGTGTAGTGTATTAGCTTTCTCGATTCCATAGATTCCCTGCTAATTCCCCGGGTAAATCGATCCAGACTCTTTTATTCACAGCAGGTGATGCACAGTGCCCGTCTCCAGATGCACTCACAGGATAATCTACACAGCTCATAAAACCCCTGGTTCTAGTGAAAGTCTTGTTTCTCATCCTGGTGTCCAAGTCCATATAACAAGCGACCTCACAAAGCAGAGATCCCCGGAATAGGTTAGACTTTTCTAATTTAGCAAGCTTAAATTGCAGCAGGCAACCAAATGCTTACTACAGAGTGTTGCTTGCAAAAACAACTCCACTACAGTTCACGTTTAGTGCACTATCCTTCCGCTTCACGCAGACTTAAATGGAAACCTGCAGCAAGCACCTGCTGATCAACTCTTCCTACTAAATTTCACCCTACCTAGGCAAATAAAATTCTGCAGATACTGGTACTTGAGAACGACACAAGAGAACTGGCTGCTCATATTTAAGCTAGGCACACAGATACTTCATCCCAACCCACAAACGTACTCTAGCAGTACCCCTGAGCAGTTTTACAGTTGTTAGACTAACCATCTGCTCTTCTACTAACAGCACTCACACTACAGAGGTTCCCTTTACCACCTCCCCTCAAACAAAGGAACACACTTACCAGGTGGGTTTTTGAGAATGAACGTGCAGAGTTTATGGTTTGTGTCAAGCATGCCTCGATAGCCACAGGCTTTGCAAGAGTTACCTATAGTTTGTTTCTTAGGATTGACATGCTGTAAGAGAGAACAAACTCCAGTTAAAATACTATTCATAGAACAGATATGCATTAAAACCTATGCCTGCTATTTACTCTATCATCTCCATACCATTAAGCTGGAGGTTTACATGCTTTAATCAGCCCTAACAGAGTTGAGTTTAAACACAGCAATTTAGCTCTGAAGTTCTGGGCAACTGTAAATCTAAAACCTGGGATGTGTTTTAGATTTCTCTTCATTTCACTAACTAAAAATTAGAATTAGAAATTAACTAAACAAAGATAAGTCACTGGATTTCTCTTCATCGGTATCTGAATCAGCTTTTAACACTGCACCACCTTCACAAACATCAACGCACCATTTCTGTACTGTTACCATTAACACAGAAAGAGAGCACTCACCAGATCAGTTTCAGGATTCTCACACTCAGGACAGAGAACAAATTTTTTAATGAATCCATCCAACATGTCTTGCAACTTATTCGCCTCATGAGATCCATTGACAATGTAACGGTCATTCTTAACATCAAACTGGGTCTGTGCTCCCAGCTCACAACCAAAAAATTTGGTAGGATCTGCAAAAAAATCGTAATAATCAATGGAGTCCTTGGGTCTTTATTGTTGATTGAACTGCAAGTAGATATGCCATTGCTCCTTCCTGATCATTATTTCTTCCTTAATCGCTTTTTCTTACAAATCTTGAAATAATATTAATACTTTATTAGCTATTTAACACTATCACTTGAAACAAAAGTGAAAGCCTTCAAAAAAAATGCTGTGTCACTGCAGACTACTTACACGTTGGAGGCCGATTAAGCGCCTTAGCAACGTCAACCATGTTGACTATAACCGTCTTTATTCCATTTCCTTTGCCCTCAACCTAAGAAAAAAAAAAACAAAAAACTTTTAAGTTTAAATGACCACAATAGCCCAACCCCGTGTATACTTCTGATTTAGCTACATCTAAGTTCTGCTTTGAAGTGTCTTCTTCAGAAGAGTTAATGCGCACTTCCTCTGAACAGAAAAATGCAGTCACCCCCTCCCTACGATTGGCTAAGCTCAGTGTCATTATCTCAGTTCTGCTACATCAAGAGCAACTAACCTGAAACCCTACCTACTTACCACTAATGGTTAGTAAGTTACCTTGGCAATCAGACGGGGCATTTTGTAGCGATAGAACTGATCTGAAACACTGCGGTTGACGTTGACAGACATTTTGCCTTATTAGTAGCTTTATCAATAAGATGAAGAGATCTTTGATTGCAGTTTTTTGGTATCTTCTGTCTGGAGAAGACGGGATGACATAAACGACTGCAAGAGTTCTCGGTCTCTGACATGAAAAAATTTTCGCCACTGAGGCTGTAAGGTTCTTGCTTGTATGCTATGTTTCCCCAATACAGGTACCAGTGGCTGCGCAACAGCTCTGCAAGCGTTAATAAACAGAAAAAAAAAGTGAAATTTATCTTTACGTACACCAATGAAATCTTACTACAAAGCGACATAAGAAACTGCTTCTGGAAAGGGAAGTAGAGTTCGTTATGCTGTGGCTTTCATCAACTCGTGAAGCTCAAGACAATAGCCTTGAATTGTACTGCCGAGTAACTTCGCCTCACCTACACCATAGCTTTCCACCCTCTCCTTTCTTACAACCCCAAACCCACTGAACAGCTTAAGAATATTGTCTGCACAATTAACTCCTGAAGGAGTGCCATGATCAATAATGAAGGGAAACAACACTGCTCAATTTACGAAGACCAATGGCTCTTGCACTGAGAGGGTCACGTGGTACATTTCAGGCTGCAGGGGAGAGAAGTGGGAGAAAAATCTGGAATGGTTTCAGATTTCACATCATAGCATGAGCCTATTACATAAACTGAAGCCCGTCAGAATGTTGAGAAATGTCAGTAAGATGAAGCAGCAGCAATCTGTAGCCCCATATAATTTTTACATGGCTTACCAGTTTTTTTGGATCGGAGTAGAAAAGAGTTGAAAATTAGGTAATTCTCCCTCTCACTTATGGATTCTCATAGCAGCTTCTGTTGAGTTTTGACTTAACAATAAGCCTGATAAAGTCTGACATAAGTTGCTTCACTGTAGAAAGCCTAGCAATGCAGAGGTACAGAGCAGTGCAGCAGCTTTTCCAGTTGATTTTTTTTCTTGGGGGAAGGGGGGGGAGGAAGGGGAAGGAGGATGAATCCTATTATTAAAGTTGCCTTAAGCAGTATTTACATATTTAAATTAACGCGTGTCCCTATAATCAGATCTAACATTACGTAAACCACAACTGGTTAAGGTGACTAGACAAGCAGCCCTGACTACAGCATGGTTATTCTGACACGTCATCATGTTATCATTAATGGCAGATGTGTTGACACATGAAAATAGCCTTAGTATTTAAGGTGTAAGAGCGTGCCTATCAATTCCACACAGTCCAAGTCCCTCTGGCCAGGTTTACAAATCCTTTCACAAGAAGTGTGCTTTGCATATGCCATGTATTCTGCATTAGTCCTGATGCAGTTTCAACCCTTCAGCAAAAACTGCACCACGGATTTCGTTCCAAGCACAAGACTTCCTTCCCCGGGATGTCTAAAAAAGAGCCAGCATGTGATCTGACCACGTGCTTGCAGAGGCATTGAGGAAGCAGGTATCTTGGTGACAGATCATGAGCTTTTTAGAATGCGTGGTTTCCCCTCCTTCCATATTACAGCTTTTGTCTGTCTGCTGTAGACTAAAGCTCCCTCTCCTGGTCTCTAAGCCACCTCATCCCAAGCACCCCCCCCATATTTATTGGGCAGAGCCGAAGAAGCGGGAAGGCAGACAGCCTCCCAGCTTCAAAGCCCTGTTTCCCCGCCCCGCTCAGGCCCGCGATGACTCATAAATGCAGCAATTAAGCACTGAGTCAGCCCCGGAGAAAATCGGGAGGGGGGTGTGGGTGTCACCTCCAGCCACGCATGCGCTCCCTAAGAAGGGGGGGGGGGGGGGGGGGGGGACGACGCCGCTCCCTGGCCGCCCCCCCAGCCTCCCTCCCATTCCCCAGGGCTAACCCTTGCCGATCGGGCGCCCCCTGCCCCCCGCCGCGAGGCTGTAACTGCGGCACAGCCCCCCCCCTCCCCACCCCCAACCCCCAAGCACGGGGAGGCGCGGCCCAGCCGCCGCCATTTTGTCTCGTCGCATGGCGCGGGGGAGCTGGGGGGGGGGGGGGGGGGGGCACAATCAAAGAAATAATCCGCCCCAAAAATTTAAAAAATACGAAATAAAAAAATGTAAGGAGCGGGCGATCGTTGTTTAAGGTATCTCCATCTTCCCTTCTAAAAAGGTACCGGCTATTTCTTTATAAAAATACACCCCCCGTCAACAACGCGGCGCCCCAGCCTGCCCGCCACCCCGCACCGACCTCGTCCTTCCAACCGCCCTCACCCGCTGCTCCCCAGCCCAAACGCTCACCGTTTTCGTCCAATAAAGACATAAACCCAACGCTGCTCGCCCCGGGCTGCGACGAAGCCGAGTGTGCGAGGAGAACGAGGCCGTGGGGGCGCTTATATCCAGCCGGAGGCGGAGGAGGCGGAGGCGGACGCCGCAGCCTCCGGGTCCGGGCGTCCTGAGGCGGGCGTTATCAGCAGGGACAGCAGTGCCGGACAATCTGCGGGCAAGACACAACCAGGGGCATCGTTAGCGGCCGCACCTGTGAGGAGAGGGGGGAGGAGGAGGGGGGAGAAGAGGGAAGGGGGGAGGGAGCTGCGGCGGCCGGCGCGCAGCTCAGGCAGAAGGGGGCGGCTGACGGGACCCCGGCAATGGCTGCCCCGTACTCACCTCTAGAATGTTCTCGCTCTGACTGAACAACGCCAAAGCTGGGATCAATCAGCCAGCGGCGCGCCCCGCCCCCCCGGCCCCCCCATTGGCTCGCCGCTCGCTCCGGGGAGAAATTATTGGCTCGGGGCTCGCCGTGCCCTTCGCCCACTGGTGGAGGCCGCCGTCAATCAAACCGCCCCTTGCTTTGCTGCCCTCCCCCCGCCCTCCCCCCGCCAGTGCCCCAAAGGACATCGCGTCTACGCGGGGTGGCTCTCGCGAGATTGTGCTGAGGGGCGGCGGGCGGCGGGCGGCGGGCTGAGGCAGGGGGGTTGCGCGCTTCCCCCGGCTCCTTTCCCTGGCTCTTTTCTACTCGTTGTGCTGAGAGACGCCATCACACATGTCCCTCACAAGCACCCCCCAAAAAACACACAGACCCCTTCGGGAAGGGCCCTGGTCTTTCTTTCGCCTCGGTTTCCACACAAAAACGCCGCCGGCCCTCGTGGCAGGGTGCTCTGACCAGGCCGGGGCCGTGGTTTGTTTGAAAGCACGACCTGCAATGCTGTAGGAATGAAAATTTGGGGGGGGGGGGGGGTGCAGCTCGTCATAGACGGGCAGCGGCCAAATGCTCGCCATCGCAGCAGCTAATTTGTGTTACAAACACTTTTAAACAATTAAAATGCTGAATACATTGTGTTTTTCCTGTACGGCCTGCTTTTGTGTGCAGGAAAAGGCCTATTTATTGTCCCTGTCATAGCGACTCAGCTTTGGATACCTCTGGGTGCTGGGGCTACCTTTGTCTCTTACAAAGGATAATTCAAATCCTGTGTGCACCTAGTTTCAGTTCTTAATATAAAATGCTGCTAGACCTCCTTAGCTTAATCAGCACCCTAGATAAAGCAAGTTTGGATTTATATGTTTTAAAAGCAGGAACATGGGTCCTTTTTTGTGCTCTGTTCTTTCCATGTCTTCCATCTTCAGCCCTCCAATATGACAGGATTACATATTTTGGATGTTTCAGAACACAAATAATTTTGGCAGAGAGCTTTTTTAAACTTTACCAATCAAGCGATCAATCAATTCTCTTACCTCTTTCAATACTGCCAGGCAGAACAAGAAGACTCTAGTTCCTGTCACTGGCTTAATGAACAATGTTGGGAAGCCTCTTGATGGCTATGTGGGTGTATAGGGAAAAAGAGGTAACGAAGATAAAAATGAGTAGTGACATTATATAATGTCATATACTCTAAATTTCTCCCTAAGTTAGTTTTGAAACAGTTTTCCCAGCTGACTTTGATAACATGTTAGCGTGGTCAGAGGAAACCCCTTATATTGAGCCTTTAGGTATGCCTTGAACATTTTTGGTCTGATATGCAAAAATACTGCGTTTAAATACTAAGGTGACTGATAAATGAGATTTTCCTAGAAATCATAAAAGAAAAGCTGGGGTATTGTTATGGACACTTTCTGTGACACACAATAATAAAAAACTTGTTCTTTCAACTAGAGCGGCAGAGCAACAAACCTGGAATAAACGTGCATGTCCCCCAATACTTTCTAACAAGACCCTCTACACCATGGCCTCTGCCCTAGTATGTTTCTTTTCAGCCCATGGAATAACAAGTCTCTGTAGCCAGGATGTTGTCTTATAAAACATCATGTTAAGTCTGTCTTGGGCTTCACTATCTGCATTTAAAAAAGTTAAAAATCAGGATATTTTAAATGCCTCCTTGCCTCCTTCAAGGCCAGGTTGGATGAGGCCCTATGCAACCTGATCTAGTGGGTGGCATCCCTGCCCATGGCAGGGGGTTGGAACTGGGTGATCTTTAAGGTTCCTTCCAACCCAAACCGTTCCGTGATTCTGTGATTGATAAATAGAAAGTAACACTTTTTTAAACATGAGAAAGTGTTAGCACAAAATAAGGAAGTCTCTCTCCAAAGTATGTGATGCTTGGAAGTTATCATGAGGGAGAGAAAATAATCATAAAAGAGTAGGAGGCAAGCAAAGCACAGCAGGATCTCCTTTGCTGTAAAAATATGCAGCATGTATAATTTGCTAAATGCCTCCTTTCTGCGGCTTTAGTTTCATGCTACAACACCTCTGAGGTTAATAAATTACAAGTGTTAAAGCATACCACTGCCAACACCACTTTATTGAACAGCAAAGGGGAAACGAGCCCCTGGATTTCGTGCTATTTGACATAATGAGTAACTCTGAAGATTTATGATTAGTAGTATAGAGAAGGATTTTTTTTAAGTTTTATAGTATATAAATTGACATTGAGTTAAGAGTAACCTTTTTAGATAGTCTTCCTTCTTCAAACAACAAGTCCCATACAGATGAAGTCAGAAGATACTCTCTTGGATTATACAAAATAGACTAAACTTGTGGATTATCGTCTCCTTAGTCCCTAGTTGTTGTTTTTCTCACCGGAAAAATTCACCGATACTTGATGTTGGATCCCAGATACTTTTACTGAATCATAATATTTATGATTTGTTCACTTTGGTATCTGGTGGCTTGCACAAGACAAAATATCATCCTCCCACTCTAAAATGTCGTGGTTGCACGAATCGTGAAATTCGTAGTTCACATTGCTTTTGTGACCTTCAAAATACAACCACTTGTGTGCTTTGCATTTCACAGATGTAAACTAAGCAGTTTTTATATATAACCCTCCCTTGTAAAGACATTTTAAATGGCATGAGTAAGTCAGGTTTTGGAAGTGGCCTAATGTCTGAGAATAGGAAGTTTTCAGCAGTGGATCTCATAGTGTGTTTCCTTATCACAGGAATGTTTTATTATGGTTCAGTTCAGCCTTGGGCTAATCAAGTTATTTCTGTGTTGCCTTAGTATTTATTAAAAAATAACAAAGAGTTAATGTCTGTGATAAGGGAGCAAAACCAACATTCAAGAATTAATATGTCTATATTTAAAATGTAAATCTTCAGAAATTGGCATTTAATCACAGGTGTTTATATTTTCACACAGACAACCGTGCATTCTGTCTGCAGCTAGTTTGTCATTATGATGAGGTTGGCTATAAACATTACCCCCTTTCAATACTCAGCTGGTAACCTTGGTCTTGAAAAATATTTTTTCTCTGCTGTAAGCTGTGTATGTTCTCTTCCAGTGGCTGGTTCAGAGCTGATATTTTTTCCGAGGTGGGCAGGAAGCCTCAGAAGCTGAGGACGTGATTCCTCGTTGTGCCATCTTCGCAGCTTTTGCTGCTGCAGGATGCCCAGGCACACGGTGCTGCCTCTGCTGTGGGTTCTGATGTGCCTGATGTCTCTGGGCTCCCCGCGTTCCTGCAGCAGGGCCCTGGGAGGCACTGAAATGCAGCCTGTCAGGGAGGGCGATGTGGTTGCCTTCAAATGTGGCTGATTCCTGACAGTGAAAAGGACTGATATGTGAAAGCAACTCAGACATGCTACTGCTGTATCTATAGGAATTTCAGAAGATGGAAGGCCAAGATTATGTACAGTTACACTGAACCCTGAATAGCAATACCCTTCCTTTTGCCTGTCTTGGAAATGTGTAGAGAATGTTTAATCATTTGCATGCCAGATTTGAATATGCAACCTCTGTGGAATCACAAGTCCAAATTCCTTCAGGATTGGTATTTGGAAGATAAATACATTGAATAGCTGTGACCTTACTGTTCAGCAGTCATTCCTGCTTTTCAGCAGAATTGGACCCTGATCAGTGACAAGGGCAGAGGTTTGTTCTGTTCTTACTGCTCAGGAGCTCTGCAATAACTGCTGCCCTGCAGCAAGCACACTGTTCATCTTTTGTGCAGACTTACTTCATAAAATGCCTTCCTTTCCATGCTCTGTAACGTTATGGTTAGCTATTCGCATTAGTAGATCAGGAATTAGTAAACAGAGAAGAAAAAAAATGATGAGAGCAAGATACACATATAGCCATTATTTTCCAGTAGTTATTTTTGTTGCTTCTATATCCATGCAGAAGTGCTAAAATATCCCAGCTCGTGTTTGGGTCTGAGTGCACTAGAAGGGCTCGGTGTTCAGCTGGCAGCATGAGGCAGGCTCTGCCCCAAATCTGTTGTTCATATTTCAGTAGACACCATGAAGCTCCCTCCTGCCCTCCCTCTTTCTCTTGCAGCGTGTGGCTGTGTGCGTAAGGGAGGCGCCTCAGCAAAGAGAAGCAGCCAGCTTTCTCTGCAGAATATAAACTAGTGTTTGAGAGCTGTAAACGTTAAGGGAAATGGACTTTTTTTTTCTGTATCCCGTTGTTTCCTATCAGGATGCAATGAGAGGTATGAATACAAGGGAGGGGAGCAGTGCTAAGGGATGGCGAGCCTTCCCCTGCCTCTCCAGCTAGCACTGCTCAGTATGAGACCCACACACTGGGTTACCTGCTGAGGAGCACTACCTGTCTGTACCAAAACTATTCAAAAGCGAGTGCAGTTCACCATGCTGTATTAAACAGAATAGGGAGTGGATTCCGAGGGCATTGTTAAATGTAAATGTAAATCTAAATGTAAATCTAAATCTAAATCTAAATCTAAATCTAAATCTAAGTTGGGCAGATAATATCCTGACTCCAACTGGATGTTTGTTTGCCGGAATGCCCTTTCCTAAATAACAGTACTAATGTATCTTTTCTTAGACCAACTGATGCATCTGGAAAAACTAGCAAGCTTCCTGAAGAGATGAGCAATACCCATTTGTGTGTGCTGAGAGAAGGGCTGAAGGCTGTCACGGGGTGGTTGTGGACCCCTGACCACTGGCTATTCCTCACTGGCGTTCTCTGTGCAAGTATGATTTTCCTAACAAAACCCACGAGCAATAATACAGTGCCTGGGGATTGGCAGCTCCCCCACGTTGTTAAGCACACATTTTTGGATTTTAAGCAGCGCATGCCTTCAGCAATGCATTAGAAAAATGGATGTTTGAGCTATCAGGCTATGCATACTCAATGTCTATCAGAGTGGTCTCGCTGTCTTTGTTGGCTAGGATAACACAGATTTTCACTGTGGTATTCCTTTATTTGTTAACATGTATATGCGTGCTTTGCTTGGCTTGCTATTTTTACCATTCCTGATTTTTCAGTTGTGTACCTTTACCTTCGGCATCGCGCTTGGCTGGTTCTTTGTCTGGGGGAGGAGTCTGTTGGGAATTTTACAGACAGTAGTTCTTTGGAGGATAGGACAAAATAAAGTATCCTTTCGAGTAAATAAAACCAGACTGTGTTTAAAGAGGCAAATAAACATCGGCAAACTCACAGAAATGAATGGGGAGTGCAAACAGGGTGGAAGTTCAATTAGGAGGTGAATTCAGCACGGTCTGGGACTCTGTGAAAGAGGGATGTCCTGACCAAGAGAGCCATCTTTTATTCCTGTGTCTCTGCAATAGGTGGAAGTGTTGGTGATAGGAGTCAGAGAAGCCAAGTATCCTCAGTTTGTCCAGGTAGCAGCTTTGGCTACAGGCCTACCTGGCAAATACTAGCATTATCCAGCAGCTGCATGCTTGTGGTTGACAAATCTGCCAGCAACATTTATATGGTTGCTGAAAGAAGTGGATGTGGAAGATAAGGAGTCCTTGAGGAATATAGCTTCCAGCTGAGAACCTGCTGTCAGAGCTGCCTGCCTGTTCATTATGCTTATTAGCAGCCACTGCATTTACATTTCCATGCTGCTTGTCATAGTCAGGTCTCAGACATCAAAATCTGTGTGTTTGTGAGTTAAGTTAAAGCTCTCTTCCAGTAGCATTTTAGTGATTTACACTTTTATTTCCATTTCATTAAACAAATTGCTTGGGTCCTCCTCAGCTGTCGTGTGCTTTGCCATCACCTCCACATATAGATCCTCTCCCATCCTTTTCCTTTGGTCTCTGAGGGTTTGGCAACCAGTGCTGTGATTACCGGTATTGATTTCCCAGCAGATGTTGACTCTTAAGTAGTAGAAAAGAGTAACGACTGCTTAGAGTTACCTATTGGCTTTCCACTTTTCCCAAGAGGAGTGTGTTGTTGCCTCTGATTTTGAGACTATATCTCCGGAAACTCTTCCCAGTCTGGGGACACTTTAGAGATCTTAAATGCTCTTAATCCCTTCCCTTGTGTTCAGAAGCATGTGGCTGCTGAGCTAGTTTTCAGGGGTCTGCACTACAAATTACATCTTCCTTTGCTGTTCTGTTCTGCTCATTCAAGCACGGAGGAGTGTCTGCTTTAAAATAATATGAGCACATTGCTGGGAGAGTTGGAGTTTGGAGGCAGTGCTGAGGAACAGCTAGTGATTATGTTCATGCTTCTGCTAGAAGATCTGATAGAGGAGAAGATATGCCTGATGCTTGTGCTGAAAGCAAAGAAAGGTCTGCTTTAAAAGCAAAGGAGAATCTTCATGTTCTCCAGAACTAAACCTTCAAAGGAGCTGTTTGGCTAGGAGGGCAGAGTCATGTATTTAGAAACAGACAGCTAGAGAGATAACAGGAAAAGTTTTGTCTCCAAAGTCTGATTTTACATCCCTTGCAGACTTGTCTGTATTGCAACATCAAAGGTGTTTTGCAGGGCACTGCAGGCTTTCAGGCGGATAATGCTGAATTTGTAGGCTGTAATTTAGAATTTGCTGCTTGTTTGGTATGTTTTGCCTTGAGCTTGAGTACAGCTGGTGCAGCTGCTTAATAAAAATACAGGGATTACCTTTTGTAATGAAGCAAATAATACATGGCTACGATGCAGTGCCAAGGTCTTTGAATGCTCTGGTGGTTTGCAGCTCAAATATTTATATTACTAATGTAAATTATTTGCCAAACTGGAAAAAAAAAAAGGTGTGGTACTCAAAATAAGAAGATAGAGGCAGCAACTTTGTTCTATGGTTTGCACATGCCAAGTGTTATGTATGCTAAGGCTATTACTCAAACCAGTAACGATATGAATATAGCTGATAACACACATGGTTTCCAAGAGTGGTGGAGTGAATTAAGGCTGGCATTGGCCCATGTGGATTCTGTGATGGCTAATTAAAGCTGACATTTAATTTTTCCTTATTTAAGAAACTGG
The DNA here is from genome assembly GCF_013377495.2 of Cygnus atratus. NCBI lineage: Eukaryota > Metazoa > Chordata > Aves > Anseriformes > Anatidae > Cygnus > Cygnus atratus. The sequence continues at coordinate 55,082,298 of NC_066366.1, read as the reverse complement.
GCTGAAAATACCCTTGAATGTGAATCCACATCAATGATTTTATTGACCTTATGTAGATTTTTCTTTTTGAGAATAACCCAGGGGACACACTGAAGGCAGAAGTTCCTTACAGGAATATTACTGCCTTGAACTGTTTCTCCAAATCAGTTTTTGAAAGCTCTTAACACACACAGTTAGGTCAATGAATGTCCAAATGCATAATGGAGGCTGAATTGTGTCTTGAAGCTGTAAGATGTTCTTTTATGTTTCTTTAGGAAACAAATCTTGTCCATATTGATCATTTTGGAGCTTTTTACCAGAAATAGTTTTAGGAAACAAACTTCAAAAACACTTCCTGAAACAGGCCTTTTCATAGAGTTAAAGGGATCTAAAATAAATGGTAATAACATGACTTGTGTCTAGTATCTCTGTCCACACTCATCTGGGAAACTAGAGTATCAACAACTCTATTAGATGAGGTGGTGTTTGTGAACGCTGTGGTGCAGTAACTCTTTCAGGGCTTGATTTAAGGATTCCAAAATGATCGTGTGTGTATTAGAGAGATCACTAGTGTATAACATTATTCAGCCCCAGGGAGTCTAATTTGTTCTTCTCTCACTAGTGCCCTTGACGTGCCAGTTAAGCCCTTTTTGCATTAGCAATTTCAAGCACGGTAGTTATTCTGCATCAGTGCCTGATGGAGTCATGGGGTGTGTGAATTAATGGCAACTTGCAGTCGTGCAGTTCTGCCTGGATTTTGTATCTGGTACATCTTCCCTGCACTGGCCACACAGTGGGACTTGTTAGGGTTGCTCACAGCCGCTCTGCCCTCCGTAAATGCAGAGGTACTCAGGAAGAACACACGAGCTGTTTCCAGGGTTGTTTGGCTGCACCTCACCCAGAGTTTGTTTTTAATCATTCTCATGAATGATTTACTGTTCCCTTTCTATCACGTTACTTTTTCATTGTTGTCTCCGGCAGGCAAAAGGCTTTCAAAGGGTTCTTTGGGGCTTAATGTGTTGTTTGTCCTAGATATTGGGCATGACTTATTCAGAAATGTGTAATAAATACACAGCTCCTCTCATATCTGATTGTTTGCACAGTGGACAGATTAATGGATGACTGGGTGACGGATGAACACTCAGTTCAGAATATTTCTCCATTCTGGATTAAGTTAGGGAGGGTGTGTGGGTGCAGGTGGGATCTCTAAGGTCCCATGTAAATGTTTGTGAGCTCATTCAAGCCCACAGAGATGCACCGGTTAATACCAGTGGATGATGGGCCTGTTTAACTCAAAGACTTTACTTCTGGGTAGTCTTTCCTGGTAGTCAATTTGTTCACTTATCCTGGATTATGCCATGTAGATATAACTCTTGTGTATCTGGAGATGTATATTTATAAAAGGTTATTTTTACCTTTTAGGTAACCAGCTCACTGGTTCTTTTGACTATTAGGACCTGCTGTGGCTAAAGAAGGCACTTATTTTTCCTGCTTGATTTTTCTTTCTCTCTCTCTCTGCTGTCTCTCTCTCTTTTTTTGTTTGTTTTCCTGGTGCGCTGAGACGAGGAGTGCTGTGACAAGGACTTTTGATAGTTTAGTCTATCTGCTGCAAGGGCAAGCCTCTGTGAGAGTCAGTGCACTCTGGATAATGTTTAGTTGTATACATTTAATAAAACTTCTTTTTGCTTTATAGATAACTGATTTTGAATCTCGGTGCCAGTGCTGCTCCCACAGAGGCCTGCAGTGAGCAGCTGATTCATACAGATGAAGCTTTAAATATCTTCCCTTGCAGATGCAAGATTCGGATCGCTTTCTCTGCAGACAGTCCCGTGCAGACTGTCCCACCGCATTCTGCCCCCGGAAGATGTTCAGGTGGGCAGGAGAGGGTGAACGATTTGGCCCGTGCAGCTTGTCCGGCAGGGTGCTAATTCTGGTGCACGGGGAGGCATATGCTATGACGTGTGCGGACAGATCACTCACAGTTTGCTCAATTCCTGGAGCAGCAGGGAAACGGGCAAAGTAGCGGTGGGCTGCCAAGACACAATCTGCTAGCTCGATTGCTTGAGAGTCAGCCCAAACCTCCTTATCCCCTGCTGCAGAGTAAACTGCTCAGTACCATTCTCTCTTTTCCTAGCAAAGGTCTTAAGAAGGCAGCTCTGTAGCTTACTGCAGGTTGTGCCAGATTTGCTTGTTGTGATCCGGATCTGCAGTGCTGTGTTTGCCACAGTGATTCTAACCTATACAGAGCTGCTGAGAGATCTTTGGAAAACAGGATTGTGGAGGAAAATCTCCGTACATACATGGACTCTGAACAGGAGTATTGTACAAGAGGCTGTGCAGGGTATTCTTCCCCAAAAAATTGCTAACAAAAATGAGTGAATCAAAGAAGAGTTATTAGTCATGGGTTTCCCATAGCAGTCTGTTTAATGGATTGCTGATGGATGGCTGCTTGTCAAGAAATAAGCAAAAATATTGGACGAAATGAAGTCAAATTCTTAAGTCTTTACTCAGGACCAGCTAAACTTCAACTATTCACTCTGACTACTTTGGAAAGTTTGGCATGCGTCAGTTGTATGAGAGTGCTGTGCCAGACCTGTGAAAAGCCTTACTTGTCTTACCTCTTGTACTGTGTCTTATATCCTCCCCATTTCCCACTTACGTTAACCGTCTAAAGCTTTTTAGTGGCTCTGACATCGTCCACAGTCCGTGCTAAGGCATTAAGGACAAACAACAGGATTGTGTTCTTAAATCCTGCTTTGAAAATCTCTTCATAATATGTCCCTGGAAGAAACTCCTTTGCTGTTTATTTTCATTTGTCCTTTGGCTGCGCCTGGACGCCTGGTCATTGCCCAGAATCTCGCTGGCTGAGTACCAACACGGAGCAATTTGCAGCTACATGTAAGCGACTTCGGTTCGTTTTGGCCCTATCTCCACAGCATTTCCCAGAGCCAGTCATCTGTGTTTCAGCTGATCAGGGCGCAAACTGAACTCTGACTTGCCTAGCTGAGCCTGCCAAGAAAAGCATTAGCTAAGCAGAAACAGCTTGTAGCTGAGGGCAAAGGTGAGAATGCATTAAGTATCCACATCTTGCCACAGAAAGGATGCAGCTACAGTGAAAACAGGGGAAAGGGGACTGGGCAGACACACAGCCGGCTTATGTGTCCCGGGAGCGCATGCTGCACTGCTTGCTGAGAAAGGTCTCTTTGTCTCTGTGCACTGTGCCTGCCTGTTTTGTCTGGGATGCAGGACAAATGCAAGAAACGCACCGATGTGGCCTTGATGACATTTTTTCTGTTTCTTGGCACTGCTTTGTTGTGCTCAGAAAGGCCTTGAATATGTTAGGCTGTTGTGTATCTCTCTGCTCTAGCCAAGCAGAGATAGTTGTACAGCTGACTTTGCAGTTCCCTGCTCTGAAGTGCAGGCTAGAGGATAGAGAGGGTGGCTGAATGCTGCAGCGCCTTCCTAAAAAGAGAATTCACTGCTGAATCACAGCTGGGAGACAGAATAAAGAGGCTGAAATTCTTTGTCTGCGTCTAGGAAGGAGTTGGGAGCAGAGGTGGGGAGGAGACCTTTAACCATCACCTTTAGCGCTGGCTGGTGTGGCTGCCTGATCCCATGTCATACAGCATGAGGCTATTTGTATTGCTGTCCTCTTCCCATTTAGATTAGATCTTGACCAGTGTGACCTGCATTTCCAGACTTTATTTTGAACATCGCTGATGCAGCCTTGCTTCAGCAGAAGCCCCGCTGTGTCCATGAGTACCCCTCAAAGACATAATTTCTTATCAGTTTTACAAGGAATGGTGTTATCAGAGTTCTCCGACTTCAGCTGGATTTGCACAATCTGTTCTTGTTCTGACGAGGCTTTACCACTTTGATGTATTCAGCCTAAGACATATCCCCTCAACCCACCCCATGGGCTACAGATGGCCTGATAAAATGGATTTGGCTTCCATTTACAAGTAGTTTTCTTTTCAGGCTGTCTTTCATATCTGTTTCTGTGATGGCAAAGTGATCGGACTGTGGGTCTTGAAGCTGTAAGACTAAATGTTAGAGACACCAGTTCTATATTTCCCTGAATTTTAACAGCATTGGGAAGACTGGATTTATGTCTTGACCTCCATATCTACCAAATGTTGGCTTTACAGAACAGTTTTCTAGGGTGACAAGCCCTGATTCTTGGTTCAACTGTATTTGGTGGGGCTGTTTTGTGGGAAAAGGTAGCTTTCTGGTCCTGCAGTGAATTGAGGTCCAGCCAGCTGAGTGTTGAGTGTTAGCATAAGGTACTAGAATCCTTTAGCCATCCTGATTGCTGATAGTGAGAGGCAGCTCTATCAACAGAGAGTGCCTGGAATGTAATGCTTATTTCCTTTCGTTACCCCTTACCTTGGTGTCTAGCAGAGACAACCGCTGAGCCCATTGGGATGACACTAGCTTTGGGCACTTGTGGAAAGTTGGGACTATGTGGGCTCAAAGCCACTCCCTTTGCATGGGAAGGCTGAGATAAGCCCCAAGAGTTAGCTCCAATCTTGTGCCTTAATTGAATACTTCCCATTTCCCATTAACTGCGGGGCTTTAAAAGTTAAACACGTCTCTTCTCTTTAGGCCCTTTTCTTTCTTTGTTGCTATCGCATTTGTTCTCATTCCAGCTTCCTAAGGGGAAAACCAAATGCCATTTGCAGTTCATTGCTGCGTATTACATTTATTTCCTCCGTGCTTTCCTTCAGAGCATGAGCCCAGCCGACCAACTTCTTATCAGTTTGACAGGCTGTGACTGTTGTCCTGGTGACCGGAGTAGTTGCACTATCATCGTGTACAGAAGGCAGCGAAAGAGATGCCTTGACCTGTGGGCGTAGCTGTGTGTGCACATGATACGATAGCAAGTTGCTTGGATACACGAAGATAAGATCCAAGTCTTGGGCTATGTATGTGAAAGATGAAGCAAAAAACAAAATGGAGAAGCATGCAAAGTTAGGAGCTATAAAAGAAGAAATGAGAATATGAGTAGGAGTTGCAAAATGCTCAGCTCTTCTCGGCATCTGGTCTGTGTTCCAGTCATTTAGTGCATTTGTATTTGAGAGATGCTTGCCTGCCAGTCTGCTGTCTCTTTGCCTTTTTGTCTTTTTCTACCCCCTCCCACATTTCTCCCATTTCTTAGGTTTATGGACATGAAAAAGAATAACATTAGTAACACTTCTGAGTCATGCTTTTCATCCAGGTGCACCGTGCTTAATCCACTCATATACACATTCCTGAACAACATCAACTCCGATTCACTAATTACTTATTTAGGTGAGTTAATCAGACTTATTTTGTGGTGCCCTGTCACAGATTAGCTCCTAGGTGGCAGGTGCTAGAAGAAAGCCCTGCTCCGAACAACACACAATCCCAGTGGAAGACGAGGAACAACAGATGGGAGGAGAGAGATAAGGGAGCACAAAGAAACAGTGAGACATCGTTACTCAGCACACGGGCAATGGTGTTAGCACACCAGCTGCCTGGCACTTGGGAACGTTTTTGCAGGCTACACAGCATGTTCTTGTTTTAGCGTAGTGGTATTGGCTGGTTCAGTGAGAAACTGGCAGCTTTCAGCCATCAAAGACAATGTGGGGTGGGTAGCCTGGATAAAACCAAATCCTGGCTAGTACAGGCTATGTATTTGCTAGGGGATAAGAGCATATTCAGGTCTTCTACCTTTAAAAGGCTTGTAAGGAGCCCGCTGGTTTCTGTGCTGAGCAGGGACAGCTTTAGGCTGCTGGTCCCCCAGTGGGACGTGGCCCTGTGGCTCGGGTACCCTGTGTCACCTGTGCCATGGCACTGTGTTGTAGCCGTGCTTGCTTTGGGGAGGAAGTGTCCAGTCAATCCCAAAGCCAGTTAATCTTCCATGGCTAACCGAGAGTCGAATATGGTTGGTTTACTGTAAAAACTTGCCTTCCTGAACACTTATTACCAGACGTACCTCCACAGACATGATCAGAGTCCTGCACTAGACCCAAAATCGTGGGAAGGCTAGGCCTGCCCACCCTCAGCTCCCGTCCGTGCACCCCAGAACAGCCTGCACGGGGGATTTCTGTGGGAAGCACTGGCAGGGGGAGCCGATGCAGCAGATCCGTCTGCCAGGAAGGTCTCTAATGCAACGCTTCAGTTTGGGCTGAATTTCAGCGGTGGTTGGTGAGGAGAAGGGATGTGCTGGTGAACAACATGACCCAGCCCCGTGCCAGGGCTCCCAGTGGGAGATACCACGTCTCGTGGCTGCAGGATCAGAGCCCTGCTGACTAACAAGGAGAGGCTGGAGGATGTTGTGGGATGGAGCTGCTCTCATGTAAAATTCATGGTGTTAGCAGGGCATCTTAAATAAAACATTACCGTCCCTGAAAAAGACATGAAGTCTTCATTTTGTGCTTTTAAAAAAGCAAAGAAAGGATGCTTAAAGAAAGAGGGAATTCAGGGCTGTCTTGTGCCAGGCTGGTGTGGTCCTAAATCTACTCTCCCAGTACTTTTGCACTGGAAAGACCCACCCATGTTGCCTGTAGGAGTGCAGCAGTGAGGGAACAATACTTTGGCTTAGAAGAGGACTCATGCTTTTTGATAAGCAGGAAAAAAAGAGTTGCATTTCTCACTGCTGCAGTAGCTACAGCCTCTGAGGCACCTACGTGAACTTCGGTGACATAGTGCGTGATGCTGGTGGATGGGCGAGCAGAAGTGGCCCAGCTCTCTTGTTACAGGACAGCTGATAACATGGCTCACGTTACATTTCTGCTTCTGCTTTTTGTTTGCCTGACTATGCCTATTGTCCTGCACTCATTAGCACTTCTTCTGTTACTAGGCTCAGACAGTTTTCCTTGTGATGTTCATAACTTTCCTAGGTATTGTGTGTTACTGGCATCTCTAAGGGACTTGTGAAAGTCCCGTGTACCTTGAGGTAGTGAGGAACAATTATGTGGCCCTTCCTTTGTGACATGAGTTCTTCCTTTCATGGTAAACCTGATTAAGAAGAAGCTATTGTTTGTTGTTGTTACGAAAGGCTCTTGTGATAAATGGGAATCTGGCACCAATAACTAACTGCGTAATTTCAGGAGGGTGAAACTGAAATAACTGCAAAGCAGTTTTTGCTATTAATGAATGCAATGAGTTATTGTTGCCTTCAGTTCTTTTTCAAGGCAGGATTAATCTGCTGGTTTTAACATTAAGATGGAAAATGAATGTGTCAGTGACTGATAAAGTATGTTTTATTTCTGTATGAATTAATCCCAAAAGAGTACAGTTACAGAAAATTCAATGCAACTCATGTTTATCTCCTGTAAGGTTATTCTCTGGATAGCATGGTTGCTCTGGCTAAGTCAGATAAGCATATGGCTTTAAGAAAAAAGATCCGAGCTCTCCAACTGATTGTTTCCTCCAGTGTTTTGGCCAGTTTCAGGCAGGTTTGACAGATGGGTTAGGATCTCTAAAGTATGAAAGTTCTGACAAATTTTGTCAAAATCAGCTGCTGGAAGAGGAGACAGGATCTACTGCCCAGACTTCAGAAATGTCCAATTCAGAAGGCAGTTCTGAGCAGATTTCTGTTCTGTTTGGCTATCCAGCCTGCTGCTGGCTCCACATCGCATATGATGTGTTGCGGTGATAGGTAGTGGAAGTGACCCATGTGCAAGTCTTATGTAAAGGTGTAGGGAAAAAGGATAGTAAGTCTGGGGTAAAAGAAGCCATCTTTATGATTTTTATCCCAAAACACTGTTTTTCCTGGGAGAAATGTTAGAATTGTGGCATAGCAGCGTTAGGTGCTGCTGCTGCAGTGCATGGCTAGCCCATCCTGCCAGCTTGTGTCACTCAGGCCATTCCAGCAAGTTTGCAGGATATGTCCCACGTTCTTAAAACACCCCTAAGCATCCCTGCATATGATTCCCACTCACCCCTGGAATACAGAGTTGAGTTCCCAAGCTGTGCTATGTTTAGGATGGCCTAGCGAGAAGCCTCATTCATTTGAACCACTTCTCTTTGCAGGAAAATCTGCAGTTGCCTGCCCTGAGTGGAGAATGCAGCTGGTGTAGCTTTAGCTACAGCGCATACCTAATGCTCTGTGACGGCTTGGTCTTTGCTTGAGAAAGAAACGTTATTTATAGCTTGGAAGTTGAGTTGGATCTGGTCCAGTCATCTTTGTGTCTGCCTACCTTGTTTCTTCTGAAGTTGTTTCTTCTGGGGGTAGACACCTAGATGGTACTAGCAGTCAGCTCAGGGAGGCACGCTGACTGTGGTGCAAACTTCAGAGCTTGAGATGAATTAGTAAGGACAGAAGAAAACAGTTTTTCCAAATTTAAGTGTACACAGTATGTTGGTGGAAGTGTCTAACTGTGGGGCTTGCAGTGCTCTGTTGGTTATGTTCACCATTTGATTTCTGCTTTGTAGGCGTATGTGCAGACTGGTTGCTGCATGATGATTCCTCACTTAGGGAAGCTGGGGAAATTCAGAGCTTTAAGTTTGAACCCACTGTTGGAAACATCCTGGTAATAGAAGTAGCTACCTGGCTCCCCTCACTTTCATTCCAAATACAACATAATTCTTCAAAGTCCCAGTCTTCTTGACAATGCAGAGAAAGGGCTGACGCTGCTGTCTGGGGAAGAAGTGGGCAAACATTTCATGTTGATTTCTGGAATCTAGTAGTGAAAAATATCAGGAGCTCTTGATTCCTCTTGTGCTACTAATCAAAGAATGGAAAGAAGGAACAAATAAGTACTTCTTTAGAGCAGAATTCAGTGAGAGGAGGACAAAATGAACTGAGGACCCTGAAAGAAAACATAATTGCATTATCTGTAAGCTTATTCAGGGAGTCTGGTTCACAAACAGGAAAGGATCAGGAAGAGCTCGAGTTGTTCATTAGAGCTAGCCGTACTCTTGCAGTCTGGTGGGCAGATTTGCTTGATGCGAATGTAAAAGTCACTGGAGGTAATATCAAGGACGACTGAGAAAGACAGGTTAAAATCAGCATGACTCTCGTTTCCAAGGAAGAAGTAATTTTGAATGCTTATGGATGAATGGTCTAACGTATAATGCAAGAGGCACAGTGACTGGTACCTGCTGCAGTCTGCAGGTCACTGCAGGGCCAGGTGCCAGCCGCTGAAGTGTCATGTCCGCAGCTCCACTGCTGCTGCTGAAGTGGCCTGGGGAGTTCTAAAAAACTATACACAGGAATTTCCTAGTTGAAAATGTGTCTTAACCTGTTCTGTATTACACAGACTTCAGGCTGATGAGGAGGCATTGATCGCTGAAGAATGGGTGGTTGCTTAGATGCAGGTGCTTATTATGGTTACATGTAAACAAACGACGTGAACAAAGAACAGCGGACAGCACTGTATAGTCTTGATGTTTTAATTAGCTGTTTTCATAATGACAAAAATAAGTATGAGGTGGTTCAGGTGGCAGGAAGACCTTAAAGAGTAAATAGGCATGAAAAGTGAGAGCTGACTAGGAATATTTTAGTTTATGATCAAAAAGCAACAAAGTGCAGAGAGGGTTGTGCTAATTTAAGTCCAGTCAAGCTAGGTGGAGTGAAGTTATAAAAAATAAAACAGGCAAATTCTTACACATGAAACATGGGAAAAAAGGTGATAGTAATGAATAAAAAACAATTATTATAACATCATGAAGTCAGTAAGGAAAACCAAAGGACCACCAAAGAAGTGTTTGGTCCATAGAATTTGGAGCTACAAGGGTAATGTTCAAAGTACATTAGATAAGCAAAGGCTCTGAGAACTGATAAAATTTCCAGATACCAGAAACTGTCAATGGATATTTCAATATTGCAGAAAAAAAAACTACGAAGTGTTCAATAAAAGTTTCTGTTTCCTAATGAGGGAAAAGGCCAGAGGACACAACCATATAACAGTACACTAAAATCCTCTCCATCTAACAGTAATTCAGGATATGCTAAATAACGCCTGCTAAAGCCAGATGCTTTAAATTAGCAGTAGCTAATAGATTACATCAACAATTTTAGGAAGACTAGCTGAGTTTCTCAGCAGTTGAGCCAGATTTTTTAAATATCTTGAGAAACTTGCAAACTCTGCAGAGCTGGAGAATTATTTTTAAAAGCATTAACAGGACACTGAGGTAATTTGGTGCTTGATCTCAAATATAGTTAGGCAGATGATACACACTTGATTAATAAAGAATTAGAGTGTGATAGAACCAATGCCAATTAATAAAGCTAGAGAGAGTGTGACAGAAGCAATGCCAATTAATATGGGACTGCAAGTTCAGTTGGTAAAGCAAAATTAGGTTGACACAAGAGACTTTCTGCTGGGCATTTGACTTAGAATAAGAATGCTAAGTATTAAAATCATGATGGCATTTCTGAAATAGAATACAGCTGGGCTACTTTATCTCAAAATGCAATTAGAAATTATGAACTGTCATTAAGAAAGCACATTTTAGTGGGATCACCCAGGAACTAAATGGCTTGACAAGGAGCTTGAGGAGCTCAGTCTCATTAGCTATCAAGCTAATCTGTACCTTTTTGCTGGTTATAAAAGCAGACTAGATTCTCAGCAATGATGAAGACTTCTTCACACTGGCTACATGAGGTTAGTGAAATGATTCATGTCCCCAGGATGTGAAACGCGAGTTAGCTCAGACACTGGACGAAGGCTTTGGATTCCCCAATAGGCCAGATGAAAACCAGGTGCAGACCAGACACAGAGGGTCCCCGTTAGGCTCTGGCCATATAACACAGGATGGGGATCTCCTGAGGGCAGATCCCTCATGGCTGATCCCTCCCACCCCATTGTGGTTGTCCTGTGGGTATTGGTTGGTGTTGTGACCGCTCACCTCCTGAATGCAAAAGTGCTGTAGGGTTTTGTTGCCTTGAGTTGTTTCACTTGTGGCAAGAAAATGAGAAGAAGTCATAGAAAATAAATTTGTTCCTCTGGATAAGTTTTCTGTTGTTAAGCTTGGATCTCCTGCTGACTTTACACAAGCTGCTGAGACCTTGGGCCTACCCTTGCAGGTGCTGTGAAGATCTAAGCGTGATGTTTTCTGTCATCTTTCACTCTGCCCGATTCCCCACCTCCCAAAATCCCGTCATCTTTTCTGCTCCATATCCTTGCCTCTCGTTGCCTGCACCACTGCCTCGCCTTTTCATAGCCTCTCGGTGCACTTGTCTAGTTTGCTTTGCTCACTGCTGCATGCACTGTGTTCATAGACCACTAAGGCATGTGGGCTGCGTGGTCTCTTGATTTAGTCTGACTTTGCCTTTTAAAAAGAGGCCAAAGATCTCAGCAACGAACCCAAAGAACTGAAAAAACAAACCACTCCAAACAAGACAGGCAGGAAAATATACAGTGGATCTTTCTGTGCTCTCATAAATAAAAGTCAGACGATCACATGGCTTTCTAAAAATAACACCCATAGTGAGTGTTTCAGTAGGAATAATACTGACCTAGTTTGCATGCTAACCCCATGCAAAAGATAATATGGTGAGGAAAACCCAATTGCCTGATGTGATATTTGCAATTGTCGAACCAGATCTGATTTGAGAGGTGGTTAATTAGATGTTATATTCTCATCTGGTGGCCCCTCTGGAGGCTTCAGGGAAGAGGGGAATGGGGGACGATTGCTGACAGGATGGCCTAGAGCAGTCGCTTTTCTTGGTCGTGGGCTATAGGTACATATTGTGCCTGGCTCCCAGAGCCTTGGGGTGCTTTGTGCTGCAGTCACTGAGGGTCCATATGAGCAGAAATCCTCTTCTGCAGACACAGTCCAGGATGTTCACACCTGGAGAACAGGCGGAACATGTCTGTGGTCAGAGGACACTATGTATTTGAAGTTGGCTTTACATCTCCATCCAGGAAGCAGAGCCAGATGGAAACATTTTGGTATCAGAGATGTTCTTTGGCTGCCCAGCTCCTAGCCTGGGGACTCAGTTCGTGCTGCAGCCCTTGTCCCCGTGGCCAGCACTGCAGCAAGGCCCTGGGGTGGGAGCTGTACCCTGTGGGGCTGAGAGAGGCCTGCACTGTGTCTGCCTGCCTGCTCCTTCTCACCCTAGCTGAAGGGTGCTGCTCGTGTGCTGGCCTGGGCCTGGGGCTGCTCCCTGTGGGCAGCTCAGCATCAGAGACTGCAGCCATCGAGGTTACCGGTTACTATGAAAGGTTACTGGGATCTCAGTGAGAGGAGGGGCAGAAGCAGGAAGGTAGGGACTCTTAAGATCCTTACTCTGGGATTGCCCATCCTTTCTGTCCCTCTGAGCCACATACCACCATTATTACATTACTGAGTGCCACAAGACCTGCTTCCCTTCTCTTGGAGAACTGGGAGGTGGAAACCTGTCCCATGGACTATGTAGGTATGACATAGCTTTGTCTTATCAAGGCCTCCCGGGCTTCTAGGGGGTGATGGACGTGTGCTGCGTGCGCAGCTGGATCCCATCAGGACCTGGCAGTGTTGGGCTCAGCAGATCTCGCCAGGTTATTTCCTCTTGGCATAGCATTAACCAGCAGTCCTTGAGCTGGCAGCCCAGGGACTGCCTCTGAGCTGCTGGAAAGCTGCGGGTGGCTCAGGGACGGCAAGCTGGCCAGCCCACTGTGCAGTCCCGTCCTCTACGGCTTTGGCACATCTCCGCCTCTCCAAGGAGCCGGCGGCTGCCTAGCCTGCTGCATGTGCTGAAATGAGGGCTGTGGTCCTTTCCAGACTCCGAAATGAGAGCAGAAGCATGTCGGGTAGTGCTTTGTGCGGATGTGGATAAAGCTCTTTTATGACTAACTGATGTGGTTACTTTCCCTTAAGATGATAGCCTTTTTATTTTTTTCCTCTCTCATGATAAGTGGTACATGAATTTCTGACTCTCTGAGCAGCCTCAATGCTGGCAAATGCTCTCATTCAGGCAGAGAATCTAGGTCAGCTGTTCATAAGAATAGATCAAGCCTTCATTGAGCAGGGTGGATGGGTCTCCAGCAGGACTGGATTTTTTTTCCTGGCTTGTTTTGTTCATAACAAGCTTCTACAGTTGACAGGCATTTTGTGGACAGCAGCTATAGCTTCCTGTCAGCAGGTTAGATGCTGACATTACTGATTCAGTGCATCACAGTGGAAAATCAATAATATGAAATATTAATTGTGATTTTTTTTAAACCTAAGATAGGGCACTCTAATGAAAATCTCTGCTGATGTTCAAGAGGGTCTGATTCATGAGACAATACATTATGAGGACTGGGCTTAAATTTTGCTTCTGATTCTGCACCTATAAATAACATATGCTCTTACATATGGCATCTAATTATGTAATTGCATATGCAGATTAGATAGTCATTTGCATGCTGTCATTAATGACAGCAACTAATAACACCGGCAATTATTTCCAGGCACATACGGTAATGCCAAAGGTTTTAAATATCAGTCAGTACCTGCTATACAAACCAATATCTCTCTCCAACTCTTCTCTTCAAATAATGTTAGAATAAATTAATATCACAAGGTACATCTGCTTCCTGGAACAAGTTGTACCAAGGCAGATCTGTTGTGCTATATATTTTGTCTAAGACTACGGTCCAGCTTGGAGTTCCTGATATATGTGTGTGTTGACCCCCCTGAAACTGTGAAGCAAGGAGAAAGAAAATGTTAACATGTTTTTTTCTGTCATTTTATACATGCAGAGGTGGGGGGAGGCAATTGCTGACATGAAGGACTCAGGTCCCATTTGCCTCTGTACAAAGTGTGATCCATAGCTGCTTTGATCCAGAAGATATTTTACAGCTTTTTGATGTTCCCATTGCATAGACCTAAATGGTTACCCAGGGTAAGGTCAGTAGGAATCTGGTCTAGTGGGTGCCCAGTTCATTTTATCCTCATCAACAAAATCAGTGACGTCTTCTTTTTCCTGATGTAAAATAGGTTTTGAGCATGAAACCTTAAATTTTGCTGCCATTTTGTCCACCAAAGTTGTATTTAACTGTGAACAGTGTGGTAACAGTGAAGGAGACCTTAGTGAACACGTAACCACTACTGTGCCTGGAACCTCAACATTAAAAACTTGTGCAGAAAATGCCAGTAATACCCCAGTCATTCAAGCAAACAAGCTCCAGACAGATGCCTTAAAATACAGCAATTTTATGCTGTATCAAAATCAGTTATATTATATTAGTTTGCAATTTGTGCGACTTTCAATGTCTCTGAGATAGTTATTGTTATGTAGCCATGGAGCACATAAACACCACTCCAGCCTGATTTCCTGCTCATTAAACAGACGTGTACAGCTAAAAGGCTGAATATTCTCTTTGAAACTAAAGGAAACAGTCATGCACTTATATCCTTTGTTGGAATGTGGCCTTAATGCGCTTTTATTAATTGAATTTCAAGAGTCAAATAACGTGCTGGAGACCTCAGGTCACAACAACATGACGGATAACATGCTTGTGTAGGATGGATTAAAAATGCCGATTCCTTTTATTTTTTATTTGTCTTGATAATTTATAAACATCCTTAAAAAGTTATCTAATCTTGGTTCATTGAGGACCACATCTTTCTCTATTGCAGGGGAGAGCTCACTGCGGGTGATGAATGCCGGCAGTGGTGTTGTGATGAGCACTGAAGATGAACACTGCTCATGTGCTGGCAGTTGGTGCTGTGCAGATCTTGGGAGCTGGGTTAGTGTTTCTGAGTCTTTATATAGCACTCTGTGCTTTGTGGAGAAGTAGGAAGCAACAGAAAGATGGGATACATTCTGACACATTTCCTTTCCTTTACCTTGCCTGTATCTGATGCCTCCTCATAGCCTAAAAGTTTTGCCGACCTCTTGTAGTGTTGGTATTTATTTCTTTCCTGTGAGAGAAGAAGGGGTCAGAATAAGTTGAAGACTCTCACAGAGCTTCCACATCATGTAGCAGTGCTGAATTTTCTAATGTCACATCTCTTCTAAACGCTTTTCTGTTTGTGGAAGAAAGCAGAGTGGTGTCGTGTAAATGTTTTATCACCATGCATTTGGGAAGCCTGCTTTATTCAGCCTGAACTCCTGCTGATAAAAATTTAATGCTTCTCATTGTGATCACGCAGACTTTCTCCGCAGTGGTTTCAGAGGATGATTAGCTCTCTCTTAGGACCGTTTTGGGTTCCTGTAGCAAACCCATCACTGTATCTTGCTTAAGTCCAATAGTTTAGAGATGAGAGAATATGGAAAATAGAGATTGCAAAAATATTTTTAAACTGACCTTTTTGCAGTGTGACGTGACATCTTGTTTGGTATCCCGAGCTTTATCAGGACTAGCAGATAAACCAACTCCATGTTTACTGTTGGATGGGAGTGGAGTTCTTACACAGACTGTCCAGAAGTGACAGCGGGAAATGCTGGATGCTGAGCATTTCTGAAAATGTGAAAATATAAAAACTTCTTTGGCAAGATGGAGATTTCCATATTCTGCCATTACTGCGGGTGCGTGGGCTGTTCCTCCCTGCTTCTGTAGCCAGAGATACCTCGTGAATGATGCATTCACAGACGATGAGTAAAGAGATGGTTGAATTTTGGTCTTAAGTTACTATTAAGTTGTGCACAGCTCCTATCTGACAGGTTTCAGGATGTTCAGGAAACCAATCTGTAGTTATGATTTTTAGCCTCCAGATGGTGTCTAACATATGTGCCTGTGGAGCCATGTCAGTACAGTGTTGGTGAAACACTAGAGACTAGAAATTATAGAATCACTGGCCTCTTGTGGCAGCAGGAAAAACATGCAAATTATTTTGGAGTGTGTAAAGTGAATTTTCAGTTCCAAATCTCTGCATATGCTGCTCCATATAGGGCTGTGGGTGTAGCCATGCGTAGGAAGTTTCCTGCAAAATTGAACCTAAATTATTTACCACTGGCTCGGATCTATGGGAAAAAATGCACAGAGGAAGCCTGTCAATCTAAGCCAAAATAAAAGATTTGAATAAAATCATTTCAGGTTAGTTTCTGTCCAAATGGATATGGAATATTCATAACACAAGCTTCTAAAAAGAGAAACACCTCTGGATAAAATCATGGAACGTCTTGAAAAGAGACATGTTGGTGGCTGAGATGATGCATTCTTTATCATGCTAGCAAACAATATCCATAATTTATTTTTTAGAAAAGCTCTTTCCAAGTAGCATTTACGTTGTAGTTTTCCTCTCTCAGACCTGCCCCTGGAGCATTCCTTGGATAACTCTTTGGCTGGCTCTTAGGATTACACTTTTCTGAGGTTGGGATTAGAAACCAAGGTGGGTAGCTGGTCTCCTAGGGATGTGATCAGACTGACAGCCCTACAGTTACTTCTGTAGCAGAAGTAGTTTCCTAAACTGCTATTACAAGACCATTCAGGACTTGGGCTCTGCAAATGCTGAAATAACAAGGGTGGACCCTGAGTATTAGGAGATAAGGGGTGAGACGACTTCTGTGGGTATTACTCCTTCATGTTTTCCTGGTGCTGTCTTAAGCAGAGAGGCCAGTTTGTCTGTCCTTCAAACCTGTCATTGGTTTCTCCTGCAAAGTATATACAATTTGCAATTTAACATAAGGTATGTATTATATATATTGTTTATATAGAGGTATGTATGGTAGGAGGACAAGGTCAGACAGTGTCTTGTCTCTGCTTACTGCCCATGCAGGACTCTGGGGAAACAGAGACTTCATCAGTCTGCCTCACGTTGTGGTCCTGATGTTTTTCCTGTTGCTTTTTCTGATAATTGTCATCTATGGAGAACTTGGGAAATAGCCCTCAGAGCTTTACAGAAATGACATTGTGCCCAGCCAACACTGCAGCAAGCAGCACAGGGCTTTTACCAAACCAGGCTGCCCAGAGGGGCCTGTGCATCAAGGGAGGTGAGAAAACCCAAAGGCAAGGAGCAGGCTTTTACTCGCCGGTCTTTAAGCCACCACATGGCCTGAACATGCCGGCCTCCACAGGCCGAGGTGTGTTTCTGCCCTTCAGCGTGACACCGGCTCTGGCCTCTCTCTGACCCAGGGCTGCTGGCCCTCTCCTCTCCCCGAGTCCCCCGCAGGTGCTAGTGCCACTCTAAGGGCTGCAGCCCTCCGTCCTCCCACACCAGTAATGCAAAACCAGCCGCTGGCCTCTGTACAGAGGTGTGAGGGAGCACGGTAACCACCCTGTGCTCCTCCCTGTATCTGCTATTTCTGCACCTCCCCACAGCTAAATATAGCCTAACTCCAAACAGGCCCTCGAGGTCTCAGTGTATGAAACTTAACAAGTTTGCTTCGAATATTTTATTATCCCAGCATTTGGTTGAACCTAGTCGCTCATTTTTGTGGTCTGAATAAACTGTTTTTTACCTGGTGTGTGTTGTATGCTCTCTATTCTTTCTTGTGGATAAATCTTTCTCCCTCTTCCGCTGAAGGGAAGCAGAAGGAAGCTGCAATCACTGCAGTATCTTCAATCCTTGCTGGAGATCTGTGGGGAAAAATCAGGGTATGAGAGATTGCAGCTTGGTACCAGTTTCTTTACTGAAGACTAAACTACTGCTCCTGGAAGTATTGCTTTATTCTCTTGCTATGTGGACAGGGTATTTGCAACGCAGGGATTGTTAGGGTCAGTTTGAACATCCTTACTGATAGGCTTCCTACAGTTCATCTTTAAAATTTTTGGGACTGCATAATTTATTTACTTATTTACTATTATTATTATTGTCAAAAGGGGAAACATCTTCCTTAAAACCATGTTTGTTTGATTCTGAAAACAAAAACAAACAAACAAACAAAAAAAACAACCACCAAAACAAACCAAAACAGAATGAGGCAAAGTCCCCAGGAATTAGCTAAAAATGTTTCAAAGGAACAGCAAACTAGGTTACTAATTAAATGAAAATTGAGGTCAGTTTGGAACCAGGTCCTCACAATAATGAGGAAAATACAGGCAGTGCAAATCGTACATCACGTCCAAACTTGTTACGTTTCAGCACTCAGGGCAAGGGAAGGGGCAGTTTTCAATTCTCTGGATTGAATTTATTCTCAGGACTTCAGTGTTATTTTATAAGAGCACGAAACTACTGGGACCATGCAGCTGGCCTGTTTGCCTGTCGGTCCATCTGTCTGTTCCCTTCTGATAAATTGAATTCATCCAATTTCAGACAGATCCGGAGCTGGAGAGAAGCCTTAGATTAACTTCTGAAAGAGGTGACGAAAATTAGTGGCTGAGCCGGGAAGAGATACTCAAGTGAATGAACTAAGTAAGAGAGAGGAAGAAAAATTGCCCTTTCCCTTCTCCTCTGACCGTGGCTACCCAGCAGTGCCCCTTGGCCGGCCGGGCAGCAGCAGCAGCTCCAAACTGGTGGCAGCTCTTGTGCCTGCTTGGGGAAATGCAAACCTCCTGGAGGAGACGGGGTGCAGCCCCTGGAGAGGGGGCACTGCAGGGAAGCAGCTCTGTTGCTTCTGCTGCTATGGGAAAGGTTGCTTGTGTTAAATATTTGTGTTGCTTTGTTTGCTCTAGCACGCCTCCAAGTTAGGCGGAGAGTAAACAGGGAATTTGGGAAGCAGCGGCAAGGAAACCGAGTCTGTGTGCTTAAGATGGAGTTGCTTGGGTAGAGTCTCTGATGTCTAGTAAAGGCTGAGTTCGTGCTGTGTTTTGCTCCTTAGCAGGAGCAGTGAGAGCCTCTCTTCTCTCCTCAACAATGCATTTGCATGAAGTGTGTAAGGATGTATTTGTGCCAGCCACCCTCTGTCAGCTTTGTTAAAAATGACGTACCCACATGAGTATGTTTGAGCAAGGGATCAGATGAACACAGAGAAGCATGCGACCTGCGGCTGCATAATGTCATTTCTTTAGGAAATAAGGATATCCTTAGGAAATAATAATAAGTGTGTGCTTTCCATGGAATGATTAACCGCTAATTTTGCACAATTAACAAAGCTGGCTCTTGCATAAGACCATGGTGGCAATGCCAGCTGCAGTGTCAGACTAGAGGGGGAGCTTCTTGTTTATTTGTTTGATTCTCTCTCTCTCCAAAAAAAGCTTACCTTGCTTATAACACCGGCTGGCTGTTCTGTGGTTGCTGATGAAATCAAAGATGGTGTGTGTGGGTGGGGGAACACACTGTCAGGCTACAGCATGGTTTCAGAAAGTGCTTTTGTGTGAATTTATATCCTAGGGAACCACCATGTTTCTGTGCCACACTCTGTGTGTTTTATTACTGCAATTAATATTCTTTTCTGCCAACTTTAATGCCTTTGTTTCAGAATGGTGGAGAGTACCAGCATGTTCTAGAAAAAAAGATGGAAAAAAAAAGATATTTCTTTTGCTCATTCTCTCTCTCTCTTTGCAGATACTGCAGATCCAGCTCTCCTGTTAGGACTCAAGTGTACTTTATATAACAGATGCTACTGAGCACAGAGTTTCCATTGTATATGCCTCACTGTGTTCCTGTAGAATCCCTACAAAGCAAGCAGGCGCATCATTACATTGCTGGAACTGGAATATTAATGTCATTGCGAAGTAATTTCATTTGAAGTGCTAATGGTCTGACTTCATCCAATTAGCATCCAGACCAAACACCCATTGTTCAAGTCAGGCGCACAACCCACTTATTATGAGGAGGTTTTTTCTTTGTAGGCAAAAGAAATGGGAAGCAGCAAGGTAAGGAGTTAAGTCAACAGAGAATCAATATAAAAGGTATCTGAGATATCCACCTGTTTAGTGGAAGCTCCCAAAGACAAAGGAGTTACAGATTTTCCAAGACAGGCAGTGTCAGTGATGTGGGGAGGGTGTGGGCTTTTCCACGATCTCCAGGCAACAGGGGAAACTCCTGAATGCTGGGGATGTTCCCATTAGACAAATTCCCCTTCTTCAACAGTGAGCATTGCAAGGGTAAGGGCAGAAAGAAGAATGACCCCCACAGAGAACATCACACCGTAGATAAACAGAAGCATTGAAACACCAGGAACAAGGAGTGGGGGTGCTGGGCTTCCAGGTAGTGCATTTTGAGGAAGAAGAAGGTCATTTGGTACGCCTAACAAAGGAGATTGTTCAGAAACAGAACTGTGCTTGTTGTGGTGCCGTGTCCTCGTGGCTTCCTGTACCTTTCTTTCTGCTTTGAAGGACTCCCCTTGGGTGAGGTGCTCATGAAACGTAGAGGGGAGGAGCAGATGGAAGGTAGAATGCCCTAATTCCCCTGTCAAAACAATGGCTTTGGACAGCAGACAATTCCTCTGCGTGGTGTAAACGCTTGGTGAAAGACCTTTGTTTTGGTGTTATCTTGACATGTGTCAGCTCCTCTGTGGTAAAGGTATAGCCTCCCTGGGGGCTTTGCTTGGGTAGGCATAAAACCACCTATGTGAGCACTGCAGTGGAGGATATTTCCAAAAGTTTAGGTTTCAAATCCTCATCTTTTAGCTGCAGAACTTTAGCCTGAGCAGCAAAATAGCATTAGAGACAGAGGAGAGATATCTGTGCACCTCTCACGTGCTGCTAAAGCACACAGACAGAGAAAGGCAAGCTGTTGGTGGCCTCTTGGCAGCATCTCCTCTCCCAAGGCAGCGCATTCCTGCTCAGTGAGACCATTCTTCAACCCTCACCTTTGGAAAGGAATTGCAGGCAGGAGTACCCAGAGCAAATGAAGATGAGCTGCTGCTCCTGCTGCAGCAGGATGGATGGGGCTCAGCACCCACAGTCAGAAGGGCCATCCCCAACACGCTGTGCCTTTGTAGGGTGCTCATTGCTGCCTGTTCCATTAGGCGACTGCTGCCTTTGCCTATACACACACATCACCCCTGGTTGGTGAAGCAGGTAAAGGCAGAGCAGCCGAGCTGTCTGGGTTGTTGGTGTTGCATTGCTCAGCTGGGGTGTACCCCGGGAGCACTCTCGTCTTGGAGGGTGGCTGCCATAGCTTTGACCCGGTGGATCCAGTGGACCATGGACTAAGAGATCATCCTAGCCTCAGTAAGTCTATCCATCTCTGCTCAGGAACTCCCCACTTTCCACAGGCTCATGTTTCACTCCCTTGAAAGAACATTTCTGGGAAAATACAGCAATTCCCATAGATCATGTTGCCCCAGCTTATGGCACGATCTGCAATTGTGCTGTATTCAATATTTGTATACTGCAAAGAATCATGCCTGCAGGACTGGCACTTTGACATTCAATTTCCTTCCACAAAGAAGGCTAGGGCGATGATTTTTGTTAGAGCTGGCCTTGTTCGAAAATGCTGATGAAGTGAAACATAAACACATTGTGTTGGAATTTCCATGGGAAATTATTGCTGAAGGGTTTCAGCATGCTCGGAATGCTTCTCTTCTGTACTAACAGGGACTCGGTCGTGTATTAATATATATAGCAGCTATAATATTCCAAAGGAAACATTTTAACTTTATGCAAATAAACAGTAAAGTCAAATTGGAATGTACATAAAAACTTTGAGTTTGTGACTTTTCCACAATCAGGGAAAGCACTGTGTTTCACAACCTTGATATTTCCTACTGGCAACAGCTCAATTATATGACCACTACTGGAATTTCTGTTTATCCTTCTAAATGTAAGGTATTTATTTCCTCCTTCCTATTGTTAATAATGAATCTAATGACTGTGATAACATGCTGGTGAAATTAAACACTGGGTGGAAGAGACAGAACAACATAATATTTACTTGGTTTCCAAGTAGGAAACTAGTGGAATTTTACTGTCATGAAAATGTAGAAAGTCTTGGAAGAAACGGCAGGCATTAAACCCAGAAAGATGACTGCACATATTCTGATTAATCTAGATGCTCTATAGAAAAATTAACCCTTACATTCATGCCCCCCCAAATCATTCCTGAATATTGTATGGTTTTGATTAAGTACAGCTTGTAATGGTTAATACAAGACTCTGTCCTCAGCTAATGAAGATCCTGAAGTTCTTAATGCCATTTTTGTAGTAACGGCAAGGAAAAATTATATATAAAAACAACAACAACAACCATTTGCAACTATCTAGCAAACAGCATGTTAAGGATAGCATTTCAGCTTACGTGTAAGTGTATTGTCTTTCTTACAGCAGTGCTGGGGCTTTTAAAAATATGTTTTAAATTTGAGCTCCTGGACTTAAATGACATTTTTTGTAAAGGAATCTTTTCTGAGGATTATGGATCAGAACCTTTAACAGCTCAGGATCATATTAACAATATGATCTTCGTACTGGGTGGGCATTAATCTCCTTTGTCTTTCACTATGGGTTGCTGTAATGGTATGCAAGTTACGTATATGTAAATATAAAATAATACTGTGTGTATTTGCTGGAAAATTGTTAAATCCATAAGCTTGAGATCACTCTTATCTCCTCTGAAGGGTATTACTAAACATGAAACCCAACACATCTCCTCCTCTCTGCAGGTTTGCTTCCCTCTCGGCTAACACCCGGCTTTCTGAGAGGTGGGGAAAAACCTGGCTCCAGAGCAAGGAGTGATGTCCTCGCTGAGGAACGGCTCATGTACAGTTGGCACACATGGTGTGTGTGGAGTGTGACGTGTGCTTCATAGAAACTATTAATAATAAACTCTCTTAAACCGATAGGATTGTCATTGAAATAATTGGCAGCGGGCGGCGTGTTTTAGTCATTAGACAATGATTAAAATTCCACTGGCTTTCCCCCATTGCTGGTGGTTAGATCGTGTATGAGGTTTTTGACATTATTTTCCTAGAACAGAAAGATTACATAACAAGGCTGGCAGCCTATAAAAATTTCCTCACTCAACATGAGCAGGAAACAGGTTAGCTTTCTTAGAACACAGTCGAAGGTTGTAGCCGCCCAGAGAAAAAAATCTGGGGATAAATGACTTCTCTGGGAAGTAGCTGCTAAACTTCTACCTGAAACACCACCTTGCACAGAGGAGTTGCTAACACTCTTCTCCAATAGTATTTCCAGTATCTGGATCTGCTTGGATCATGAGGAAGACGATGTATTCCTGGGGAACCTTCACAGGAAGAGACAAGTGGGAGAAAGGGGCTGGTGAACATGCAAGGATGCTTCCCAAGGCTGGGCATGAGGAAAGAAAGAAGCAGGAAACAAAGAGGAAAAGAAAACTAAAAACTGTGGCAGGCAAATTACTAAAGGCTGTGGCTAGTGGGAAAGAGACAGCAGCAAAGAAGGCTGAAAGTGAAAATGTGGCTGGGAATTTGCTGAAGATGGGAACACATAGGAAGGAAGCGGAGGGAGAGACGCCTGCAGGTAACCTTGAAGTTATCTCTGTCTCCAGTCCTAGACCTTCTCAGCCTCCTCCAGCTCCGGAGACTCTTGTTTTCATTAGTTTATGGAATAGCTGATATAAGTGTTCCTCCTACCCATCCTTCAACTAATTTGTTGTCCTTTCTGAGCTGTATGGTTTTTCCTCCGAAATTTCTGTGTTTCTTTCCCTTTGCCTCATGAGTATTTCTCTTTGCCATTCTGAGATTATCCCTGCAAAGACTCCTGATGCGTCTTCTAAAAAGGATGATGTACGTTTGACTTGTACCCTGTAGGGTGTGACTGTGCCGTTCTTCCACAGATGGGCAGGGGGAGGTGGGTTGTACATGGGTTAATTGTACAAAGAAACATTTTCTATGTGTTGCATGTGTTGAGGCAGGATGAGTGCAGCTTGCTAGACCCCTGCTGAGCAGCTTGCCCATTTCTTTACTGGAGATTCTTGCATTAACCGCGTCCCCGTTTTGTGTCATGTTCCTCCCTTCAGTCCTGTTTAATTTAATTCTAACTACACAGACATGTTATTTCACAGAAGAAAGTTAGGATACGTGCGAAAGATAATTGAAGCTAATACTCTTTCATGCTTTGCTCTAAGCACACCCAAAGCTATATCCTGAATTGATTCCAGTGTCTCACTGCTTCTGTCCTGGCTTAACTTTTCATGGGTCCTCATCAAATTTAAGTTTTCTTCTGGGCTCTGCTCCAGTTGTCTTTGGGGAAATCTTGTTAACACTTTGTTACTCAGTTTCATCATCTGTAAAATGCACAGGAAAAGAAACTACCACTTTGTGCAGCTGTTGTGAGATTAGTTTAATTCTTAATGGCGGGTTGAGTGTGATGGTTAAGATACTTTGGAAACAAGCAGCAGTGAAAAACTTCTCCCATCATCTTCTGAACTTTAAAGATTTGTTACCTGTCTTGTCAGGGTGCCCGGTGATCAGAGCAGTGTCTCGGTCACCACGGCTTCTTGCAGACACTGAAGCTGTGAATTCCCATTGCTAAGGCAGTGCAGATAGCCCAACTTTTGATTTTCACCTTTGGACAAAATAGTGCACGCAGCTATTTGGCCTAGTTCAAGGGCCCTGGTCTGCAGTGAGCAGCCTTGGTTTAGACAAGAGGCAACAGTTCGGTAGGAGTGACACACTCAGTGCAGCCACAGGAGGCTGTGAGCAGGAGGGAGAGGCCTTACAAGAGAGTTTGCAGCACGTTGTCCTGCCAGGGTTTCTGCACAGAGGACAGAGGGTTCCTACTGGGCTTGATTTTCGGCTGTGTGCTCCTTCAGAAGATGTCCTTTCTGTAATGCTTTTGTTCTGGCCCAAAGGTACTTTCCTTAATGAAAGATTGATGTTGATAAACCTGCATTGCCCACAAGAGGATCTGGGATGATCACAGAAAGATGAAGAAGACATGTCTGCAGGCTTAGTTAGCCTGAAGGAGAAAGGAAGAGAGAAAGAGTGCTTGCCCCGAGGAAAGTAAGAGGTGCAAGTGCTAAGCCTTAAGTAAGGGAGGTGACTTTTTATAGATTCTGAGGCTTTCTGGGATACCTGTGAACTATGTACTTCAATATGTGGATATTAAGGCGATGGGTCCTACAGAGGAGTGAACAAACATCAAGCTGAGTTGTTACTCTCTCTATTGCAGAGGAAACCGTCTGTGAATTCATTGAGCAAGGAAAATTTTTTCAAGCTTGTAATTGTATTTCTGATCTGGAGCATTCTGGAAGCGATGCTGTGGGAAAGTCTGAGTCACTTTATACGCTGCTGGCTGAACGAATGTGGGCTGTGGTGGGAGAAGCACTCCGTGGAAGTGATAGGATGCTCCTGGAGCCGCTGCAGTCGGTGGGTGAATCGCTGAAGTGGGAGAAGCAGAAGGAAGAGGAGTGGCTTGGCCGTGACCAGGAGATGGAGTCCGTTTCCACCTGGCACCCAAACTTCTGGAAGAAAGATCTGGAGGAGAAACTGATGCAGTACATGGCAGCCCAGATTCCCCACTTTGTTCCCACGTGTAACACCAATGAGGCTGCACTAAAACAGCACCTGAGTCAGCTGGAAACAACATTTCTTCCCAACCTGGAACACAAAAGCGGCTTCTTCAAGGAAGCAGGACTGCTTGTCACCTATGCCCAGTGCTGCCATGCCTCTTTGTCCTCTCACCTTTCCACCCTTACTGACAATAAGCACTGTACCTTCAGCCAATGTCTTTTAGTTTATGAATGGTGCCTTAACATGTACAAAAGGTATGTCTGAAGGACTTTCTTTCCTCTACAGGTTTTCTGTGTCTCTCTAATCTTTAGTTCTGAGCACAATCTCCATTTCTTGTTAATGCAGTGATTTTCAGGGCATAAAACCAGACAGATCTTGCTGAGTTTAGATTTGCCCATTGCCTGTTTTATCTTCTGTTCTCTCAGAACCAGAAGCTTTTTAGTTGTATTACTGCCTCTGTCTAAATCCCTTGTACTGGACTCAGGGTTTTCCCTGATATATGCAGATAGGATTTCTCTGCTGGACTTCTGTTGGACATGTGCACAGAGTCCTCCTTTCCTGAGCAAGCTGATGGGAATTTCTTTTCTCCTATTAAGCCTTTTTTAGCAAGCCCCAGAATGGTCCATTTACTCCAGAATAATTTACTTTTGCCTTGATGTCAGCATTATGCTCTGTGGACTTCTTTTGTAGTCTCCTTGGCTCACTTGCTGTTTTATCTGGCTTGCAGTCTGACCAGTTGTTTCCATATTTCCTGCACTCAGGCCACAGGAAAAAATACAGCAGATCATTTAATTCATACCCAAGTTTGGGAAAATGGTTGTGGCTTACTCGGTGATCTGAAAAGCAGCTCATCTGGGACCTTCTGGCCCAATGCAAATTCAAAGCTTTCCACCGAGAATTCCTGCAGGTGTCATTGAAGCCTGGAGCTACTTTGCTTTCTTGTGATTTCTTTTTGTATTGCAATGGTAGATGAGGTGTTTCATTCTCTGTGTTCATGGTTACTTTGCTACTTAACAGCTCCGATTTACTGATTTCCTACTAGTTTTCAGTGCTTTGGCTTGTTTGGTTGCTTCCATCCCCACCTAGAGCTTCTCTGTTCCTTGTATTAATTGCACCGTAAATACTTGGTCAGCTGCTAATCAGTTCATCAGATGGGCTCTTCCCTTAACCAACTCCTGAAGGAGTGGGACAGCGTGATGGGTACACATTGGTGCATGTTGTCCTCAGAGACATGGGAGACATGAGGCCAGGATGCATCCCTTCTACTGCTACTTTTATGGGTTTAAAATGGTAAAATTTTGGTTTTGGATAAGATTAATGGATTGATGAAATACCAAAAACTTACATGAAATTGGAGGTGAATAATTACTTAATTTAAATATATAAAGAAAAGCCCAGAGACAGGAAAAATGTGTTACGCAAATGCTGAATTTCTTCAAGAAAAAAAAAAAAAGCAAGAGCAGCCTGCGACTGTGTTAGGGTCAGAAGACAGTGAAGAAAATGGAAATGAGGAGAGATGCCAGACTGACTTTAGGAAAAATAACAAGTCTTAACAATTTGGATTCTTCTCTCTGAATACAGTTACAACCTTAGTTAATGCTCATGTGTAGATGCAATTATCCTCGTCTACAGGTGCTTTTTCTTATAGTCCACTTTCCATTCAGGTGGAATATCTTACACTTGTAAATTTTTGCCTATATGGAAGTGGGTTTGCATAGCTGCGCCCAAGCCCAAGAAGGAATTCAGCAGCAGGAGAGGGAAGGGGAGAGGGAAACAGAGAGCAAAAAGTATAATTTGGGCAGCAAATTTAGGAAGAAGGAAAAGAAACAGCAAAAAGGCATAGTCAGCCAGAGGGTATGAAAGAGATGTTCAGCCGTGTTGGGGCTGCTCCAGTGGTGCAAACACTGCTGGATGTTTGCTGCGTGCCGGGTGAGCCAGGGGCACAAAGCAGGGGTGCCAGGTGGGAGAAGGGCCGTGAGTCACTGGGAAACTGAGCTCTTGTTTTCTGCACACAGCAGCAGCGGGACATGCCTGAGACCCAGGCAGACCTCCCAGCACAGCCTTGCCCTTGATGTACAGAGTCTCGTGTGGATTATTTTGAAGACAGAGGAAAAGTTACTTGCAGTCACCCGGGTAAGAGTTCAGTAGTTTTACCCCAATCTGCCTGTTGTACTCACCCCCTCACAGCCCTCTCCAGCCTGCTAGACTGGCACTGCTGAGGTTATAACAAAGATTATTTCCCGAGCCCAGCAAAAGAAAACATGCAGCTAGTGCACAGGGGGCACAGCCCTTCTATAAGGTCTGAGCAGGGCATCCTGCCCTGCAGTCCCACAGACAACCTCAGTTCAAGGGCTGCAGCATCTCCTTTTCCCAGCAAATCTCCCCCTCTGAGAAGTGCTGTCTAGGCACGTGGTGCACCAGCAAAGCAGGGGAGATGTGTTACAACAGTGGGGAGTTCCAGAGGAAACCATGGTGTCTGGAAATTTCAGCAGGGCCTTTCAGATTCAGCCAAAGCCTAAATGCAGCACTGGGAGTTACCACACGGATCTTCTCTCTCACTTTCCCTTTCTACTCCTCCCTGACCCCCCCCTCACTGAGCAAAGGAGGGGAAACTCCATGGCAAACTGCTGAATCACCTGCTCTAAATTGCAGAGATTCTCAAGTCCCTTTCCCACCAAGGTTTTCATAAACATGGGAGTAGAGGCACCAGCTGGTGACAATATGCTTAAAACCTACTGCTTTCAGTGTTTGACATTAAGCATCTAGGGGCTGTTTCAAATTATTACCCTGGGGAAGACCACGTGTTCTTAAGGGCTGTTTTTAGCACTTATTTCAGTGAAGGAAATGACTACACTTGGGGTAGTGCCGGTGAGGTTATCTCAGAGCATGCCACTGAGTCACTGACAAACCCTCAAAGCTACTAACTAACAGTGATGAAGAATTTAAGTCTTTTTTTCTTTTTTTTTTTCTTTTCTTTTTTTTTCTGATGTAATGGCTGGAGGAAGCTTTTGTTTAACATGGGCATTCTGCTTTCCTGGTACACCGTGCACTGAGTGAGCTCACCTGGATCTGGCGGTGGCTCCGAGTGCTCGTGCCATGGTGCTCCAGGCTGGCTGCATTTCTTCAGGTATGCTTGGATCTAGAAGCGTTGCAGAACTGGGATCGCTGTGGAGCACGGTACAGCACAGGCCCAGCTCAGCTCAAACCTGGCCAACTTTGGACCAGCCCTGGGTTCAAGCTAATAAGCTTAAGTGGACCTGAGCTCACTTCATACGGAAAAACTGTTCATGTCTTTTCACTCAGCTCAGTGGCATAGCCTATAAAACCTGCTTTATTCCTCTATTTCTTTTTCCAGGATAGTTCGACACCTCATTACTTCAAATATATAGGAAGCTGACATTGAGCAAATACCCTGAGTTATCACTAAGTGATCATAATGTATAACTGTGACTGTAAATCATAGAATGCTGGGTTTGCCACTTCAATGGATGACCACATTTTTCTAAATGAGAAGTGTCTGAGCAGAATAAGCAATTGCCTACTTTGCCTGTGAATACCTGGCTTTGTCACTGGGAGTGCCAGCCCGGTACCTGTGCAAACTAAAAGCATTTTCAACAGAAGTGATGAAAGCTGTGACCACATCAGAGGGTGCTGGCTGCTCAAATGCCATGTGGGGTTCCAACCTCCTAGTGGGGAACGTGGCCAGCTCTGGGTACAGGCAGCATTACCTCAGCACCGACACCTCTAGGGCAAGGGGCCTGTGTGCCTTTGAGGGTGCAAAGCTGGTGAACTGGAAATTATGGTGCAGTTGATGGGGTTGTTGATGAGTTACCCCTGTCCTTATGTACTGGGGAATGTGGCATGAACGAGGGGCAAACCTTCCAGTGAGAAGTCAGGGTTCATTCTAATACTGAGAGGTGGAAAATGAACTTCTGTCCCCTGCTTCTGTGGCCTCAGCTCAAAACTGACTGTCCAAAACCAGGGCAAAAACTGGAGGAGGGTTTAGAATGACTTGCAAAGGATCACTTGGGTCAGTGTCTTCTTCCCATCGTCCCCCTGTTTTTTCAAGTAGATGAAAAGAGGACTGAGACGTGCACGTGCTTTGGAGAATTTGGGCCGAGGCCCTGCTGCTGCCCAAATGAACAAGGCCGTGCAGTAGTTCTGCCTGCTGGTTTGTCGGTGGTGTGCTCCCACACATGTTGAACATCTTAGGCAATTTTGACATTTGGTAACAAGGTAGAGGTCTCAAGGATGTTAAATACTTGCATGTTTAAAAAAAGTAGCGATTTGACAGATGAGAGAGACCCAAATTATAACCCAGTCCTGTGTGTTTTCTGAGAGGCAGCAGCTGGCTGGGCCATTAGCACTGGTGGGCTGGCCATCCGTGGACCTAAAGCTTTTATAGCACGAGGTACCACATCTTGGTCAAAAAGGGAGGACAAGGAAGAAGCTGGAGGTTATTTATGGGCCTGCTTGCTACATCAGAAGTTTTGGTCCTCTCCATGCTGGAGCTCTGGGTAGCCAGTGTCACCACAAGGGCTAAAAACGGGCAAGGTTGTGCTAATTCAGACACTGCCCGATCCAAAGGAACTAGGAACTCTGTCTCAACAAGTTATTGTCTTGCAGAGATCAACTAAATGTGTGCTTTGTCCCATTACGGAGCAAGACCTCCGTGTTGGCTTAAACTGATGCATTTTGCTTTGCAGCTGGGGCAGGCTAGAAATGTTTGTGCAGCCCAGCTGGTATCTGTTATCTCCGCAGATGGCGTTAACACAATTGCCCACAGTCAGGTGATAGCAGTGCTCTGGAAGAAAGGAATTTTCCTTTGGTTGTTTACAACTGCTTATTTGCCTTTGTTTCATGCTTTTTCAATGAATACGGCAGAGCAGTTGTTTTGAATATAGTTTTGATGAAATTCTTAAGTGACAGTCATAAATTTCCTAATTCATCAGCCAGAAAAGAACAAAGACACAAGGGGAATGTCAGACTTTACATTCTTTCTATTTCTTTGGCAAAAGATGCAGAAATGAATGAGTAAATGAGCCTGGCTTTTGAGTTTAAAGCTTCTATGAAGGTCAGATCGTGTTTTAAGCAATGAGCCCTTTCTCTGCAGCATTAGTTTTGTTTTTATAGTCTATTCAAAATAACACAAGCCAGCCAAGTCTTGGGAAATTTCCCACCCTGCAGCCTCATGGAGCTCATCTCTCTGACAGTAGCTCCAAACACTAACCCGACTCCTATTTGCACTCACACGTCCCTGGCTCAAGTGAAGGAATGCTTTTAATTAGTACTGGCTGGTTCATGTGGGTGCTGGCTGGAGCTAGGAAGGGTGGAAAATCTCAGCTACAGTAGCTGGCAGTGCAGCGCTGTGTCTAAATGTTGTTTTGCTGTGTGGGTGCCTTCATTTGAGCTAAGCTAACTAGGGAAAGCTGTAGATAACCCGAGCTGACACAGGGATGAAAGGAAGCTGCAAATCTTTTAAACTCAAACAAACAACGCAGAACAAAGCAGAACAATGTTATTAGGTCAGCTGGAAGCCAAGCTTTGGCTTAAATGAGATGGCCAAAAAATGGAGGCAGAAATTCATCTAGTCCAAATGCATAACGAGAGGCTGGGAAACCTATCTCGTTATAAATACCATTGTATCTCAACTGCCTTTTTTTTTTTTTTTCATGTATATATGTATTTAGAAGGAAGTAGGGAAAGCCCTGGAAGAAGCTTTTGACATTGGGAAAACCCCTTGTGCAGATGCTGCGGTCATTCAGGTAAACTGGGGGGTAATTGAAAAGCTCATATCCTTTGGGGCAGTCACGTTGTTGCACACAACTCTGTAGGTATTTGGCAAGATCCAGTTTTGCCTCTCTTGGTCTAAGCTCAGCGTGTAACAAGCTTGCAAGTTAGCTGCCATATTTAAACTCCATCTCTTTACCCCAAACCTGTTTTTCTCTTGTGCACGTGTAAGGAAAGCTAAACTAACTGAGGAAAGGATGTCTGAGATTAGCTGATTCATGTGGAAGCTGCATTTACACCTGGATTTCCATTTAACACTGTGGAAAATGGTGGTGTAAGTTAGCCAGTCTGCCCTCTGTGAGTTCTGCACCGCAGCAGAGTGCTCTTATAAAACAAGTGGGAGCTGCTGAGTCATGGCAGATCCCCTCATCTGGCAATGCAAAGGCAGGCAGTGTGTTCCCTGCTGCCCCGACTGGTTAGGTAGTGTGAGGGATGACTCCAGAGCATAACGAAATTGGCTGCTCAAAGGGCATCACAGAAGCATACTGCAGATTTACGAACAGGGGATATTTGGATCAAGACCTGCAGGAGGCTTCAAATAAATCCTAGAGTTTACATGTGGACTCAAGTGATGCTAGGTGGAGATCAGGGCCAGCTGACGTGGCCCTCATATCAGCTGATATGTTGTGGATATCGTCCTTGTATCTCCAACATCTGGCCATGTCTCAGCATGGATGGCTTTGCTGTGCTGTGTACATAGCTGGCAGTTTCGAGTGCTCTGGAGCAGGTGATGAAAAAGCCTGGATAAATTGGCAACCGTTATGAAATTACCGCCTCCTCAATTTTCTCAGGCTGACACCTAAAGATCAGATAGCAAATGAGCAAGGTGATATGGAAACTCATCATCTGTGGTTTCCTGACGCTTCGGGGAACCGTGTTTTATCCCGTCACTTTTGGTGAACTTTTACATCTGTTGTGAGCAGTGGAAAAAAACCTTCCCAATGTGAGTCACCCTTTGTCTCTCGCTGATGCTTCCCAGAGCATCGGGAGAGCACAGCACACAAGTCCATCTGGCTCCCTTTATCCATCTGGCTCTCCTCCCCTTGCAAGCTTTTGTTTCCACGGAGCAACTAATGGACAGCGTTAAGCTGCCACCTGCTCGAGCCTGCCCGCTGTGGGATGGGTTTGGAGCTGTCTGGCAGAGCCCGCCTGCTGCAGGCACCTGGGCCACCGGACGGGGTCAGAGGGGCGAGACAGGCACCTGGGGGCTTAAAGCACGTCGCTGTGTCAGGCCTGAGTGCTGGAGGTGGGCACCGGGCACCTGCCTTGTTCAGACATCCCTGACAGAGGCCCTGGGCACACCGTTTGGGCTGCCTAACCTTTTCTGGTGGCTGCACCCAGATTTATCTGTGAGGGTGAGCCACACAGACCTGCAGGTGTCCCCACGGGCAGCAGATGTTGGTGTGCTCTGAGCTGCAATGCTGGACATGGCAGAGAGTGTTTGTAGGGATAGACTTTCTCCTGAGCACAGGACTTTACACCACCCTGTTCACTGCAGCGAAAGCAGTGGTAGCAAAGTTGTAGGATCAGGCATTAAAATCAGACTCCTAAAAATACTTTCAGTCACACAAAACTGAAAAAGAAGTTGTTCCCTAGAAGGCAGAGGGATTTGCAGCAGAGTAAAGGATGGGATGTATTCCTGATCACTGTATAAGGAAAAAATAGCTTTGGCCCGTTCTCCTCTCCTGCCTCGAATCCACAGATATTCAAAGAGAAGACAGAGGCTGCCCAGCACATCAGCGAGAGCCTAAGTGAGAAGGTGGAAGCTGTGTGCCTGGAGGAGTGCCTGAGCTTCCTGCAGAGGTAAGGGGGATGCTGTTTTCCTCATCAGCCTGTCCTCAGTGCCCGAAAGAAAGAAATCCTGATGAGACTGGTGGTTCTGTGTCCAGCTTGCTCTGCCATCACCCCTCTTATGTTTTATGGCTGTTTCCCAGAAAGAGGGGCAGCCACGTGGCTGATGCCCAGGCATGTTGTTTTCTCCTGGCTCCCTGTAAGGGGAAGAGCTCTGCCCCATTGTGCTTCTCAGAAGACACATGCCTTGTTCTCATCCTCTGCCTTCTCACCATTTCTTCTGTCTCCCTTCATCTGCATTTTAGTCTTAGGCACCTCCCTCCCCTTGCATCGTGCAAGGCAGAAAACACTAATAAATACTGCTGGTTGTAGATGAAGCGTTTCAGAAGGAGATGAGATTTAAGATCTTTGCTCTGCACATTATAATGGGAAGGAAATTCCTGTAAATCAGAATTGTCCAGGAGCCGTTTGTGAGCCTGAAGCTGTGAGGGAGTGGTCAATAGATGTGAGTCGTGCATGCACGCTGAGGCTTTTACTGTTCTGCAGCTTTATCAGCAAAGCCTGAGTTGCTTCCCAGAAGCAAGTGTTGCAGCAACAGCAATGATAAGACAAATCCCCTGCTTCTTAATCCATAGAAGTGGCATCCAGGCAGCTCAAGGGCTGTTCCCATCCCATCATAGTGCTCTCTTTCCTCACGAACTGGGCAGGACAGAGACCATCTTTGTCCTGCTCTAGGTCCCCCCTCAGGGACTGAAACCACGTGCAATAAAAATACAAGCAACCACAGAATATTTCTCCTGTTGGCTGCTAGGATAGTGCTGTCAGATGTGTTACAGAGCATACCAGCTTAAAAATATGTCTTTCTTTTTTAATTTAGCTATGAAAATGAAGTAAGAAACTTTCTCCAGATTGATGGCTGCCCTGGGATCTGCAGCAGCTTACGGATCCTCGAGAACTGCTGCATTCTCAGGTTAGAAACCAGACCCCAGTGGCACACCAGGCAAAATGAATTTTCTGAATTTTCTGTGGGGACATCGTCCTGGCCAGCCCTGCCGGGTGCTGTGTTGTGGTTCCCTTGCCATGCCTGATTCTCCCTCGTTAGGAAAGCCTCATAAATGTTGCTCTGAGACTCATGTGCTTATGTACGTCAAGGTAAGCCCAAGCTTAAGTGCTTTGCTGGATGAAACCCTGCTGAATGCACCAGGCTTTCCCCGGGGTTGTTAGGAAGGAGGGAAGCAATAAAGCACAGAAGGCTGGGGGAGGCTGTTTGCACCTACAAGCTAATTTCAGAAGTGCTTGCAGCAATGGGAAAACAAGGTTGCTTCTGTTCTTCCTGTGTAAAATTATCTGAGGATCTCTGGAGTCAGCAAAACGCCCAGATCCACCATGTGCACAGTGCTTCCTTGACACTGGAACGCTGCCTTGAGCCTCGGTAGCTGTTTTGTTTGATGTATGTCCACATTGCTGCTGCTGGATCCCTAACTGAATACTTATGAGACTCTTTTATGTAATTCTTCACAGAGATACTGAAAATGAAGTTACACAATGAGCTTTTCCAGAAAGTAAAATGTCTGGTTTCAAATCGGTGATCATTTTGACAAGGTTTTGCTGACTTGAAGACTGTTCTGATGGGATATAATTCTTCATCATGTGTTTGCAGGGTGTCAAAGGCGTACAGGATGCTCACCAACCCTCTCTTTGTCAAGGCCACTTAACACCTTCTAATTTTTTGAAAATCCTAGCACTTTTACTCATCTAAGCTCATTAGTGATGGGTACAAGTGGCATTTTTATGCTTTCGAGCTTTTATGTCCTTGTGACAGCATCTTAATGTGGACTGTCCAAACTATGTGTATGTATGTGGGTCACTGAGACCCTGTGCTAGCCCTACACCCCAGCATGTGCCAAATATCCAAATATCCAGACAGTCACGCTGGTTATAGTGGGAAGAGTTTTGATCTGAGAGAATAGCCTGATGTGATCTGATCAATTGTTTCCATATTCCTTTTTGTTTTTGGTACAGAACTGCCTGGTGTAAGCTAACATACATTTGCAGTGCCAGCACTGGTCAGGATGCTAAGGTAAAAGGATTTCTATACAGGATGGAAGATGAGATTACAGAGCATTTTCTGCAGACAGTCACTTCTAAAGTTAAGGTATGGGAGACCCATGTTAGCACTGAATATTTTCATACTGCTGGGCAAGCACCCCCTTCATTTTCATGTTCTGATTTGGAAAGGATTAAAACATGGTGTGAGCTTCAGGCCCAAACAAGGATTAAAACAAGGTTTGATCTTCAGACACTCCTCTGCCTTGTCTCAAGCTGCGTATTGACAGCTTTATCTTTTCCAGTTCCACTTGTCTGTAGTATTTACTGTTGTGCTAGAAATAGGTATCCCATGCTTCCCCTGGGGACCCAGGCCCCAAGGGTTGAGCTCCACTTGATGCCTATTCATCCCCTGCAGCTGGGTGTCTTCCTGGAACAGTGATAATTCACAGAGCTAATATCACACAGATACATTTTACCCAGGATTAGAGCTACTGCCACCCATTTTTCATAATTTTAGATCTTCTAGGTTTGGGCTTGAGAACTTAATACATCTTTCCTGATTTTGAATTGGTTCTGTCTTTCATGTTTTTGCTTTTCTTTGACATAAAGGAACAGGATGCTGCAGCTTGCGGAGGAGTCTGCTTCTGAGAGCAGAAAGAGCGGAAGCACAGTAATCCACGTCTGTAGCCTGTGTGGTGTCTCCACATGTGCACCCTTTGACTCTGTCTGTCCCTTTTCCTCAGGAAACACTGAAGGATCACTTCAAAAAATGTGACAGTGGTTTCAACCACATCCTTGAATCCTTAAAGCAAAGCTTTTTGGCATTTGGGAAGAAAAAAACAGACATATATGAGGTAAGGAATAACAATAAAGAAACAAGTAAGAAAGTAAGAATAAGATATTCAGCAAATCACTAAAACTAGTCCGTGAACCTCCAAATTACACAGTATTTCAACATTAATCCAAACTACCATTTTGTCTATCATTAAAAGGGCTTTCCAAGATCTAGTGGTCTCAGTTCAGTTCCTCAGAGTTGGATAGCTACTTCGCCAGGACAGCTAGGACCTTCCTGTTATCTCAGCAGAGAAACCAAGACATGAAGGAAGGGGGAAACCGAATGTGGGAACATCGGGCTGTCTCTGACACTGCCATTGCCCCAGTAGCAGTATATTGGGAATCCTTTCAGATTCTAATGTGCTTCAACCTTGGTAGTAAGGCACATTTATCCCTTTGGTAGAATGGACCCATGGATTGGTGAGAAGTCCACATCCCCAGAGGATGTATTCTCTCAGGAAGAGTTAAATAAGTCAGGGTTAGCGAAGTAAAACTGCACAAAGTACCTACATTTTTTCACTTTTACAGTAGCCTACAACTTGTGTAGTATCTCACAACACGCTAGAGTCTGGCCCTTCAGCAGATTGGTACCTGGAGTATCCTCTTGTGCACAAAGGTTGAATTCACTGCTGCTGTGCTATACATGGACCACTAGGCATTGGCTCCCTTTCTCTTACCCTCTAAGGTCTGCAGGCTTTTTGTTAGTGCTGATTTTAATTAACATTTTGAAATGTGGAAAAAGGTAATGGAACAGAAAAATGGGGAGCTATTCTGATGTTGCTCAGAGCCCGTCACTGGATGTTGTGTCACATTAGTGCTGGGGTAAGCAGCAGCTCAGTGGTGGAGCGCTACACCAGAGCTGTCTGTGCCTTGCTTTGTCTGTTTTGGGCAGGGCTGGGGATTTCCTGTACCCTTGGACTTCAGCCTAAAACCGGTCTGATTTCCACTGCTAATGAAAATGGCTTTTCTGTGCAGCAGCCCATCTCCCCTTAGAGACATTCACTCTGCCTCCCTCTTCAGTTATTGCATGGCCTGAGCACTGAGGTTTCTTAGCAGACTGTAGGTGGCTCAGAAGTGCTCTCGGGACTTCTCTGTGCCCAGCCACAGCTGTGTGCCCAGGGGTATGGACCTCGGATGTGTCCAACAGAGATGCTTCAGGGAGGCTGGCTCTTGCTTTGTAGACCATCCCAAAGCTATGTGATTGTTAGCTCGGGGCTAAGCCAAGTGTCACTTTGCTGCTCTGGAGTGTGAGTGCGACCTCTGGCTCTGCCACCTGGTCCCATCGCTTTTGTTTGGATGTCTCCACACTTACCAGTGTCATCCACATACTGCTTGGAGTTACTGCATGTGTTAGACCAGGCATTTTGAAAGGATACTTAGGCAGAGAAATGGGACACCCATCTGCCTGGGCCATTTATCACCTGCCTACGGTAGCCAGCATCCTGTAGGTATGGTTTGCTGGTTGCTTGTTGTCCTGCTTAGTACAGGGAAGTTAATTTGGGCTTCTTTGCTCTGGAACAGGCCCTCGTCAAGTCTGTGAACATCATCATTATTACAGAATATGTGCAAGCCCTCCTGACCACTTTCAGGAAACCATCTTCTGTGCAGAGGAAGAAGATTGTCAGCAAGATAGAAGAAGATCACAGGACGCTGCAAACCATCTTTAAAGAGTGCTTAGTAAGTCTTTGATATGGTCATGGGTATGCTCTCTGTCATCAAGATCAGTATCAGAAGAGGAAAAGGCTCTGAAGGCAAAAGAAAAGCTTAAGAGGTCTTACCACAATGGCATTTAGCTTCACAGAAATGAAAGTCAGATGTGCTGGAAGACAGCCCGTCCTATCTGCCAGAAGCTGTTAGTTTATAGTTTTGAAATGTGTGACTAGAGCAGGCAAGATTCACACTCCTGACACTGAAATAAGGACGATCCACATTCCTCTAAGCTGGTAAGATAGCTCCAAAGCTGTCAGCTCCCCCAGGCAAGCCCTTTGTGCCTTGCTGTGTGTATGCGGAAGAGGAATGTGCATTCACATCCCAAGAGTTGTGTTCCCACCTCGTGCTTTCCCTTGAGCCTCTGGGATGATGAACTGAATCAGCCTCTCCACAGCTTCTGGGGCTTCACCTTCTCTGCCCCATACAGCTACCCCTCCTCGGACATGGGATATGTATGTTGTTACCTGTCCCTCTGGCCTCTTCCTCCCTGCAGGCCCTTCCGTGGATGCCTCTGTCCCAGCCTCCCAGAGCTGGGCTGATCTGTGCACGAGCCATTTCTGTGTGCTACGGTGTTTTTTCAAGGGTAGAAACACGATGCTGTTGTGGTTGGTCATGGTTGCAGGGAGGAGTGA
Organism: Cygnus atratus; assembly: GCF_013377495.2. Classification (NCBI taxonomy): domain Eukaryota; kingdom Metazoa; phylum Chordata; class Aves; order Anseriformes; family Anatidae; genus Cygnus; species Cygnus atratus. The sequence goes on along the minus strand of NC_066366.1, from coordinate 55,044,375 downwards.
ACGTTTGTGTCGAGGTGAACACCTCAGACCATTACAGGGTAAAGACGTGTTGCAAAAGGAATAGGTAGGGTATAAAGTATATCCACACCTTTGAAGAAAACTTGTGGGGAAAAAAAACAACCAGTAGGTCTGAATCACAGAAGCAATTTTGGAAGCCTAAGAAAGCCTCCTTACTTAATTCACAATCCTGTGTAACTGGCAGTTCCCCACACCGTGCTGTCACATGCTTTGCTTGCTTCTCCAAGGGCAGGCACTGCAACACCAACAGCCTGCTCTGCGGCTGCTCCAGCAGGGGAATTGGCTGCCGTGCAGCACCCCTCTGGCACAGCTCTTGTGCAAATGCAGGCTGCGAGTGCCCAGGCATGGCACTTCATAGGAAAGCTGAACTGTGCACTGCAGTAACTATTGCAACGGCAGTCTGGTAACAGGACTTAGTTGTAACAGAGCCAATAATAATTCTCGGCTTTATTGATTTTAATAATTCCACAAATTCTGACTCATTCTGATGATTTGTGAATTCAAGAGCTAGGGACTAGAAATTGATTTTCTCCCATATGAGACCCGCTGCAAGTCAGCTGTCAGAAATTCTGACTTTGTCCAAGTAATAAAATGAAATCAAAATGATAATTTGTAGGCTCCTCTAAAAACCTCTCAGACTCATTACAATTAATCCATTAGTTTCATGGCAGAAAGCTGGAAGCTGCTGGTGCTTTTAGCTGCAAACCTGCTTTTCCTAGAGCGATCAAGCACAGACATGTCAGTGCCTTGAGAAATCAGGGCATCGGGAACAGCAGGAGGATTTTTTTAATGTTAATTCTGAAGTTTACCAGTAATGCTGTGCTCAGCATCAGCTGTAGTTGGTATGTGCAAGGACAGCTGGTTTTATAATGTAAACGAGATATGAGAAATCTAATTATCTAAGAAAACCCTATGTTCTGCTTTGGTGAAAAAAGTCTGCATCTATTAGTGCTGTTCCCCTTGTGTCCCTGCTCTGTCCTCTTTCTTACTTGATGTAGAAGCACTGAAAATCTCGGGGAGGAAATGCATAAGCAATTTGCAGGGGATAGCCTGATACTCAGTCAAATGAGGTATATGGTTACGCATGCAAAATATGTGCTCTTCTGCAGGCTGAATTTGTTGTGCAGTTGCTGCACAGGCTGCACCTGCTCCCTGCCCTGCTCTGCCCTCTCTTCAGGCTCTTCCTTCCACTCTGTCCTCAAAACACATTAGCAAACGCTTTGCTTCTTTCCTAAGAGCAGTGCATGTCAAAGGCACCTAAACACTGCTGACAAGACACCTCTTCTTTGTCTTTTTAGATTGCACGCTGTTTACCTCGGACCTTTCCTGTCTATATCCTGCTTAACAAAATCTGACACCTTCTAATTAATTAGCATTTGTAATAGTGAGCTTGCCAAGTATGAAGCCTTACAGTACTGGTGCATTAGGAGCTGAGTACAACCTGTGCACTGTGCAGAGCTAGACATGCTGTGTGCCTGCAGTGCAGAGGAAGAGAGAGAAGGCTGTCTTCACATATTACTGTTTTTTTTTTTTTTGATTTATGTTCAATGCAGAGATGAGCTGCACGGAGAATCCAGCCTGCTGTTTCTAATGCTCCATGGAGATCAGGGGAACCCGGGCTGCTTCTGTCCTAGTTTGGCAGCCCAGGCTCCAGGTTTGCTTTGTCATGGAGTCTCTGTTGACATGACGGCATCAATAATTCAGAGAAGCAATTTAATTGCATTACCACACCAATGAAAAATGTGAACAAGACCTGAAGCTCTCTCTAGGCAGTTCATCCACATTCTGTTTTCTTCAGCTTTGCTAAAAATGATGTGCATTTCTTGCTAGATTTATGAGGCTTTTTTTTTTTTCTTCTTCCGTGTGCTCTGGTTTAGAGGGAGCTGGCCAGACACAGCATCTACCATCCATGCTCACACCCTTCACAGTGTCCAGCCTTGCTTCCCGTTGTTTTTCTGCTACAGGATCTGTGTCCCCTCACCTGCTCACCAAGGTCACTTTCTGTCCCTGGGCTTGTTCCAGGGCAGCAGAAATGCTGTCAGGTGCTGGCCAGCTGAGCTTGTTTTCACGCAGCTACAGGGCTGTAGTTACCTGCGGAGGGAAACCATTTCCCAAAGAGTGAGACAGGCTTTGAGAGGACAGGAGATGCAGGGAAAGGCCTGCTTTGGAAAAGGAACTGAAGAAAGGAATTATGCACTGCTGCAGGTAGTCACTGAGCCACCCTGGAAGCAGCCCGTGGTTTCTTTTTTTTCCCTTTTAACCAGGAGGGAAAACATGCACAGACAGTCCTGCAGAGCTCTTAACCCATGGAGTGAGATCCCAAGTCTGATGTGAGGCCACCTTTTAACACTGTATTTTGCTGTCCTAGCCCTGAACACACCTCTGCCTCTCTCCCCAAGGGTCCCGCAGCTGGTGCCGTCAAGGATCCCATAAAAGCAGTTTTAGAACTTATTCAAACTTCCGATGCCGAGGGGATGAAAATAGCCCTGCTGCCCATTCTCAAAGAATTTCCTGACCTAAGGTAAGGTGTTTTACAGGCTGGTTAATTTTGTTTCTGAATGATTATTTGCCACCAGAAGATCTATAGCAATATTAGTCCTGTGGGACTTTCTCATTGCAGCGTTCTGGGCCAGGCACAATATCTACCTTTGAATGAGCTCAATGCTTCCCATTCGCAGATGCAGCTTAACATGGTTTTTAATTTTGCCAGACATTAACCACTGGAGCTGAGATGTCCAACCTTAAAAGCAAAGTATGAATGAAATTTCTATCAACAAAGCAGGAACACTGTGGAAAAATGCTACCTGAATGGACAATTTGCAGGCTGCATTGGTGCATTTTACAGCACTGGCACGTGTGGGCCAAATGTAGATTTCAAGACCATTTCATAACTTCCAAGCACTTGGTGTTTGGCTTTAACGCTTCATCAGTCCTCTTCTAGGTATTACTATTTCCACATAATCCTAGGTGTATTCAGCAAGAATACAAACTTCCATTTCTCTCAGGAATCTGTTAACAGAAATGAAACCCAACTTTTATTAGGAAGATGAGATTTTAGCTAACTGCATTTCTTTCAAATTCTGTTGTTTGTCACATCCATCTTAAGCTCTGATGTCTTCTGCTAGTGACTGTATTTTTCAAGTTAACATTATTACAGTGTAGAGCTCTCTGTCACAGGATGCTCTAAAGGCCAAATGTGTGAATAGCTTCAAACAGGGAGCAGACAATTTGTGGTAGATAATTGTCTCAGCGCCTATTCGACATGACAGTCATGATATAACCCCCAGCAAAGGAAGTCCCTTAACTGCAGACTGCCAGAAATGAAAAAAGAAAGACAAAGAGACCATATTATGCTTGGTTTGTTTTCTATATTCTTTTCCTAAGCATTTGCTTCTTTTGAAGATGCAATATTGAGCTATAAAGATATTTATCTGATGCAGCAGAACAGTTTGTATTCTCTTACTATATATATATATGTGTATACTTACTATGTGTATGTATGTGCAAAGGAAATAGAATAATGTTATTTTGATCCAATTCTTAGTGGAGAGCATTCTGGTGCGAGTAGATGCACTGCTCTTGATTTCAGTAGATGTCTGTAGGTTTAAAACTATGTTTGGTGTGGATACATTTGCCCTGCTTGTTAAACAGACTAAGCTGTGGCCCGGCTCAGCAAAGCAATGCTGTGTAGAACAAAAATCCTAAAACCCTTCAGATAACCAAAAAGTAACTCTATTTGAGGTGAGAAAAGATAATACAAGTACAAATAATACAAAGGATATCAAAAAACAGTTTGAGCAGCTTCCAAGTGTTGGTCTGGCCCAGAAATACCAGGTGATAGGAAGCAAGCTTTTTTCCTTGACTCTTTCACTGACCTGCCCTCTTATCCTTTGGAACAGGGAAGAACATCTGAGTGCCGTGTTGGACATCAAAGACTCGCTCAGCCGAAAAGACAGAGCTGCTCTCTTGAAGGCATTTCACGATAATCGTGGGGAAACAGAAACAGAAACAACCTTGCTTTTTGCAGATATAGAAGTAAAACCTAGAAAATATGGACTCTGTGGCTGCTTCTGTTGTTAACAGAGGTAGGCGTGCGTATGTGTGCTTGTGGGTAACCTGCATACGTGCATAGGCATAGGCATTCCTGCTTATAGGGAGGTGGAATGCCTATGGCTGTAACATCACCTTCCTGAGCTCCTTGTTGCTATATACACTGGTTATACTTTCCTCTTTCTAGCTGCAAATTTCCACGTCATGAAGCATCACGCTGTAGGCAGTGCAGGGAACTGAATGCTCAGATGTGTGATTCAGGTTACAGCAGGGACAAAGGAGAAGACAGGGCTCTTTCTCCTCATTCTTCCCTCCTGTCTGAGCTGCCCTGCAGCAGTGCTCCTCTGCAGCATCCCCTCCCTCCCAGCCCATGACAATATGTGCATGTGCAGGGTCAGCCAGGCAAGCGCTGGTGCCTGGGAGGGGAACTCAAAGGGGTTTTCCCCTCAGAGGTTCCCCTGCTCCTATCCCTGGTGCAGAGGGGAGGGGTATGTCAGTCCCACTGCTGTCCCCACTCCGTGAGAGCTCTGTTAACCAAACTGGTCTCCATCCTGCCCAGATGGCTGTGCTGTGCTGCCGATACTAGAGGCAAGTGTGCCCCCTTGGCTCTGAGAGCAGCAGCCGATGGCAGAAGGCAGAAGGGGTAGGGGTCAGAGGCATGGCTGTCTCTGTAATGTCTTAAATTGCCTCAGTGTGAACTGCCAGGCTCATCTGGAGCACCTGCAAGCTCTTCTATACATTCTATATGTGCAGTCTGTACCGTGTGTTACAGTCCTATTCATAGATCTCCAAATCACCAGCCACCTTTAAAGGCCGTTATGTCAGTCCTATGAGTTTCCCAAGTGATTCCTTCACACTCACAAATTACTTTTTTTTTAGGTGGCAAGCTGCATCAGATCTTGAAACTAAGCAGGTCCTCATGGTTTAAAAATAGCTTTTAGTGGAGAGCAAGCAGCCATTTGCTTCACTTTAAATGATCTGTAGCTTCTTTTTAGTCCGAATTTGCCTAGCTCCAGCTCAGAGCAAGAGAATTTTGTTTAATCTTTGCCAGGCCAGAGCCCTCTCATATCAGAAATCTCCCTCAGTTAATATTTACAGATTGTTATCAGTCACCTTCTGTTGGATAAGCTGAATAGACTGAGTACCTCAGGTTGAAAAACACAGTCCCTTTCCACCTCCTCCTCTGCTCTCCAGTGTCACCATTTATTTATAGTTCCCACATTAGCAGATCAAGGATGAGTTACACAGAGCTCTGACCTGGGGCCTCCAGGCACAAGCAGACAGCAGGTTACCCTGTTAGCCGGGAGAGAAAGCAATTAGAGAAACAATAAGCAAGCACACTTTCCCTTCCTAATGAAAACTGGTTCTGATATAATTAACTGGCTATCAGCCACCCACTTGTATACCCTCCTTTGAAGAAATTACCCATAGCACCACCTTTGCTTTAGAAAAGATACTCAGGAACATGTTTTTAAAACACTGTAAATCACTTAATCTGCTATTTGCTGAAATCCCCTGGGTAAATAGGCCCTTAAATCCCAGAACTGGCTGTGCTGCAGTGCGGTGGAAGCATATTTGCAGCACAGGTTGGTAGTCTCAGCCAGGCTCACAGGTAGCAATAGTGAACTGCTGGAGGGATGTGCTTAAAGGAAGGCCGCTTTCCTCCCTCCATCCTGTCCCCTTCCATCCTGTCCCCTCTATTTTGTGGCCCTGCACTGGGGCACGACCTGCAGGTACACCAGCCCCTATCCATTGGGAATCATCTGCTTTTTCCCAGTCATTTCCCAGTCAGGCATGCAATAGTTGTGCATATTTGTCCCTTCTGTAGACAGAGGTGGGAGGACTTTGGGAACTTGTTATCTTTGGTTGTTTGGTGTTAGCATGAAATGACCTCCCAGAAGAGGAGTGAGAAGGTTTGACTAGTGTGGGCAGAGAGACGCAGGGATGCTGCCAACAGCTGTGGGCCCACAGATTGCATTAGCCAGAGCAGCCGAGGAACTGGAGATTTTCAACATGTAAACATTGATACAGCTTCATTCAGGAGCCTGTGAATAGGAGGGATGTTTTTGCCATTTGACTCTCTCAAGTGTTCTGATAAGTGCTATTTAATTACACAGCTTTTTTCTTGCTTCCACTCAGGCCCCCTGTGAGAAACACGAGGTTCTCCCTCCCACGTGGCAGCATCTGCAATCACAGCTCCTTGAAAGCTTTGGGGACTTGTGCAGCCGAATGCATGAAGATGCCTGGCAGCTATGGAAGACAGAATTCCTGCACTTCTGCAGGAAAACCACACAGCCCAAATCCTACTCTTCTATGCAAAGTCCAGGTGGAAGATGATTGGGGTATGGCAGAAAGACATTCCTTCAAAATGGCCTAGAGATTGCTGCTTAGCTGAGTCCTGGTGGTTATTCCAGGCTGTGGCACCATGGTGTGCAGAGGAGGAAAGTTCCTCCCTGCCGAATTTTCATTTTCCCTCCCTTGTTTCACACAGTCTTGCATGTAACGAGGGACTGCTGCACCATGCAGTGTCCTAGCAGGCTACATGGCATTGCAACCTGCCCCAGTGACTCAGGACCCTCTGTCAGGATGTCCTGCCTAGCCCACAGGAGCATGGAGCAGCCACGGACATGGGGCAGGCTGGGGCTGTGGGCTTGGGCACGTGGATCCAGCCCCCATAAGCCTGAGGGGGCTTCCCCCTTCCCTTTCTCCAGGCATGTGAAGGCTGCAATCTGTTCTGGGGACAGCCTGCCTGGGGGAAATGTGGCCTTTCCCTTCTCACACCAAGGTTGCAAGCCCCAGGAGTAGGAACAGGGGACAGCACTTGGCCTCGTGTTGTCTCTTGTCAGGCTGTAGGACGCGTGCAGCCTGCCATGGCTCATGGCAGCCTCCCTGCTGTGCCGGCTGTGGGATGGGGAGCTCATCTCATATGAGTTTCACAGCTGGCTCTGGAGCAGAGTTTTGCATTCATTTTTATACCTCAGTTTCTGGAAATTTCCTCTTGCTCTGGAAAGCAGCTCCTTTGGAGAGGGAGTAGAAAGCTTCATGGGAAGTGGGCAGTGAAAGGAGTTGTTTGTCCCAGCCTCTGGGCAAGGTCTGTGCTGTTTTCAGATGTAAATAGGCAGTTCCTCTGGGGAAAACACTAAGTTTTCTTTCTAGTTATCTATGGGCTGACCACAACCTCCGAGCTGGATTTGGTTCAAGGCCCTCCTTTGCTATTGTGTTAATTTAGGTCATTACTGTCCTGCTCTTCTCTGGCTGTGTAAACAAGTGAAAAAGCTCTGCTACCTCAGACGTGCTGGTGCTTCTCTCAGCAGCCAGTCCTGTTCCAACATAGTTTCTCCCCCTCATCTCTCGGCACCAAAACGGGCTCTTGCTTAACAAGAAAAGGGGCTAGTTTGTTGCATAACCTACAAGCTTGTGAGGCTGGGGATCTGTCCAGCTTGGGGACTGTGGGTCAGCACAGGCCTGCGTGGGTACCACCACGCTTTGCAGAGCCATGCCATGTGAACAGCCCCTTCGGATGTGCCGGCAACGAAGCCCCACGGGCTGGGGAGTGTTGTGTGTCACGCAGCCTGTGTCTCATATGGGGTTCCCGTGGGGCCGTCAGTCAGCTGGCTTTGACGTGCCGCCCTGGGGACGTGCACGTCCCGCACCCCAGGCAGCTCCTCCGCCCAGGGCCTTTACCGCAGACAGGGTCCATGGCCTGCGAACCTGAGGGAGCAGGAACAGGTTTCTGATTGTCATTAGCATTGCTTCCGGCACAGCGCTGAGCGTGTGAGTCACAGGGACCAGGAACGAACAGGCTGTTTAATCACCAGGAAGCACCGTGGGCTCTCAGAGCGCGGGGGCACTTGGGCATTGTGGTAATCCGTCATTACAGGCAGGACAAGAGCATTGGGTAGACGCCCATGGCCTGCCTGTCCTTCCTGACTGCACATCTGCTTCTAAGGCCCAACTGAGGCATCTCTTGTGTTTTATAACTGCCCTGCATGTTTCAGTTACACATTTCCAGGATGTGGAAAGGCTCGGTGAGGCTGGCGAGGAGCTGCAGCCTGGCAGGGTGGGTGCGGGAGGGCTTTGTGGGGCGGTGGGTGCCTGTCACCATGTGCAGCGCTGCACTCGGAGCGGTGACGGCCCTGTCAGGCACGCCGGGTCATTCATCCTCCTGTGCTGCCTAATTGCACATTTTTTCAAGGGCAGGAAGTGATTACAGCCCCAACTTTGTGACAACAGGATTAGAGTCAGCCTCTGTTTATTGGAATTTCAATCAACGAACCTTCCAGAGGAAATAAATAAAAACCCCTCTGACATTTTGATCGCGTCTGGTCTAAAAATACTTCCACCGCATTTGAAAGATTCCTGCCACAGACGTTTTGATTGCTGCATGCATCTTCTCAGTTTGACATTCACAGGCAGCAAAGGGTATTTCCCGCTGGCTGGCAGGGGCTGGGAGCCCTCGGGGATGCCTGGCTTTCCACTGGTGACCCGCAGTGAAATGGCCGAGGACAAGCCCCACGCAGTGGCACCTGTTTCACAGCTGCTGCTGTGCCTGTCCTTGCTGGGCATGTGGTGACCAGGTGGCATCTCCTGCTCTGCACGTGTGTGTAGGATGAACACCCTTTTCCGTGAGGTTTTCTAATGGCAAATTTCTCCACCCTGTGTGTGGCATCAAGTGTCATGGACAGGGCAAATAAAGGCTTCAGTTCAGAAAGGCAACCTGGGGCGGGGAGATTTGTGCACGAGGTCGAGCTCTGGTGGCATGTGGGAGGTTTTCTTGATCTGGGGCGCTCTCTGGGGAGGGGATGAGGGGGCCTAGCAGATGGTGAGGGAGGAACATCCTCGGCCACCCGCAAGCCTCCGGGGACGAGCAGATGGTGTGTGGGGAGGCTCCCGGGGGTTCCGGGAGGGGAGGCAGTGGGGGGTCCTGGGTCGCACAGAGGGGAAACTGCCTGGGGAGGTTAGGCAGGAAAGGGAAGGCTGTGGGGATGGGGATTGAGTGATTTCTCTTGTGTCGTGGGGATTTTAACCCACTTTGCTGTGGGCCCTGTCACTCCCAAATGAATGTCATGCTGCTCCTGGTGGTTTGATGCTCCAGCTGCTCTGGGAGTTGCTCGCCATCCATTGCCTCTCTGCTCCTGCCCAAAAGGTGAGCAACAATTTCTCACCCAAGCCCCCACACCACCCCGGGCTGGGGTTTGGTTGCTTTGAAGCGCTGCATGCAGCAGAGCCTCGCCAGCCACCCCCGTCATTTGAGATCCCGTCTCAAAGGGTCACCTTCTGTGCTTGATGCTGAAGGCAGTGGAAAACAAACACTCTTTAATTACGCTGCAAGGTCTAGGGAAAGGCCTGACGTTTGCTGAGGTGCCACCTGTGCTTCCCCAGTTTACCAAGCAGCTTTGCCAAGGGTGTGTGACACTGCAGGGAGGGCTTGACGGTGAAAAAGCAGGTAGGACTGAGGATTTGGGACATGCCGGCTTCTGTTGAATAGCAAATGTGCACAATGAGAATAAATCCCCCAAACCATGATACAGAGTTGCTTGCCGGTTGCAAAATTTTATAGTAAACTGGGTTTTATTCCCTTGCATATGCCCTCCCAAGAGCAGTCTGATGATGCTGGAGACTCATGCGCTGACCAACACCGTCCAGAATAACCTGCACCCGTCTTCGGGGCTGTCCAGCACCCAGCTGGGGAGCGGTGTCTGGCCCATAGGTGGGGACGGAGACACATGAGGGAGCACAGCAAAAGCCACCCCGGCTAATTCCCCTGTGGAAATACCTGGCACATCGCTGAAGCTCGCTCACCCTGACTTTAAGGAGCCCCTTAAACGTTTGCCTTCACCCCAGCACACCCACGGGCGTGAGGACAGCAGGAGGCTGCAGAGGAATTTGCTGAGGCCTCTCGCTCTGCACGAAGGGGCTGGGCTGGCGGCCTCCCCCAGTGCCCTGGGGACAGCCCGGGCTGGAAGGGCACACGGCTGGTGCCATCTAGTGGCTTTCGGAGCCACCTGGCTTCATAAAAGCCGCTGGAGGTCCTGGGAGCTGAGGGAGGCCGAGGGGAGGCTGCAGGGAGCAGTGAGGCCGAGCTGTTTGGGGGAGCTTTTTTCCCTCTGGCAGCCGTCGGGGCTCCTGCTGCGGCCGAGGGCTTTGGGACTGGGTTTCACACTCGGCTTCACCTGGCCTAGGGCCGTATCGGCACCAAAAGGCGCATTCCTACCTCCACCCCTGTGTGTCTTCCCACCACCTCCATCACATCGTGCTGGGTGTTGTGAAGGGCTATTGGTTTGTGAGCATTCAAAATAAATGGAGGGTGGTTGAATCAGCTGTTGGGACAACCCTTGTGTCTCAGGGTTGGCCGAAGTATTTGCGAGGGGCCAGAGCAGCAAGGAGGTTCAGGAGCAGTTTGCTGTATCATAGAGCCTCACAGGGTTTTGTAAAAAATGTAAAGCAAATCTTGGCTAACAAATGAGTATCAGTTTTGTTTTTTTTTTTTTTTACTTTTGCTGGATTACGTCCACTGATCTTTTGTGTCTCCTAACGAGATGGGCTTGTGCTATGCCAAATGATGTCATTTTCTTCCCCACCGGCCTGCCCAGTGTTGAGAAAGATTCGAATCTCCATTTCCAGCTGCTGCGGTTCCTGTTTTGGGGAGGATAAAAAGTGGGGATAACACCTGGAGGAGGCTGCTTGCAGCGCGGGGTGTGTGGTGCGAAGGGAAGCACAGCACAGGGGGTGGTGGCGGTGGTGTTCCTTCCTCTGTGCAAAAACGTCGTTTAGAAAACCCCCAGGTCTCCGCAGCTCAAAACCCCCTCACCGTCCGGAGGGCTGGAGCGGGGACAGCTTTGCCCGGGTGCTGGCAGGGAGCAGGGGAGACGTTTGATGCGGGATGTCCCCCCAGGTGGGGCCACCTACCGGGATGTCCCCCCCGAAGCCGGGTGCTCTGCTGTCCCCCCGGTGTCGCGGCGAGGCCGGGAGCAGCCGCTAGGTGGGGGTAAGACCTGCGGGAACCCGCGGAGCCCGGCGGGCTGGGGCTGCCTCCCTGCCTGCCCCTTAATTCCCCGTGTAAGGCATTTAGGGCTTCTTCCTTCCGGCAGAGAAACCCTCATCCCTCTGCTAACCGGCATCTGTCATTCTTGACCCAGTCCCACGCTCTCCCACCTTAAAATCTCAGCCCAGCGAGGCTGGACTCATTGCAAGGGTAAATTCTCTTTTTGTGCACCCGCAGGAATGATGCCCACGTCTCCAGCGAGGGCATTAGGGTGCTGCTTGCTGCTGGTGCTTCAGCCCTGGGGGGCCAAGGGGAGAAGTGCCATGTGAAACACGCTGCAGTGAGCCAAAGCCCTAACCCACAACAGTTTCTTTATTAGACAGCTGTCCCTGGCCATTAGGGATGTAACGGGGAGCTTTCTCTTCTGCTTTATGCCCCACATGGTCATTAATATGATGCTAATATGACGAGCCAGCCCGGTCAGTGGCTCCTTCTCAACATGTTATTAAACAAAACAAGCACAGAGAGACATTCAGGCTACAAAATTAAAAAATATTTCTGGGAGATCTTTTCCCCAAGGCTGCACGATGACCATGTGGGCCAGGATAGTTCTGTGCATGCAGTTTACGGCCATCCAACACTTTGCAGGGAGGAAGGTGAGTTTGGGCAACAGCGCCTGCAGGAGTGAAGTGTCCACATCCTCAGGACATGAGGATCCACATCTCCCTCCCAGGGGTGAAGTGTCCTCATCCTCAGGACATGAAGATCCACATCTCCCTTCCACAGCAGGACCCACCCAACAGACCCCTGGCGCTGAGTCCCCCTGCGAGGTGGGCTCTGGGGTTGCTCCTGCCCCGTGTGAGCTGAACACCAGGAGCGGAGGTGAGAGCTGTTGGTGTGGCAGCCACAGCCCTGCTGGGGAGAGCTGCATGTCTGGGCTGTAGGTGTGACACGTGGGGTGCTGGAAATGTGTGGGTATTTGCTTGTACTGGCTGGTGTGCATAGCTACGTGGGACTGCTAAACAGCAGGGACCGAAGCGATGGACCCAGAAGGGATCTTCAGAAATGATGAAGTTTCTCCCTGATGCAACACAGGATCAATTCTCTTCGTGAAATATTTTTATAGCCTGATATTAAATATTTCCAAAGACCCCAATCCATCCCACCTGATTCCTTTCCCTGCCTTGCCTTGTTTTCCCTGTACCTCAGCCTATTGCATTCCCTCCTAGATGCATTTTTTTACCTGCTTGAGGGCCAACATCTCGTCTCCTGTCCCCCATATTTCCTCAGTTAAGCTATGTTGTTTCTTTCAATGTTTTCTCAGGCATCACTGTTTCTGGACAGTCAGTTTTCCTCTCTATTTTCCTTTAGACTCTGGAGGTGGATTGCCCAGACCGGACACTGTACAGTAGCTCATCCTCGATGATGACAGCCAGAGCAGGAGAGTTACTTTCCATGCTGTGAAGGTGTCAACTTGTTTTTGCAAGTCCCAGCTAGAGATTTCCTTTTTTCACAGCAATGTGTTGACACAACCCATTCATGACCCTTTATTACTCCAGAGTGTTTGGATTTTTGCAGAACAGGCAATTTCCTCCCCTTACTTGTGCAGTTGTTTACGTCTGTGTCATTGTACTGAGCAGTGCTTGTTCTGGTTGAATTGTATCCTATTGATTTTTCTTTTCCTAGATAACTGCAAGATCAAATCCTGTCCCCTATCCCCCGTCATCTGCTTGCAGTCCCTGAAGTTCTCTTGAGCATCCTCTGCATTTTGGCACCCAAATGCTGAACAAACTTGGCTCGGAGCAGACTCCTGTGGCGCCACACTCAACACCTCCGTACTGTTTTGCTCTCTGACTGTGAGTCTCCATCCAGGTTTGTGTTGGCATGGAAGTCCCAGTTTTCCTTCTCTGGAAGCCTCCAGTTTATTTAGGCTGCAGTTGGATGCACAGTTTGTTAGCATTATCTTATTTCACTTACTTTTTGGCAGTGTAGCTGGCATAAGCAGCCCTCTCTTCTCCCCTCCCTGTGCTGGAGCAGCCATGGGGGCAGAGCACAGGGCTGTGTGTACTGCAGGGGGCTGAGGAGGGGGCAGCGGGGCTGGGGGGGCACAGCCTGCTTAAACCACAGCTGCTGCTGGAGCAGATGCACCTCTGAGCACTTACAGCTGTGTCCCGTGGTGCTTTTCCATCCCTTGGTAATGGCATCTGCACTTGGTTTCCAGTTGCTCCCCAGATGCTTGTGCCTCAGTTTGACGTGAATCCACTGGAATTTAAATAACTGTTGTTTTTTTTTCTTTAATTCCCTCTTAAAGTTCAGGGGATTAAGGAATTTATGAGTCAGCTGAATTCCCATCACACTCCACATCCCTCTGCTGCACTGGGAGATTTCTTCATGCCTTCAATATTATTTCCTGAGGAGCTGCCAGCTCCTCCAAATTCCACTTTCTCCTTAGACTGACCTGCCCCGGGGTGTCTCATCTGTACCTGCTGAAACCTACCCCCGCTGTCTTCATTTTTCCCAGCTCCTCCTGTCCTGAGGAGCTTTTCCCATCCTGGTCCCTAACGCACCATCCATCATCTCACCTTCACCCCGTCCCTGGCAGCTGGTCAAGAAGAGGGTCAGGAAGAGGGTGCTGAGCCCTGTGTGCTCTGTGCAGGGGTGAGGAGCACATCCTAACTGTCCATGGACAAGCCTCTATGGAAGGGGGGCTCCAGATGAGGCGGGGCTGGAGGGAAAGGCAGAGGGAGTCTCCACAAAGGTGAGCTGGGGTGTAAAAAGAGATCTGAGAAGGAGGAGAACCCATAGTTGGAGGGCAAACAGGCTGCCTGAGGCACGTGGCTCCTCCATGTGGGGGGGCACAAGAAAGGGGAAGGAGAGGCTGGAGGCTGCAGATGAGGTGAGGTGTGGGCAGCACAGGGCTGTTTGGGGAATGGGAGCCACCCTGAGCGGGTGAACTTCAGATAAATCCCTTTGGCGGCTGAGCTTTGGGTTGAGAAGTCTGCAGGATGCTCGAGAAGGCTGGTGGCTGGCTTGGCACGCGTGACCCTGGGAAGAACTGCTGGAGGGCAGCACTACTGCTGCTTCCATCTTACAGCTGTGGCCCTGCTGCTCCGTGCCCTGCCACATCTTGTCCTGCTTGTCCAAGCAGTAGAAAGCTGCAGGGGTGGTGTCTGTGCTGCCTTGCTGTAAGGCCATGCAGGTAAACCCAAATTGCTGTCTAGCCTGGTCTTCAGTGGAGGCTGAGCTGCCAGACCCATTTGCGCTGAGGTGTGTGCTTAGGGTTTTCCCTCTCCAGCCTCAGCAGAAAGCCCTAAGATGGATTTAAGGGCTGCTGGGGCTGGAAGGCTACAGGAAAAGCAGCAGTTCTGGGAAACCACGTGGTCCCCTCACGCTTTTGGAAACAATCAACGCTGCCAGCCATGATGCAACCTCAGATTTCTGCATGCTTTAGGGGACCGTGTGAAGGCTGTAGCTACTGCAGAAGGCAGATTATGTCAGAGTTCATTTATTTGGAAAAGTCGTGCCCTTCCCCAGGGAGAGCCTCCATCCACGGAGAAATGACAGACAGCTGCCTGTGGGGAACAGCGCTCTGGTTTCACTCAGACACTGCCTGATTTTCCTTCTGTGTAAATGCAGAGATGTTTATGTTAGCCTCTGATGTTTTGCACAATATTGGATTCCTAAGGTTTTGGCATCGCTGAAATTCTCTTTTCAACCCAGAAATGCTTCAGCTCGCTACCCCCCTCTTGGCCATAAGTGAGACTGAGGATGAGCTCCATGGCTGGCCCAGGTTCCCTGGGGCTGCTACGCCTCCGAGCCGCTGAGCTCCTTCTGCTGTGCAGAGGGAATTTCTCACCAAACGAAGCAGTCAGAAGGGATTGCCCAGTCCTTTTCTGTTGTCTGTTTTTGGGTAGCTCAGCTCCCAGTGTTGCAGAAGAAGCTTCATGTCCTGCAGGCCAACCAGTGGTGGCGTGGCTGTGCCTTGCCCCTCAGCATCAGGATCCTCACGTGTGAGCCTGGCAGCCCTTGGAGATCTTCCAGCAGGATTTTCAGCACTTTTTCCAGGTATGGCCACCATGCAGGAGCCACCCACCTTATTCTTCTGCGGAGGAGGCAGCTGGAGAGCAAGCTCACAGCTGGCCTCTTGGCTTGGACAAGGCTGCACATCTGCAGGGTTGACTGAGGAGCAGCTGCAGGCCAAAGCCAGCCCCATGCGTGTGAGTAAGGGGCACAAGCACTTTCGGTCACATGTGGCTTGCCTTGAAGAGCAGCTGTTGTTTGAAGAAGACGGGCTCTGGCTGAGGCTGTGAGAACCTCTGTTTATAACTTTTCCTGTTAGTGAAGAGTCACTGCAGGTCAATGGCAGCAGCCTTCTTCTCCAAGTGTTACAACATCTCCTGCTGCACCATGATGCAGCTCCCTTTTGCTTCTGAGAGGCGAAGGGCTCTCTAAAAACACCCAGGGCAAAAGCTGTCCTCTACCCTGGACTGATGCCCCCAGGCTGTGCTGCGAGCTGTCAGGGGGCTTGGAGGCAGGGGCAGCACCCTGTCCTCCTGGAAAACCACAGCTGCTGGCCAGAAGGATCCCCACCAAAGTCCTTCATGTCTCATTTGCTGACAACACATGCAGGAGAGAGTTGTCCCAGTAACGGACATATTGCCAGCGAGATGGTCCCGTGGAGGGGTCCGGAGCATATGGCGATGAACAGAGGTTGCAGAAGCTGGTCTTGCTTATCCTGGCAGAGGAGGATAAAGGACAACTTGACAGCAACTTGTGTGGAGAGTGCTTGCAATGGTGACAGAGCTAAACACTCCTCAGTAGCAGCAGGTGGTATACCTAGGGGGAATGGGCACAGGTTAGGTGGAAAGTTCCCGTTCAAAATTAGGGCATGAAAGCCTCCCTAGGAGGTCACACAGCCCAGAGAGGTGGGGGACTCTCCACTTGGAGGTTTTCAAAGTTTTGCTAGACAAAACCATGGGCTGACCTGAGCTTGTACTGCAGATGGTCCTGCACTGAATGTGAAGGGGGACTGGAAGGCCCCAGAGCTACCTTCCAGTGGTGCCATCGTCCTGCAAACTCTTTGGCCAGGCAGAGCTCACTTAGAGCTTGTCTGAGGGCTGATGTGTAAAGTACCATCGCTTCTCACCCACCTGGAAAGAAGCGGGAGGAGAAGGCTCTGTGGTCTTTGTCTGTGGCATTGTTTTCCCAAGCATGAAGCAACAGGGGGGTTGATGGAGCTGAGACGGGGTCAAAAACACTCTTATCCTTCCCTACATTGTAAACATTGACCTATTGCACTAAGAGAAAGGGCAAAGAGAGGGAAAACATAAATAAGAGTAGACCAGAGAGGTTTGCAACTCCTTACAGTCACGATTTGGTTTTCTTCACCACACACCATGGTGGGATGGGACCAGAAGGGACAGCCAAAGTCGCAGCCAGGGACCAGAGAAGGACAGGAATTTCCTTGTGCCACTGGATGGCCCTTCCCACTCTGAAGCCTGTTGGTGTCAAGGACCCACATTTTTGTATGACTTAGTGGGAAGCGAGGCCTCCCAAGAGCCTGTGGCAAGGGTGGAATTTCCCACAAGGCCCTGGTTTCTGAGGGCATCGAACCAAGAAGAGATGCTTGCTCGGGTTGTTTGTTCTTGTTGACAGGGCTGGAGCATAAACACATGTCCTAGCTGCAAACAGGGACATGAGGCAGGCTCCAGGCTCGCATGAAACCAGAACGCCACAGTGAAAAGATCTGAGTGAGCTATAGTTGACTTGAATGCGTAGAAGTTCCTTTCTTGTAAATATTTTCTATATTTAAGATAGTATCAGCCATGTTTTGTTTTTCCACGGGGTGACAAGAAGAAAGAGCACAGAAGATAATTTTTGGGAAGAGCTATGAGGGGACTGATTTACCAATCTGACTTCCCAGACTTCTTTTGAGCTCGCAGCTGAGTGTAATTGAGGTTTGGCAGGGTCTGTATTTAAATAGCGGTGTTTGTATTTAAAAGCACTTGATGTTGTTTTGTTCCTGTTGCTCCCTCTCCATCGCTGTCTGGTTGCTTTCTGAGTATAGCTCAGCTTTTAGCAACCACAGCATCCTACACTGGGGAGCTGCTGCAGTCTAATTACACACTCTGTGAGAAAACACTTCATTTTTTCTGGCTTTGGGTCTTGCGCCTACTACCTTCATCTGATACTTCGTGTGTAGGAAGAGACAGTTTTTCTCTTTCCACCCTCTCTAGTCCTCGGTTATTTTGCAGACCTCCATTCTCATTTGTCCCATTTCCAGCCTAGACGATCCTGTCCAGAGCTCTGCCATCCCTCTGCTAACCCCACGCCTCTGCTCTGGACCTTTTCCACTTCTGCTGCCACCTCTTTGAGATGGAGGGACCCAAACTGCACACAGCCCTTCAGCTGGGGCTGCCCTGCCTTTGTGTTGTGGCACAATTTCTTGTTCCTGATATGTTCACTTTTTCCTCTGTTAGCAGCTCCTACCATTTAATTTAAGGTTTCTGCTCACTTCCTTGCGTTAGGTATCATTTCCACAGAGCTGTCTGCCCAGGATGTCATTCAGCTGCCCTGTTTTGTATGTAAAATAAGGATTTTGCATCCCGTTGCCTGGATCTCCTCTGTCACCTGCCATTTGAACACCTGCTCGCTCAGGCTCATAAGGCCACCTGCCAAGAATCAGCTGGTATCACCTGCGGTGCTGTCACCTGCCTGTCCGCCCCCGTACAGGTTCCTGCAGAGATCCCAGCACAACCCCAGTGTGAAAATGCTCCTTATTTCCTCTCTTTGCTCTGTTGCTTGTCCCTGTGAGGATCTGCTGCTCCCTACGAAGCAGGGCCGACTTTTCTTGGTGCATCACCGCTATCTCTATGTCCACTAGCTCCATCTCTGGTGTTCATTCCCTGGGTGCATGACCAAGAGTGGAGGAGGCAGCCCGGGACAAAGGCTCCTGCCAGGTGCCAGCACCACCCAAGGGAGAGGACATGGCCCCAGCTGATGTGCATTGACAAGGGCGGTCAGCGTGGGGACAGACAAGGCTCCCGAAACCTCTGGGAGGTCTGTCTGTGCACGTCCCATTCACAAGACTGCTCATTTCCTTGTTTTCCAGCACGAATGGTATTTCTAGGCCATGACATTCATGTGGCAGAAGTGGTTGGAGGCTGTCCTGCATGTCCTGTGTGTCAGACACTGCAGTCATTGTCCCTCCAGCACCAGCCTCACCGCCAGAGGACACGGGGCTTTCTCCATTCCCACACTACACTGGACCACTGGATTTCAGGGTGTGGGGATCCTCCTTGTTTTCTCCAAGGGTATGAGTTTTGCTTCACAAGAAACCAAGGCAGTCAGGAGGCACGTCTGTGGATGGGACACATAAGTGGCAACCACGCAAAAAACTCAGATGCTCTTCTGGAGTTGCTTCATGGTGAAAACAGTTGTTCTGGTTTCTATGGGGAAATGGCCCAACTGTGAGTGGGAGGAGGTGCACATGGCCGGGGATGCCACTCATATGGCAGTCAGCCTCTGCTGCTGTGCCCCACGTGAGGATGACCTCTGGGAGCTGCTGCTCACAGCACGGCAGAGCCCACAGGCCTGGGGGACCCTGCAGGACAAGGCGTGGTCAGCTTTGGTCCAGGAAAGTGATTTAAAATGTCAGATTGCCTTAATCCCCGAGAGGCAAAATTGCCCCCAAATGGCAGAGTTTCTTCAGTTGGGTCCCTGGGGCCTGGGTAGATGTGGGGTGCAGCTCGGGCTCTTCCCCTCAGGCTGCCCATCATGGCTTGGCTGATGTGTTTTCCTTGGCTGAGGAGACACTGACTTTTCTCTGCCCTTTCCTTGCTATCCAATCCTCAACCACAGTGACCCCTTACTAGAATACACCAAAGTGCTCCAGAAGGAAAATTCTGCCCCGAAACACATTAACTGGCTGATGCCAACTTCCTGAGGAAAAAGAGTGTTTTGAGACCTAATGGCCTACAGACAGAAGCACCCTCTCTGCCTCATCCTCGGTCCAGCTGCCATGACCCTCCAGCCCGGTGGCACAGGGACGCCGGCACCAAAGGCTCTGCTGGGGGAAGACCTCCATGCCGAGCTCCAGAAAGCACCCAAAGGGCCGAAGTGCCAGCTCTTCCCCATTTAGAAGTTACTTTGCACTCTGGCCCATATGGGTTCTCTGGTGTTCGAGCATTTGGGGACCTGGGTATCTGGCGAAGGAGTACTGAATTCTTTCATGGGCTTCCTGGTCTTCTGTGTTTCAGTCTCAAAAGGCAATCAGAGGACAAATTCTCTTTGGTACCTGCTTGTGCATATATGTACCGACGAAGTTTGAAAACCCAGCCCTCAGGAACCTATATTTCTGCAAAATCAGTGAGACTGAGACTCTGGAGAGACAGAACATGTGAGGGAAACCAGTTTGAGCTGAGATGGGTGTGTGTGTTGCAGACATCCTTGCTCAATGTGAGGAGCAAGGGGAAGAACAGACATGGCTAGGGAAAATAGGAAACTTGCTGTTGAATGCTGTGTTATTAGCTCACTGGTTTTGTTCAAGATTTCAGATAAAGAAGTGAAAAAAGTGAAATGGGTCAAGGCAGAAAATAGGGAAACTCAGATCTGCCATGCAGTCAGTGACAGTGACACAGGGAAAGTACCAGGGAAGTGAGCCATTGCAGTAGAGCTATGGACCCGCTGCAGGAACACGATACTACAAGATCTCTGTGTGCCATCTGATGTCTGTGTCCCTAGTTTCCATTACTCCCTGGACATGGCTGTTTCCAAGGGTGAAGCATGGCTCTTCAGGAGCCTGCAGGCAGGGAGCCTGCAGGAGGGCCAGGGGTGAAGGGCAGCAAGTGCAGGAGGAGATTGCTGTATGTGGGTCCTTCTGCAAGGCAAGTGGAGTGTAGTTGACCATGCTAGAGCATGGGCTGTGCCTTCAGGTTGACTCTCCATTTTGCATGCAGACCCCAATGTGCATCTGGTCACAGACGATGATAGAGGTGGTGCCACTGGATCCATCCCTGAAGTCTGTGAATAAACAAGTTTGTATCATTCAGGAGGGATCCATTCCGCATGCACACTGATATTCTTGCAGGCAAGTTTTGCAGCAGGTAAAGAAAGAAAAAAAGCCAACCACTGCTGCAAACAAATTTTCCATTTCCAATCTCCCTGCCTTAGCCTGGTTGAAAATCAAGGCTGGTCCGGTGGCTGAAATATGCACAGTGTCCTTTGGGGCTGGGCTCATCACTGTCCTGCTGCAAGCTCACCATGTGTGCCCGGGGACAGGTCACATCTGCTCTGTAAAAGGCAGCACGGCTCTTTTCCCTGGCATGCAGAGGGAATAAATACTCAGCGCTGGGCTGCGATCCTGGACACAAGGGGCCATCCAAATAGATGTCTGTTCCAAGGAGGAACAGGGCCAAATACCTCTTCCCCCAGTGAAGCATAATGGGATATCTACAGTGGTATTGCTAAGCATCTGGCCTGGCCTGAAAAAAAAACTGCAAACCATTTATTTCTTCAAGAATTTTTTGGCTTGGCTCAATTCCACAAACATTTTGAACTGAAGCACACTTTAATGGCTGCAGGGAAGTGCCTTGTATTATGCCTGGTGATATAAAGCAGACTCTGTGCTGTAGGAAAGGCTTCTAGTCCCAGTCCCATCCAGTTTATCTATATGCTTACATCCATGCAGAAGAACACAACTCAAAAATCACTTCCATGGTTACAGCTCCGTATAGGTGTAGCAATGTGGACTGTGTTATTTTGACTGAACTATGCAGGCTGTTTGGGGCTGATTTCTCCCAGCCATTGTTTGCCCAATGAGACTTGAGATGGCCGAAAGTTCTCTTGCCAATACTTTCCAGTAATGAGGGAGAAATTAAAGCAAACAAACACAAAACAAAGCAAACATAATTCAACTGCGTGGAGGAGGGCCAATAAAAGTAACTCCTCGTGCCCTTATTTTTTTGCTCAAAGCAGGCTGACCCTGTGGACGCACACTGTGGCTGTGTTAGCAGGACAGTGGCATGGTGAAGTCTGTGTGCACGGCTCTGCTGTGCTGCTGGAGACACTTGGCTGCTCCACTTATATTTGAAAAGCGGGTCTCACTAGGCACCCAGCTAGCCTTGCACACGGTCATCTCTTCCCCAAAGAGTTACAGGCTGAAACCTGTGTTGGACAGGGAAGAGAAGAGAGCAGAGGGCAGAGGAAATATGAGACTGAGGGCACAGGCTATGCGCATTCCTGGGCTGATGAAATTGCCATCTGTCTGGCGTCTGTACTCCTGCAGTTTTTATATTGCTGGTGGCAGAGGTGGCTGCAGTCAGCCCTCAGCACCCAGAGACAAAACGCTGGCTTTGTTCCCCATCAAATTCCCGGCACTCCTTCAGGAATAACAGGGCAGTGTCGCACAGCAACGGCTGGATCTGCTGCAGTGCAGAGGCTTGCGCTGTGGTGGGTTAAGAGCCAAAGGTGCGACCTGGCATACAGCCACAGGGGTTTCCTCCTCTTCACAGCGAGCAGCCACACTGGGGATGTCAAAAGCTCACACGCTGCTGATAAATTACCTGTCTCCTCCAGGTGATAAGCGAGAAAAGACCAGTCTGCTTTCCAGACCTACCGCATCTCCTCTGAGCCTGATGCCATTTCCTTGACGCCTAACTTCAGCAGACAGCTTTGTGCAAATGTCTTCTTCTTGCTAAGTGCAAATATCTTCTTTATGTAGTGAGGCCTTCAGCATCATCTCAAATCTCGGTGAGAAGAACCCTGAGCTCCCCATGGGCAGCTTGCCATGCCCATTTTCTTTTCCTTCCTGGCTCAGCAGGTATTTGCTTGAGGTAAGGGTCACAGCTGTGTCCACCAGGGCTGGGTGGGGATAAAAGTAGCTGCCCGTGGCTCCATCAGCTGGTGCTGCACAAGCCTGATGGCCAGTCCACGGATCAACGCCCAGCTGGCCCCAGCTCAGTGCGTTCCTGGCCTGGTGCAAGTCAGGGGCACTTCTGTCCCTTGGCTCCAGCATTGTGCAATGCATGTGAGTGCTCTTGTGTTTTGTGGTCAGCTCCCCATCCTCCCTACCCTCCCCTTGACTGATCTGTGTGATACTCAGTATTTAGCCTGTCTATAGAAGACAACGAGTGATGTTTGATGACATTCATTAATGGCATTTCTTGAGTCCTGCCGGATGAAGGAGGGCAGACACAAGCTAAGCAGCACACTCCTCTGCAAAAAAACAGTGCCTCGATCTGGGCAGCTGGCAGCTGAAATCAGGGCTAGGAAAGAGCTCTGGCCATGCAGCTCAGGAAGGGCCTCTGTTTCCTGGAAGCTGTCTGAATACAGGGTTGAGTTTAGGACAAGTTGCTGGTGCGTGTGAGACTGGTCTTACAGATTGGTCAAGGTGCATCTGCAGGGCTGTGGTCCCTGATGCTCTGGGGCAGGAGAGGGCAGGGTACCCCCCCTGCCAGGGTAGCATGGCTGTTTAGCTAAATTTTGGCTTGACATAGTCCACTGCTGAAAGCTTCACTCCTGAAGGTGTTTTGGCCTCAGACAGCACCAAAGCTTCACAGATTGAGAAAGAAATTATAGCTGGAAAGAGTGCTTTTTTTTTTTTCTCTGTGGTGCTTTTTTCTTTCTTTTTTTTTTTTTTTTTTCCCTCAGGTGGTGGAAATACCGAAACATTCCTTGGCATGCTTGGTACTATACAGTGAAAGGGAAATTATCCATTCTCTGCTCATTTTTTTTTTTTTCCCAAGCGAGAAGTGAAACTGCATTAAGAACTGTTGACTATGTGGAAACACAGGAGATTCAGATAGTTGAACCTCCACAACGTATCATTTATCATTGACGGTGCTAATGTTACCTTTGGCAACGGTTGCCCTGCCTACAGATCAATGGAAAATGAATATTTGCCTCTAGCTAATTGTGTCACTGACGAATACAGAGGCAGACGTACAAAGCCAGTCGTCATCTGACCTTGAAGGCTGTGTCTCATGGGCTTTCAGATGCAGCTGTGATGTCCATCCTGTGTCCAAGTGCTTGCGCCAGGCTTGTGCTATGAACTAGAGAGCCCTTGAGGCCACTGGGTCCCTGGAAGAGGCCTCTGCTGTCCTTGCCTGTGAGTGCTTGCGGCTGGAATTGTTTGGGGGAGCCCTGTTATGGTGTCTTAGCTCCGGTTTGTGGAATTGCCGTTTTTGGAGGAGGAGTGCTGTGGTCTGTCAGGGTGGCCAATTGCTGCCCAGTCACCTCACACAGCAGTTACTCTAGGCCAGGTTAAAGTAAGAGCACAAGCACGATGAAAGATGTGTAAGAGTCTCTGCTTGCACTAACGCAACACCAGCACCGCTCCCTGCCTCTTCCCACTCCTGTGCTCTGTTGGGAGCCTCCAGCAGAGACTCATCTGCAGGAACATTTGAAGACCTTTGCTTAGAGACCAGGTTGGGGTCTCTCCTTCTGGTGCTGATATCAGACCACCCTCCCCTCCCACAGTACAACCATCGTCCTCTGACATCGTCTCAAGACATGTAGGCAGGTGTCGTCTTCCACCTGGGAACCACAAGGTAGACCATCCGCTTGACTGCAACAATAAATGTTCCCCATCCTTACATACAAAGACAAAGATTCACCTCCTGCAGCGACTGCCTGATAAATGGCACAGGGCTGCCAGGAGAGGTGAAACCCTAGTGAAACACCAAAACCCAACAGCTGCATATAGCTTGTCACTGGCCCTGAGACCAATCATACCAACCCCTGGGGGCTGATGACCACCCTTGTCCTTTAGGGCATACACCTTGTCTAACAAAAGTTTAGAATTCAGGGAATTCAGAATTTTGGGACTCCAAAATTCCAGTCCAGAATGGTGGAAATAGAGGTAAGATTGTAAAATTACACCTTATTTTGTGGTTATTAAATTATTTTGTGCATTAGGTGAGAATTGTATGACTGAAGTCTCACAAACCTGCAGAAGATAGAGAAGTCCTCTAGATATTATTTGTGTTTGTTTCATAACATGTCAATGCTCCTACAGCACTATCAACATGAATGGCCTTTAATTTCTGATGTTTTCATTAAATAGAAAGTTACCAGAAGGAACAATGACCAAAACCCGTACTGACACTCATCTAAGCACACGCTGTGGCAGAACATGGAAAGAGGAAGGAGGTTTTACACTTCAATATGACCAATTCTCAGATCCCGCAAGCTGTGACTTTGCCAAACTAAATACCCTGATTTGGCCCCTTTCCATGGAGAAAAAATGTTGAATTTCCAGAAGACAGTGTGCTTTGAAGGGCTGAAACCGTGCAAAAGGCTGGATACTGAGTGTCTGTAAGAACAACAGCTGTTGTGGTAGTAGCATGTGTGGGGGCACTGTGTGAAGAACCTTTCCTAACAACCAGCCTGACCCTCCCCTGTCCCAGCTCCATGCAGTTCCCTCGGGTCCTGTCGCTGTCCCCAGAGAGCAGAGCTCAGCGCCTGCCCCTCCACTCCCCTCGTGAGGGAGCTGCAGGCCGCCATGAGGCCTCCCCTCGGCCTGCTCTGCTTGGGGCTGAACAACCGAGGGACCTCAGCTGCTCCTCATACACCCTCCCCTCCAGACCCTTCACCATCTCTGTAGCCCCCCTTTGGGCACTCTCTAATAGTTTTGTGTCTTATTTTATATTTTGTGGTGCCCCAGACTGCCCACAGTGCTGGAGGTGATGCCGCACCAGCTCAGAGCAGGCCAGTCCCTCCCCTTGCCTGGCCAGCAGTGCCGTGCCTGATGCACCCCAGGGTACAGTTGGCCCTTCTGGCTGCCAGGGCACGCTGCTGGCTCACGTTCAACTTGCTGTCGACCAGAACCCCCAGACCTCTTTTCACGGGGCTGCTCTCCAGCCTCTGGTACCCCAGTCTGTACAGATATCCAGGGGTGCCCCTTTCCAGGTGCAGAATCCAGCACTTGCTTTTGTTAAATATCATATTGTTGGTGATTGCCCAGCCCTCTAATTTGTCAAGGTCTCTCTGCCAGGCCTCTGCACCATTGAGATAGTCAACAGCTCTTCCCAGTTTAGTGTTCATACGAGTTAAGTTGTTCTTATGAGACAGCAGAAACTCACACTGGAAAGAAGAACATCATACCTGGACAGAAACAGTGCTATTTCATACAGAAGTAGTTTTTCTGGACAGAAATAGTGTTACACAGAGAGGTGAGCTATTGCCTGTTGCCCACAGTGGACATGGACAGTGAGGTTTTGAGGTAGGTGGAAGAAGGGTGGAAAATTTTCTTTATTAAACAGCAGTTTCTACCCAAGAAAAGGTGGTTTAAGAGTTTGTTCTGGATGACAGATGAATCTTGTCTATCTTTAAAAGCTGCTATTGATTTCATGCTCTACATGCTGATCTGACAAAATGTTCCCCAAGTAAATGCAATCTGAGCTCCTTGAGAGAGGCTTTATAGAGAAACCAAATCAAACAAAAACGGGAACATGGGTAGTTCATGCATTCCACACTAATACTTTAGTCTTTATGATAATTTAATGGATCAGAAGGGGATCCTGAGCCGGACAGTGAAACAAAGGCTAACAAAAGACTTTTGAGCACAGCTAGAGACATGGCAGGTACTTGAAGGCTCCTCTCCCATCTTCACGTTCTCTATTTCTGCAGCCTTGTTTCTCTAGGGCACCACCTATGTTTTCCTTACTGCTATACAGAAAAGGTTATCTGGATTGCTGCTTGTGCTGGCTGTGTTTTGCCAGCTCCAGGATTAATGGATTTACCCATGAGATCTTTGAAAGCTGCCAAGGTTCCTCCAGGAGCAGGTCTAACCCTCCCAGAGTATGCAAGAGTTACCCTAGTTCAGTTGCTCCCTATTTTCAATGACATTTATGGGTCTCTTTGCTCCCGTGAAATCTCAGGACCAGTCTGTGGGTCCTGCCTGCCTCTCTTGAGTTACCCTGAGCCCTCTGATTCCTTGGAGGTAGAGCGGGATGCCCCTTATTGAGCACCCTGGGCTGCTCAGATCTGTCTCTCTGTCGCTCCCCGCATGTTGAACACAGGGAGTGGGAAGCTGTAGCTGACCTTTGAGGGTCTGCATATTCCTACAAAAGTTACTGAAGGAGCTGTGTGGCAACACATAACGTTGGGGCTGGGACCTTGTCATGAACAAGAGGTGAGTGAAGGTGACAGTCCCTGTCCCACATCTCAGGGGGCTGTCACTGCTTCTTGTGGCCATGGTGTGGGGTGCCGGGTCCTGCACCTGGGGCGCAACAGCCCCAAGCAGAGCTACAGGCTGGGAGATGAGTGGCTGGAAAGCTGCCTGGCAGAGAAGGACTTGGGAGTACTGGTTGATAGTCGGCTGAATATGAGCCAGCAGTGTGCTCAGGTGGCCAAGAAGGCCAACAGCATCCTGGCTTGTATAAGAAGCAGCGTGGCCAGCAGGTCTAGGGAGGTGATTGTCCCCCTGTACTTGGCTCTGGTGAGGCCGCACCTCGAGTACTGTGTTCAGTTTTGGGCCCCTTGCTACAAGAAGGACATGGAGGTGCTCGAGAGAGTCCAGAGAAGGGCAACGAAGCTGGTGAGGGGTCTGGAGAACAAGTCTTACGAGGAGCGGCTGAGGGAGCTGGGCTTGTTCAGCCTGGAGAAGAGGAGGCTCAGGGGCGACCTTATCGCTCTCTACAGGTACCTTAAAGGAGGCTGTAGCGAGGTGGGGGTTGGTCTATTCTCCCACGTGCCTGGTGACAGGACGAGGGGGAATGGACTAAAGTTGCGCCAGGGGAGGTTTAGGTTGGATATTAGGAAAAACTTCTTTACCAAAAGGGTTGTTAGGTATTGGAATGGGCTGCCCAGGGAAGTGGTTGAGTCACCATCCCTGGAGGTCTTTAAAAGACGTTTAGATGTAGAGCTTAGTGATATGGTTTAGGGGAGGACTTGTTAGTGTTAGGTCAGAGGTTGGACTAGGTGATCTTGGAGGTCTCTTCCAACCTAGACGATTCTGTGATTCTGTGTAGGGCAGAGGATGGTAACAAAACCAAAGGGCAGAAACAACCCTACATTAACTAGGACATTGCACTGTTACCCTTATCCTGACAGTTTATCTAATCTGTACACATGGCTTAACTCTCAGGCTGCACTGCTCTTGCCAGGGGGGCTTAGGGGTTGGCCTCCAGCCTTTGGGATAGGACTCAAAAGCTCTTGAAGACTCCAGGACCAATATTGTTGTACCCGAGAGTTTGTTATCACCTCCTCCCTTTCAGAGTTAATCTCTCCCCATCACAGCTGTTCCAACATTAATGAATACTTTTGAGGGCTCAGCTTTTCTGCTAAATTATAACTTTTCCTTTTTTATTAGTCCATTAGGAGAGTTATTACAGTTCAAGTGCTCTGTCCTGTTTGGATGAAAACTACTTAGATAAATAACTATGCATTCCTCCTTCTAAAATGATGGCCTTTCTGGGTGCTGTTACTTGACATGCCCTGCTGGGTCCCAGCTGCTGAATTAAGGGCTGAAATGTTAGGAGGACATGGTACCAGGCAGCATTTGGAGGGGAGCTGGGGTGAACATCTGAAACTCGTGGAGTGGTAAAAGAAGTAAATGAAAACCTCCAAGGGGACAAGACATGGAGCAGAGATGAAAAATGGTTTTGTTGCGAAGGCTTTAAGCTGGTCAGTTCAAAAGGAATTTTTAAACCCGATTTCTAGAGGAGGAAGACCCGGATAGCAAGCAGAAATAGCGTCCAGCAGGTGGGAACACTTCGCAGTAACATATTACCTTAAAATCTTCAATTAACCCTCCTCCAGTGAGGTGCACCTGGACAGCCTGATGCATGTAGCTGCTCCAGTGCATTTGCTCTGGTTTTCCTGCAGGTGAGATGTGCTGGTCTCTGGGGCCATGTGGGGTTGCACCTTTGCTAAAGGGGAAATCTGTGGCTGCTGCACTGTTGAGTAATTCATAAAATCCTCCTGACATAAGCTGCTCTCAATTCATGTGGCTATATGAGAGCTATTTTGTGTTTTTAAGGTATCAGTGTGGGTGTTGTGGCCACATCCTCTTTTAAGTCATGCAGGAAGGCAGCAATTATTCTCATGGGTTTCAACTTACAGCGTGACAGCACTTTATGCAAGCAGGGTTCTGCTAGTGTCACACCCAGGTTTACCAGCATCCAGCCTGCTCCTCAAATGTCCTTCCTCCTCGGTGCTTTCTGATACTGGTTCTTTCCCGTTTGCTCCCCAGTACTAGCTTTCGACCCAAGCTGCATGAAGCAGAGACAGGGTGATGGGCAGCTGTGCTGGGACGTGCTGGAGCCTGCAGCCTATGTGCCCAAATTCACCCAGGGAAGGATGCTCGGCTGCTTACTGCAGCAGCTCCTCGCCTTCAGGAAGCTCTGTGCATTGCCAGCCTCCTCAGTCTATTCCCAGTGGATTGCCATTCCCAGTTTTATTCCAATTAAAGTTCATACCAGCTAAACTAAATACAAGGATTTTAAATGGAGGTTGACGAATTGCTGCCAGATCCTTTGTAATTGCACTTACTCCTCCTGTTTTATGGATTACGCTGTTACTCTGGCAATGACCAGTTACCATCAGGCACTTGGGTCTAGTGTCTCTCTTCAGACCTGTGGGTCAGTGCATCCTACAGCCTTCAGTCCAGTGCTGTCACCTTTCAGGGGACCGTGGTGAGAAGATCCAGCTCTGAGGGGAGGAATCGCAGGCTTTCTGGTTTCTTAACTCTCTCCAGGTCTGTAGCCCTCAAAGCTTCTTGGCTGGCTCTAGCAGAAGCTTTCTGCTTTTTTTCACTATGTCAGCACTGCCTGCTTGGTTGCACACTCCCACTCCTCTTTGCTTTCCCTTCGAGAAAGGCCAAGGCTGGCTGGTGCCCTAACGGGGTTCCAGACAGCCCCTCAGTGCCAGGCTGGTGCTTGCTGCAGCGGTGGGTGATGCTGAGGGCTGAAGGAAGCTTTCCCCCACCCCATGCCAGAGGGGCAGGAGCTTTTTGGCTGTTTTGGCTTCCCTGCAGGACGGCCGATGGTTTCCCAAGTGCCATCGGGGACCTTGCATACTGCAGATGTAGAGGAGGAGCAATGACTTGGCCCACCCTTTGGTACGCTGTGGTGAGCATCCCTGGGTCTTTAGTGCTGCAAATTGCAAGCCTGCTGCCAGGTGATGGAAGTGCCTGCTGGGGTGGATGGGCAGGGAGCAAGGAGGCAGTGTGTGTCCCTGCCTGCTGCAGTAGCTGCTGCAGGCTGCTGTCCTGCATGGCACTGATAACAACCGAGTCACTGAGCTGGGACTGCCACAGCAACTCTGCCGAGGAACCAGCTGTTGTAGCTGTTTCATAAAGCTGATTTTATTTGTTTCGTCCTGCCTATTTGCTCTGCCTCTAAAGAGGGGCAGAACAACATCAGCAGAGGCTGCATGATAAAATCCAGCCACACTGACCACAGACAATTTTAATTATTCAGTTCACAGGAGTGCTATTTATCAGTATTAACCTAGCACTGTCATCGGAAGACGTTCCTGCAACCCTCTGAAAGTACCTGGCTATGTGTAATATGCCGCGTATGAATAAATGCCATTGTAAATGTCGAGTCATACAGGAAGGTAAATAAATTGGCTTCCTGGGCTCATTAGAGCTGAAAGCTAAGGGTTTTGTAGCAGGATGAAGGGAATTGCACAACGTGGTTCCATATGGCTTATGAAATGTGTATGAAAACCATTTTCTCCTACCCATCCTAATTATGATATATAAATAGGTTTACTATTTTCCTTTGAGTACTTAGTTGAATTATTTTTTTTAAAGGCCAATGTAATCACTTGTATGATGCATTTGTCTAGGCCCTCAATAGTTCTCTAAATCAAAATGTAATTATTTATAGCAATAACATGACCTTTCACTAATTGGGAAAGAAAATGTTGCACAATGGGTGACAGTTGTCATGAGTGCTCAGCACTGTTAGAAGTTACTTTGGCATTGGCTTTAAGTTGTAGCTGGGATAGGTGTTTAAGTAATGTGTAATAAACTTTGAGATTGTTGTGTACCACAACAGAAGGTCCGACAGCAGACTGAAACCCAAGTGCTGTTTTAAACGATATATAAATAGCAAGTGCTAAGAGAGCAGACGTGGGCCAGCAGTGCCAGCTGGGGCCAAACCCTGTCTTTCCTAAAGTCTCATGCCAACAGGAGGAGAAACAGAAATAGAGGAAGCAGTAAGGACAAGAAACATCTCAAATACAAATCTTTTTATTATTCAACATTGAGGCCGTGGCAGCGCCTCAGGGCTGATGTTTTGGACCTCGTTGTACCAGATACCACAGACGCAGCACATATGGCAGTCCTGGCTTCAGAGAGTAAGGAGAGACAGGCTATGGGACCAACAGGCACCACAAACACAGGGTGCCCCTGCCCTCCCGACCTGGCAGCAGCAGGTAATGCTCACCGGAGCAGGCTGGGGGCAGTGGAAGAGCTGGCCCTTTGGAGGAGTATGTAGGTCTATATGAGGCAACACGGTAAACAACAGCCAGAGACAGAATAAGTGAGTCACTCTCCTAGCGTATTTGAATACTGTTTAAATATAAACATTGCAAATGCATATCTCTAACTGAGAAAAAAATAAAATTGGTTGCAAAAATACACCAATGGTATACTGTATATGCATATAAATACATTGCATGGTTTGCACAGTCATTATGTGTCTTCCTTCCAGACTGACTTTCTACAGGCTGATACAGAAGTTGAAATAAAGAAGAACAGAAGGGAAAGGTCTTCAACGAAACACGTGTTGTTTTGGCAAGTGATTCATTTCCCCCCCAAAAACGGGCTGTAAAAACAGCGCGTAGTTTCACAATGGACACGCTTGTGTTTGCACATCTAACCTACCCTACAGCAAGAGGGGAAAGAGCAAGTGAGCGCATGGTGATGCAGGTGGGGACCTCAAGACATTTTGATGGCATTCGAGTCCAGATCCACCACCCACTCAAAGCTCACAATGTTAACAGGGTCTGGAAAAGTCCTTTCCTCCATAGGGAGGGCTAAAGCAATATCTAAAGTGCTTTACTAGAAGGTGGGACTCAGCCTACAAGTTCTACTGCAATGCAGTTTGATCCCAAGCCTCTGTTAGGGGGGTGCCACCCCAGCGGAGATGCGCTGGATGGGGCCACTGGGTGGCTGCCAGAGGGTTCAGGTGCTCCCACCTCATGGAGGTGAACGAAGCCCGGGCCAGACTGCTGCTGTGGGGGCAGCTGGGGCTCCTGGGACTGGTTTGGAAACCCCAATGCCGCCAGGTAACACGGCTCCATGGGGCCAGCCCAAACCTCTGGGGGTGCTGCAGCATGGTGGGACATCAGGAATCACAGACTGGGGGGAAGTGTGCTCTCATGGGGCTTTTCCAACATCTCTACATTTTAGCTTCAAATTTCATTTCCTTCCCTTTCTTTAGCAGACAAGAAGCTACATAGGAGGCGCCTGCTCAGTACAGGAAGTCAGCGACGTGGCCTTCACGGCGCCCGGTGAGGTAGGCAGAGGTCAGAGCACCAGGGCAGCGTCTGGGCAGAGAACATGGTGACACCAAGGAGACCTCAGAGAATGTCCGTGTCTGGTGCGAGGAGCATCCCTGGTTTTTTTTGGGCACCTTTCCTTCCATGGCCATGCATGGTGGATGGTGCTTCCCATAGAGACGCTGAGCACCAGACCAGGACAAAGTACTTGCCGTAGGAGAAGGCGGCGCCGTGCAGAGCACTGCTGCAAGGGACAGTCCCTGGCTTTGCCCACAGCTCGGCACACGGGGTGCTGAGGGGTGCCCCAGCCTAGGACAGGTTTATGCTGGAGAAGAGCGGGTTGCTGGGCGGCGTGGACACCGTGCTGTCTGCCAAGTAGCCCAGGATGCTTCTGAGTTCTCCCCGTGATAAATTGGCCTTGATATACAGGAAAGCTTCCAGATGCCTTCTGCTGTGGAAGAGAAACAGGCAGGTGTCATCTCTGCAGCTCTGCACCAGGATGCAGCCCCAGCCCACGGTCAGCCCCCCCTGGATGATGGCAGCTTGGATCCTACATGGGACCCAGCACCACCAGGGAGGCTTGAGAAATATCCAAGGTAAAGGAGGAAACCACGCCAGAATTTGGAATATATAAATAGGCCTTTTTTAATAGATTACTTTTTTGTCTGATGGCACTGGGGTGGCCACAACCTGGCAGCAGCCTCCCACCCACTCTGCCCTGGGCAAGTTAAGGTTTTTGTAAATTCGGGCAAGGAATATCTAGGGAAAATGCAGTTCAGGCTAGATGAAAGGAGATGTATCCAGCTAACCGGGCACCATTTACCTGGATTATTTATCTGATAGGGGTCAATACAACCTGGGGAACATCAGCCTCACCCACGCTAACATTTGGCTGCTTCATGGCTCAATTAAAATTCCGTATGCACATCTGCAAATCTGTTTCAGTTTCTCTTACCGGATATCTGGGTATGCCGTGGCAAGCGTCGCAACTTCAATTTTAATAGCACCTATATCCTGAAGCCGGATGATTTCAGCCAGTTTTGGGAGTGCCGAATTCAGCCAGGTGGCTTGAGACCCCTGCAGAGAGGGAAGCGGTCAGCAGTGCGTGGCTGATGGCAGACCCCAGCCCAGACCGCCCCACCGTGCCCCCCGGTGAGCTGTGAGCAGCCCTGCCTCTAACTCCTCCAGGAACTGCCCAAATCCCTGCAAATGCAGAGATGTGAAAAGAAGGAGGTGACCCCAGAGGATGCAGAAGGGTGTTTCGGCCATGCAGAAATTTGGCTGTGAAAGCCTGAGCATCTCTCGGTGGGAGCCCTTGTGCACCAGACCCCCTGCCAGCCCCCGCCTCACCCGATGGCAGGGGAGTGAGGGAAATCAGACTCCATGCAAGCCGTACTGCAGCCAGAGAAGCTCAGTGTTTAGCTCAATATTTAGACCCTGTTGATATAAGTCTTCAAAAGGAAACCATTGCTTGCAGTACAAAGGAGGGTGAAATCAGTGTTCTCCATCTGGGGAGGGCAAGCTGGCACTTGGAAAGCTCTCCCTGCCTCAGGTCTTTCCAGAACAGTAAGCTGCAGTGGAAAGGCTGACAAGGGGCCGCAGGAAGGGCATGCTCCCGTTTCTCAGCGTGCCCGTGCTCTGTGCTGGCACAGATGCAGCGAGTGCTCACGTACATTTTTGGTGCAGAAGTCTTCCAGTTCGGCAGCGTTCTTGGAGATGCTTTGGGCCAGGTTTTGCTGTTGCGCTGCACTTTTCAGGCTGACCTTCCTCTTCAGCAGCCTCACGATGTAATCTCTCACCAAGCGGACATGGATCTTCTCAACGATGACCTGTTGGGAAGGAGAGGAGGCATCAGCCATCTGTCTTTTGCTTAGGGACACAACAAACCGTGTGTGTGGATGGGGGACAAACATCTTGGGTGCTACCAAGCATGCCCCACCACGTGCCTGCTGCTGCTCGCACCCGAGGAGCCGTGCTGACTGCCAACCTCCCCGCAGCCTGCAACGCCACATCCTAGATGCTGAGAATCCATTCGTACTTAAACTAATGAGGTGTGGGAATTTCCAAGTGTTCCTTCCTTCTGGGCAGAGTTCAATGCTTATAAAAGGTCTCTGCGTGTTGGAGAAGAGAGAGCAGTGCTACAGGGAAACAGGAATTCACCCTGCTCCTCTTGTTCCTCTCTCGAATAAAGAAAACATCATGATTTTTTTAAACTACTAATAAGACAAAGGCAGGAAATAAAAGATTTTTTTTATATAGTGATGTTTCATATATACTCCAGCAGCACTGAGCATGTGGTTGTGGCTCTCACTTCTTTGGGATCTGTCCCAGCTGCACACATCTCCTCCAGTCCTCGAGGCGATCAAGGGAGCCAGGAGACAACACCGCGCATCGCAGCAGGGCTGATAAACCAAGCCCACCCATGACCAAAGCCATATTTTGGGTGGTCCCTAGAGCTGGCACTTCCTCCATCAGACCTGTGCTGCTGATGTCGTGGCAGCTTGCCAGATCATGGCAGGTCAGGGCAGCTTGAATCGCAGGCAAAGCCCAGCCTTGGCACCCCAGAACCCCTCCGCTTGTTCTCTTTGACTTACGTTGTAAAAAGGGTCCTTCAGGGTCCGTAACTCCGAAATGTGGTTGCTGGTGGTTTTAATGATCTCATTCATAATTTTATTGCTGCAGTCCCACTTGTTTTCTGTAAACTTCTTATAAATTGGCTGTAAAAAAAGAAGGAAAATCTGCTTAGTTTCTATGCATGTATATATTTAGCATTCCTATATGTACAGCATCCTATATAGTGACAGTGAGGTGTGTGGTCCTGTTCAGGGAAGTGTAAAGATGACCGATGGGGAGAGGGGTGGAGGGGCTCTGTTGGGTCTGTGCCCCCTTCTTGGTTCCTCATGATGAAGGAGACAGAGGGCTTGAGGGGCTTGCATCAAAGATGCTTTTTTTGTTTCCATATTTTCAGTGTATTGTCCATCACATCTTGTCTGATGAGAGAATGACGGCATCATCAGGGAAGGAAAGATGAATTGTTATGAGATGTTTTCAATCACATGTTGGCCACAGTAAATCAATATGAAAATAAAGGCTCTGTCAGATAGCTTTCAAAAAGCAGGAGAGATTGTGGCTGACATTCCTGGCTGTTGTGCCTTCCCCTCCACCACACTTTCTTAATTTACAAAGCAGAACAGAACAGAAAAAAGAACAGAAAAGAACAGAAGAGGAAAGGAAAGGAAAAAAGAAAAAGAAAAAAAAAAGAAAAAGAAAAAAAAAGAAAAAAAGGAAAAAGAGAAAAGAGGAAAGAGGAAAGAGGAAAGAGAAAAAAGAGAAAAGAGAAAAGAGAAAAGAGAAAAGAGAAAAGAGAAAAGAGAAAAGAGAAAAGAGAAAAGAGAAAAGAGAAAAGAGAAAAGAGAAAAGAGAAAAGAGAAAAGAGAAAAGAGAAAAGAGAAAAGAGAAAAGAAACCAAAAGTGCTTTTCAGGACACCTTTATGGAGAAGCCAAAAGCAGTGCAATTGCAGTTCATGTCACCATTTGTGCTTGCTTCCTACTGCCTGCAGTGTAAACATGTGCAGGTTCAGACTCCCCCCTCTGCAGCACTTATCTCGGATGTGGTCAGCACTTTTCGTTTCCCTGTGCCCAGGCAGGCCTGCTTGCTTTGCCTTGAGGACCCGCTCGTGGAGAGGTCACGATGGGTTTTCTGGCAGCAGCCCAAGTCAGGAGTGATGCTGAGGTGGCCCAGAGCCCTTCTGAACTTCACTGTGTCTGAGTCACAGATTCGGATGGCACAGGGACATGTCGCCGTTTCCCACCCAGTGAAACCAACCCGCTGGTGCCGTACCTTCAGCTGGACAAACAGCTGCTGAAGCAGGACGTCATAGCCGCTGGTCTCGATGTCCCCGAGGGTGCTCAGGATCCTGTCTTTGTTGTCGTCCTTTTCTGCCATGTTTTTCTCTGCGTAGTCTCTGAAAGGAAACATCGTCAAGGTCAGAACTTGTCCCCAAAAGAGAGGGGGAGAAGTTTGGAGGTCCCCAAGCCTTTCCCTGATGGCAGACAGACCTTCCTCTTTGGGGAAGACCTAATGTGTCTCACTATAGACCCTTACTATAGACCCTATTACCCGCTGCTGGCAGAGGAAGAAACCCTTACCTGAAATTCCCGCAATTGTTAATGTTTGCAATCAGAATCGGCCTGTAGTGTCTGTGCTTCTTGCCTTTCTCCTTAAAGTCTTCAAAAGCGTCCTTGACGCTGGAGGGGAGATGGGAAGAGAGGCGGATGAGTGGCTGCAGCAGGCTGCCCTCGAAGCACGCACTGCCCGCCAGAGCCTTACCGCACCTTCTCAGGAGGGCAGCCAGCTCCCTCGACAGGCGAAGCGACAGCTCGTCACCCAGCGCCGCGCTGATCTCCTTGGCTCGCTTATGGCCATTATAGATGCTCTAGTAAAAAAAAAAAAAAAACAAAGCAAAAAAAAAACTGGTTTCAAGTGCTGCTTGATCCAAAAAGGCCAGGTTCTCTGGTTAAAAAGCCAGCAACTCCTTCTTTGTATTCTTTTGATTTTTGTTCGGTCAAAAGAATAAAGTGGCCACCTCTCCACTTTCAGATGAGGTGGAGAAGAAAGGAGCATTATAGACACAGCAAGCCTATAAAGCTGCTGAGGAAGTGGGAAAAGGCCTTTTTTCTTGCCTTTTTTTTTTTTTGCTTTTTTTGCTGAATGTGAGCAGGATTGTCCTCAGCACCTGCTGGACCACGACCACACCAGAGCATGGGTTTTGGCTCCCTTGTGCCACCCGCTTCTGCTACAGCCCTACACATGGGACTTGGCCTTTTGGCTTCCTGAACTAACTATAGCTGGTCTCAAGTCTTAAATACATGAAGGATGCTATTGTTTATTTTTAAACATGTATCTGTAGTACCTGGATAACGAATATTGCTAGTAGTTCACTCTGAAAATGCCCATTTAGTTTCTCTGGCTCTTTGTCTTCTTTCCATCTTTCGATTTCCTTTTCTAAACATTTGTTCAGCGAATTTTTGATGGTCGCCTGTAGGAAACAAAGAGCGTCTGAAACCACAAAGCGTCTGTAATGTCTGCTGCCTTGCGCTGGTGCAGCTCTCCTCACCCTTTGTCTGGCTCGGCAGACTTTGTCCTCTTCCCTGGCTGAGAAATAAAGGCTCTTTGTTATGAGACACCTCACACACCACTTCACGGCAGCAAGGACAACTCCCTCACAGCATCCACCTATTCAGTAGGGAGTGGAATATTCCAGAGAAGGAACTGGAGGCACCAAGATCAGGACCCACCATCTCGATACGCCAGCAGTGACGTCTGGGGCGGGGGGACGGTAGCGGGGTGTAGGGAGGTCACAGGCAGCTCCACATGCTGGAGCCCCGGGTCCCTGAGCCACGTGTTGTTGGCGTGTAACACTCACTACTACCCGTGCTAGGGCCGTTTTGCAATCCTTTTTCATAAGCACTTCTGACGTCTTATGAGCTCTGGCATGAATCAGGATGTTCCCAGCTTTTCCCTGCCCCGACCCCCCTTGGTGCACGCTGTGCAGCAAGGTGTTTGAGATGGTCGGCACAGGGGCTGGCGTACGTCTCTGCTCTCTGCCCTCTTCGTGCACCTCGCAGCCCATCTGCAAGCCATCACGGACTGCAGCTAAACCTGGAACTTATCTACTCATTTTCCAGGAACTCCAGCCCAAAGTGCCAAAAGCACTGAGCTATGGGAGGGCTGTGAAAGTTGCTGCTTGTGTCTGCTAAGGCAAGAGTCATCCAAAAATCAGAGCAACTGTAATTTCCCGCAGATCACATGGTTCTCCGTCAAAGAGGCAGACTTTTCAAGACCAGACCTGTGTGCTTTGTGCTCACCCAAGGTCTGGCGCTGCTGCAGGGACCAGACTAAGGCTGAAAGCACCACCTGCAAGTGGGAGTGTAAGATCCTCCTTCTGGGGATTTAACACGCAACTGGAAAGTTACCCATGAAGATCTGTAGTTGGACTTTTTCCCACCTTCCTTACACCAGTTTTGCAACAGCAGAGTGGTAATTTTGTGCTGGCTCCCAGGGCAGAGGGCTGGGTTAACCAGAAGGCAGCAGGAAGTTTGCTCTGCATGTCCCAACCAGCAGCAGGCCCACCTGTCCTGCAAGGAGCAACAAAAGCTTTCCCGCTTTTGTGTCTCTCTTGAAGGATGTGTGGCTTACATGGATGGCTGGGAAGGGAGCATTCAGGACAAGTCAGAGCTCCTCCAAGAAGTCATGCTGGAGCGGTACAGGGCTGAGGAGGGACTGAGCAGACTCTCACCTCTTCACTATCAAGGTATTTCCTTTCAAGCTCTTTGCTCAGGCTTGATGGCAAAAGGCTTCCAAGCTTAACTTTTTCCAGCTCCTCTGCTAAAACAGGATCTTTCCTCATATCTCTGGAATGAAAAAGCCAAACAATCACATTTTGCAAGGTCAGTGTAATTCAAGACAGGTGTTGATGCAAATCACTAACACTCCTTGAGGCCACCAGTGCGAAACCAGATGTAGATGTGCACAACCCTTAGTGCAGGCCACTGCACTGATGGGGATGGGGTCCCAAAGCAGCAGGAGGGACTAGCTCTGGCATATGGCCTCTTGCCATCGATACAGCAAGGCGATCTGATGAAGAGCTGGTGTTTCATGGCTGGTTTGTGGGAGCGGAGGAGGATGTTCAATGCCTCCTGTTATTTCCCTGCCACGTACCGGCTGAGCCAGGTGATGCTGAGCAGCTGCGGAGGGACACGGTGGCACGGAGCCACCCGGCAGGGACCTGCCAGCCTGGGGGCCTGCTGTAGAGCTCAATGGTAAGCATCGCCTGGTTCCCACGTTAGCGTTAGGCCCAACTCCACGTGAGTATGTTGCTGTGCTTCCCACACACGGGCTGCTTATGATATGATGCTGGAACCTCAGACCTGTTTTTTATGCAGCCAGGCCCTTCCCTTTTTCTCCCTGTTCCCTGTGCTCCTGCTCATGAAGAGAACACCCTGCCAAGCGGCTGCTGCCCTGGCCAGCACCATCCCCACCACCCGGCTGCACTGCTTTTTCTGGGTCCTGCTCCTCACAGCTGCTGATTTCCAAACATGCAGTAGTTCAGGCTGCATGTCCTGACCTAGAGCACAGCAGCAGCTGTGGAAAGCTTCCAGGATCAACAGTGACTCATTATATTCCGTCAAGGGGAGAACCAAGAAAAGAGGTGAAGGTGGAATAGTTTTAGTCTAGCAGAAGAAACATTGCTTGAAAATTCACTGTTTTTCACCCAAGAAATGAGAACCCTCAATTCCCCACCCAGTACAATAAGCCACAAGAGGGAATATTTTCAGTTTTATAACATACAGGGCTTGTGAGGCTGAAGAGTGACCCTTGGCTCATGATGTGCTCTCACAGGGGTTTACCCTTTGGTCTCCTAACCCAGAGGAGATCACAGACTGTGGGCAATGCCTAGGCAACACCCTCCGTGCCCAGGATAATTGCATCCCAGGCTGTTCCATTTACTGGCTGCCCTCTGCTCCAGCAGGCCAGAAGGCTGGAGTTCCCAAATTTTCCAAGAATTAGTTCAAGTCTGCAACTGGAGTAGAGATCAGGGCAACGGGCCTGCCCAGTTTATGCCTCAAGTGAAGTCCTAAATATCTGTGTAGACGTGTTGCCTAGAGGCCTGTGGGGTATAATGAGACTGGTTACAGAGCAGCAGCCCTGTGGAATTGCCTTCAGGCTGTCCTGGCCAGGTGGTATAAATCAGCACAATGCCAGTGACACCAAAACCTAGCCATGGATCAGACTGCAGTCGCAGTGACAACAATACATAAATCCAGCAAATCTCTGGTTTGGCAGCCAGGGAGCCTGATGGTCTCCAGTACCAAACACGTGTAAAAGCAAAAGCGTCACTTACTTTGGGTAAATGTTGTGCACCCATGAGAGGAGAAGGTAGACATCCTTGTCTTCCAGCTGGGACTCAGCAGCTTTCTTTGCCTCGGAGGCAAAATGATGGTGATAGAGTTCTGCATATGTACTGAACACGTTAAACTCAGGGGGATAAAGCTGTCTAATGCATTTTGCAACTACTGTCAAATCTTCTTTCATCGTCTTCCCCATGTGCAGGAGGTTTTGGCCAACTGAAGAGAGGTTCTCAGTTCTGGGAGTATGACTTGTGTCTTTCATTCGAGTCTCTACTGACTCCTTCACTGTAGCCATCCAAAGCTCTTTCCATTTTCTGGGTCTAAATTGCACATTTTGGTCAGGCGAATTCTCCGACAGGCAATTCTGATCTTCTTTCTCCTGTTCTTTCAGTACCTCTACTGCTTGCTGCAGCAGTTCTGGGTTTGTTCTTGCTAGAAGTACAGAGTCTTTCAAGATGCTGAAGACTTTGTGTTTCAGGATTTCGCTGATGGACTCGATGTCTTGTTGCCTGGTGCTTAGTCCCTCCTCGCTTTTGCTGGATATGCTCTTCTCCAGGGCAATCAGAAGTTGGGCAGCATCACAAAGCTTGTGCTTTTCAAGGAGATCCATGATTTGTTTGACTAAGGAAAAAAGAACACCCTTCCTTTACCCAATGGCAAAAATTTTAATTTCTACTTTGTACAAAAAGATGGCTCTGGAACACTATTTTTAAAACAGTTTTATTTCTATAATTCTAGCTCTTAGGTTCCTTTACCACAGAGAAAATCTATTTATTTAAAGATCAGATTATTCTATTCTGCCACTGAATGTTATAAGGCTAATTCCTGTGCTAACCATGATTTTTTCCAAATTTAGAATTGTGTTTTTTTGTTTGTTTGTTTGTTTTTATCTGTTTGTGTTTGTTATCCCTTTGCTTGGGTTGCCAAGCAAGGCTCTGAGAGTCTTTTGAGTTTTTTTAATAGCCCTTAAGATATTTTACAGGTTTCCCAAGACAGAATAAGAAATGGGGAGAACAAGATGTATATATGTAAATATATAATTGTTCCTTGGAGAGGAGCTGATGGAGAGGAAGAGTCTCAAAGGAACATGACCTGGCACTAGAGATGCTACCTGCATTTTTTCCTTTTCTGCACAACACGGTTGGTCAGCACATGGACTGGATGTGTAGACCAAGGGACTGTTGTGGTCTGGGACCAAAGCAAGGAAATCAGGGCAAAACAGCTACAAGGACTGGCATATGGGTGTCTAATCCTGAAAGGAAAGTCAAATTCCTTAGGGTTTTCTAAGTGCAATTTTGCCACAGAAGTCTGTTTTGTTGGGTTATAAGTAGAGAAATAGCTGGTTAGCACTGATAAACTCTGCAGTGTAACGTTGCAGTTGTGAGCACAGATTAAAAATTAGCCTTATCTTCTTTAGTTATATTTCTGACATCCACCCAGTTCCTCCCCTTAATTAATATGACCTTAAGTAAGGAGCATGGCTTTAGAAAAAATGTAGACGGAAAGATGTAGCTAAATAAGAAGTGCTAGAGGAAATACCACGTGGGTTTTCCAGAAATAGGCTGGCACGATCTGACCTGTGAAATTTTTTGGATGACATATTTAGTGGGCAAAATAAGCACAATTGAGATATCCTATCTGAGCTACAGCCACTTACTTGATGTGGTGCAATCTGGGAAATTATTAAACTGAGGAAGTTGTATCCCAAAATAAGTTCTGTTAGGTGTGTAAGGTTTGTATTAAAAACTTTGGGTGGAGAAAGCTTACATTATTCATGAACCTCATTTCAATTAGAGCACAAAAGCTGGGAGTGCCCTGTTGGCATCTGCTGATTACACAAAGGTCAGAGACATTACTGAAACTGAGGGCTTGGTGCATGATACAGGAACAACGGGATAACTTCAGCAGTGAATGGGCTGAAGCTTAATAGCACAAGGTATAGGATACAAATCTAATAGAACAAAAGTTACTTAGCAACAAATAGGATTTTCTGCTGCAAGTTGCATGTGCATCAGCTTGAAATGGAGGAGGAAGAGAGTTGCCGGAAGAATTTAAGTAAATTGCTGCTATGAGATAATGGTGAAAATGTCAGACCCGATCCCAGGATGTATCTGGTGAGGATTTTCCATCGAGGACAGAAAAATGGGAATGTGTTGTACCAGGCATTGGTGGTATCTCAGCTGGAGTATTTTCTGCAATTCTGACTCATTTATTTCAAAAGACATTGGAAATGGGGCAGTGCAGAGCTAAGACCAAAGCTATGAAGGGCCTGTTTCCAGTAAGCTATGCTTATTTAGCTGAGCAAGTTCGAGGCTGAGAAGGAAAACCACCAGTTATGGAAAACAGCTGACACATGAATAAATAGACATGAATTAACACGGAAAAGGTTTGCCTAGATATGAGCTAATTTGCTCTAAAATGGTGAGACTTTGGAAGAACCCCTCCAGTAAAGGAGGTAGGACTAAAACGTTGGCTTCAGTGACTCATTTTAAAGTGCAGGTGGCTCAGTTTATGGAGCAGGTAATGTGACACATCACCTGAGCTAGCAGGTGAGGTTGGAAGTGCCAAGTTCTTTGCAGTCCTGGGTTTCTCTGAGCAGGTATTTCCTGACTCTCTAACCACCCTGCAGGGCTGGAGCCTGGGCCTGGGGGACTTGTACGCCCAGGTACCACCCCGGGAAGACCCACAGCAGCTGCTCGCTGCTGTCCTGGGGAAAAAGAGATTTCACAGGGTGGTTGGTGATGGGGAGGCAGGGTGAGCACTTACTGCTGGGTGTCCTGGTCTTTATCATCTTCTTAAATGCAGTCGTAAACATTCCCTTGATTCCTTTCTTCCCCTTCTCCAGACTGTCCCCAGCAGAGGTGCAGCTCCCGGTGCTCGTGATGGAAGATGCTCGCGAAGTTCTGCCGGCTGCCTCTGGCCTTTCACTCATCTTCTCCTGGTTCCTGGACCAGATCTCGTCTCCAGAGGGTCCAGGACAGGCAGGGACTTGCTCAGCTACTGATGTTGCAGGGTTTTCCAGCTGCCCATTTACCTTGATGCAACCTGCTGATCCATTGCGTATTCCAATGGGACCACTTTGGAAAAAAGGTAACATTTTCATCATTTTCCTTCTAGCCTGCAAATTTCAGAAAGAACTGGTCAGATTATAACAGTTTGCATAAAAAACTACCATGTCAAGATGTATTCCCATCAAAAGAAAAGAGTTTCTGGGCTGTGTGGTGGAACGGGACTCGTGTCTTGTGCTTGTTCAAAGCAACTCAACCCCCTCTTACATTTATACAGGAATGGGATCAATTTCAGCCTTTCTCAGGGCCTGTTTGTGCTGGTCCCTGCTCATCTGGCTGCAGGTCTGGTTGTGGAAGCCCCCGTGTAGCTACTTGCACATGGAGTTTGCAAGTACAGCATGAAAATGAGATGAAGCCTACCAAGCGTGGTACACAGCTGCCTTTGCTGGGGAATTAGTCCTCCTGTGCCAAACTTCTGCTGGTTTAACACTTTTCCCACTTAAGTAAGAAAATTCTTAGCTTTCCTGAGAAGCCTTTTCCCTGAGAAGCTGTCCAAGAGTTCAGAAGTGTCGGGGTCATGAAAAAACACAGGATGTGAAAAAACATGGGAAGAACAACAGCACAGTGAAAGTAAAGCAATGCCTCCTGATATGAGCATAACTAGGATTATTATTGTAAGCCCCAAAATCCCAGCCAGAAGTACGGCTTCAACACTCCGCTTGCCACCCCCAGCCCTACAGCGACAGATGCAAGCTCAGGGATGCATCCAGGCCCTTCAAACCCGCTCGCTGTCTGTGTGATCTCATACTCAGAATGCTCTCGGGGTGACTACAGCGTCCCAAAACAGTGCAACTTCAGCACAACTTGTTGGGTTTCTCCAGACACCTGGGAGCAATTCTGTCCCATCTGTTATGTGGAAGCATGGAGGTGCAGCACGAGCCGTGGCTTGTGCGGAAAGAAATTGTGGTGGTGGTCAGTTTCTGACACTAGGGACTAATGAGTTTGGACTTTTTCCACAGCTGTTACATGAAGCTAGTGCCAGTGAAATGAAAGACCAGAGCAGTCCTCTCCCAGCTGAGGGGGAAGAGGAACGGGACACAGGGTCGGGGTGGCTGAGCCTGGTGTAAGCACGCTCTCCTGCCACAGTCCTGCTCCAGCACCAAGATCCTGGGTGCTCCTGCACTGCAAATAATTTAGCAACAGATGCATCAGTTATTGTAACAGTGTCTTCTAAATACTTATATTTCATTGCTTTATTTACCTCTAACATTTAGTATGCTGCTCTAGATTTGTTTACATCACGGTTAAATTATAACAAGATTTATTAGTATTAGCATTGATTATGAATAAATAAAGTGACTGAGAGTCTCCAGCCCACATTCCAACAACACTTTTTCTAAGTGGCTTTCTGGGAAACCAGAGCAATTCTGCATGAAGAAACGTCAGGCAAATTTTGGCTTACACTTACTGAGTAAAAGCAGAGGAATTGGGATGTAAATATAGGGAAAAATGACTTCAGTTTTAAGGCCACAATGGGGTGATCTTAAAATTCCCTCATGGTCACAGGGATTCTATTTAAGTGTTCGGGACTTTTCTAATTCTTGTAAGGCTATTTTCCTAGCCTGCGTTTCCCAATACCACGCTGTGTTTAGATTCATCCTGCCAAATTCCTTCCTTCCTGTTTGTGCAAGCACAAAAATCAACTGAGCCCTTATTATTCCAAACAAAGCACTTTTTGTTTTTCTAAACAAATGAAGTACCTCT
Organism: Cygnus atratus; assembly: GCF_013377495.2. NCBI lineage: Eukaryota > Metazoa > Chordata > Aves > Anseriformes > Anatidae > Cygnus > Cygnus atratus. The sequence continues at coordinate 55,000,185 of NC_066366.1, read as the reverse complement.
CCCTTTCGTATAGCAGAAGGTGACTTTCAGGGAGCAGTGACTTCTGCCTTTTGTTTTGATGAATGATGATCATAAAGATGGATTTCAGGACAGTTTTGCTGCTTCTTGGATACAAAGAGGAATGCCATTTGTCTTAGAAAACCACATAAATGAGAGTACACATAAAAGAGTCTTTGGGAGGAAAGATCAAGCTTGTTAACAGCTTGGTTTTTAATGGCCAGCAGAACTTTGTCCCATTCGGGCTCTGCAGGGGCTGGGCACGGGGACGTGGTGATGCTCGGAGCGAGGCAGGTGGCTCAGGGCGTGCTGTGGTGGCACATCGCTGCTCCCAGTCCCACAGCCGAATTAGGAGAAAGATAAAACAGCTCCAGTGTGTTCAGCCAGGGGCTGCACATTGGCACCGAGAGAACTGCTGGTAATATTTGCGTCTCAGGGTGTGCTTTTTCCACTTGAGCTAATGAATGCTGAAGTAGCTAAGCATCTGAGGAAGGCTGTAAATGCAATAGCACTAAGATTTGTCCATCTCGAGTGCTCATCCAGAGTTTATCAGTTTGCTGCTGCTGCTGTTTTACACATCCTTCTGTCTGTTGCTCCTTGCACCCCTCCAGCAGCATCCTCCCTGGGCCACCACAGCAGACCACACCGTGGGCTCAGCCGTGGCTCAGGTGGCCGAGGCTGCTCTTGCACCCTTACATTCCGCTCACAAACCAAAGCCTGGCAAAACCGCAGCCGTCTCCTAATCATTTTAGCAGCTAGTACTTTGGGAAGTGCTGAATCATTTTCTAGGCACAATGCTCATAATTGTGTCTTGGGAAATTTAGTGGTTTATGATCCTGTCTCTACATAGATCCCAACTCGTCATTACTGTTAATTTACTATTAAGAGATTTTATCATCATCATCATTATTGTTCTGTAGCACTATGGTTTGAGGCAGGAGAGTTTCCAGCACCAATTATCTCTGACACAGCATATTCAGCTTTACAGTTCCTAACCAGAAGATCAGCACAGCCTGCGCAGCATCCTGTGCTACCCCAGATCAAGGGGGGGCAGCAAGGGCCAGCGAGATGAGCAGGTGCCAAGGCAGCACCCGGAGCAGTGCTACGAAGCACAAGGACAAAATCTGGACTCTGGGCACAACGGGTTCCCATTTTCTCATTTCCATCCTCAAACTAAACAGCCTCTGCAGAAGCCCTGCACTTTGGATGAGTTCATTGGCGAGGGGCGGCTCACGGCATGCCAGCAGAGATCTGCTAATTAACGCAATTCCAAAATTTTTACTGATCTCTTTCTCAACTGCTTTTTTCCTGAGCTGCTGCCATATGAACAGGCATCTGTTTGGATTTTTAGTCCTTTCCTGTCTGCTGACATTCTTGGTCAGAGGGATTTATGTTTGGTTTCAGTGGAAAGCCCCATGCTCCCGCAGCCTCTCCAAAGTTATTTAGCAGAGTTTGTTCTCTGTGTTTCCATCAGCCGTTCCTTCCCTCCCCTGCTCCCCCTGGAAGTGGGATTGCTGCTGCCTACACAAGAAAGTCGCAGCAGACCAGACCTTCCCTTGCAGTGTGGCGGCTGGGTGGCTGCTGGGGTGTACTCAGACTGTGCAATGACACCTAAATAAGCTGCCAAAAAATCAAAGCAAAGAGTCTACTGAGTCGCCAGCCTCAGTCTTTGCAAATTGGGAAGACTTCATAGGAATTTTTTTTCTACCAATTTTTGTTGGCTGTATTGATACTGAACAGAGACACTGTGAAGCTGGGGACTTCCACTTGGTTTTGCCTGGGAAATCACTACCTGTAGGTGAGCCAAGACACCAATGCCCCCGGGGAGCTGGGGGTGACAAGGTACCCAGGAAACTAGAGGTACAGCAGTGGCAGACCAGACAGAGGGTTGCAGGGCATCAAACCTGGCGTGAAGTGCCTTAAACTGCCTTTAAACCATCGCCTGTCCTGGGAGCAGCACAGGGAGAGCCACACAGAGCTACTCAGGCACTTCTAACGGAGGGTTTGAGCTCCAGAAAGTGTTATCTGCTCCTTTTACTCCTCACTTCAAATGCCAGCAGTATAATTTTAAACTGCTGTGGCTGAAAGACAAACCAGCTGCTGCTGTCCAGGATTTTGTTTTCATATTGCTATTCCTGAAGCCAAATCCTGCACCCACGCTTGGATCTTGCCAGGTTTGCTGGTAGAGATAAACAGACCAAGAGGACACACAAAGTCTCCAGGGCCAGACTGACAGCTCCTGGAACACCCCCTTTTACCATCATTTTCAGACTCTTTGGCTTTCCAGACCTCTTTTTACAGAAAGAGCCACTGAAGCATTAGCGAAACCAAACCCAGTTTCTCCAAAGGGCTCTGCCTGTTTCATCCCCTGCATCAGAAGTGGCAAACCCCAAAGTCCCTTGGCTGGGGCAGGCAGTTGGATACTTTGGAGAACGACTGTTTCTTCATGTTTTTGGCTCTGAACTTGGGTGTGATGGCAAGGGACCGTGCCTTCTAGTTCAGCCACATGCTCCAGTCACAGAAAGCCTCGTCCTCACTTCGCAGCAGCCCGAGGAAGTCCTACACTAAGTGCGCCGAGGATCCTAGCCCTGAGGTTGAACCCAGCCTTTACCTCGGGGCTGGGGCAGTGATGTGGGGCGGCTGCCCAAGGAAAAAAGGGAATTTCAGGCTGGCTCTTCAGTGCCCAGGGGAAAGGTGGGTCCTAAGAGCACTGGCACTTCCCTGACTTGCACTTCTAGTCCCAAAGCTGCGAGCATGCCCATGCAGAAGTGTGCCAACTTGGCACATCACCCCAGCAGGGAGCAGGGCACGAGGGCTGCCTGGGACCAAACACAATCCAGACACCGGAAAGGATTTTTTTCCAGTGCAGCTGGGATGAATAAATCATAATCCAATCATTTTCCTGTGATATGGAAGGAAACCACATCCTTCTAAAAAGAAAGGAACGCAGGAGGGATGGGAAGTCCCTCGCTGAATATGGAGCCTGATGCCTGATCGGGGTTGAGGATGCTTTGGCGCCCAAGATCCATGTCTGGATTTTGGGGAGAGGAGGTTAAAAGGAGTCGCTGCTCGCTGCCTGTGTTCATGCCCTGAAGTCTGGAGGATGAGCAACAGAAATCGGACCCAGCTGTCAGGACGCAATCACCAGACACGCAGTCCTGCGCTCCCCAGCCCCGGGATGCATCTGGAGCTGCCGTCCTCACTGGGACAGCGGTGTGACCTTATCCCCGTTCTGGCCATCACGAGATGGGGCCGAAACCTGTGACCTCGTCGAGGAACCCCCCCTTTAGCACCTTCCACTCAACTCTCACCCTGCCCCAGGCACAAGCCAGAGCCCGTGCGCCCGCCAGCCCCGCACGGAGCGAGGCAGGAGGGAGGAGCGGGAGCGGCCCCGCAGGGGGAAGGAGGCACGGAGGGCCCCGGGGACTTACTCTGCTGCGGCTCCCGGGCACCACGGCGAGGACGACGAGGGCGGCGGTGGCGCTGGCTGCGGAGCCCCGGGGCAGCCCGGCTATAAGGGGAGGGCGCGGAGGCGGAGACCCGGCCTCGCAGGGAGCCCCGAGCCGGGGAAACTCCGCCCGCAGCCTCCGCTCCCCAAACGGGCTCGGGCCAAAGGGAAACGAGAAATCCCCTCGGCTGGGGAAGAAGTCCCCGCCGGGGGAGCGGGCCGGCCGGCCAGGAGAGGTGGTCGGCGGTGATGGCATCTGTCCCATGTCGGGACCGTGTAATGTCGCATCCCGATGGAATGGGGCACCGGGGCTGTAAATGTGTCGTGGCTGGTCCCCAGCTCAGCGTTAGGAATGGAGCAGGCAGGTTACTCCGAAATCCCTGCTCCCGCAGCAGGGCATCGCCCTGGGTGGGCTGGCAGGATGAGGTGCTCAGGGGAACGCACAGCTGGGCACATCGGGACCTGCATCACGCACACGGCAAAGTGCCTCCTGCCCGGGACACCAACTACTAAGATCCTTCGGTGTGGTGGGGCAAGTCCCTGCAGGGCCAGGGTAGGTTTAGATTAGATATAAGGAAGAAATTCTTCACTCAGAGGGTGAAGGCACAGGCTGCCCAGAGAAGCTGTGGATGCCCCATCCCTGGAGGTGTTCAAGGCCAGGCTGGATGGGGCTTTGAGCAACCTGGGCTGGTGGGAGGTGTCCCTGCCCATGGAAGGGGGGGGTGTAATCAGATGATCTTTCAGGTCCCTTCCAACCCAAACCATTCTATGATTCTATGAATGGGAGATGTGGACCTCCTTCCACACCCCACCTGTACCTGCTGCTTGCAGAAGAGACATTCGCTTTCCTGGTTTTTCTTCCTGAATTCATAGGAGCCCACATCCCTGGCCATGGAGGTGTGGTGAGCCTGTTGCACTGGGAAAACATGTATGCTGCCATAGCTGCGGGGTGGCTGTGGGGAGTCACTGCAGATGACCCAGAAAGCCCATGCTGTCCCCCACCTCAACATGGAGCATCTTCTACATCCACCTAGGGGAGACCTTGGCTGAAGCAGCTGCCCTGCAGGCAGCAAATCAAAATATAGGCCTCTTGCAGAGGCTGATCTCACTGCTGGATTACTGATGTCACCTCCCTCGTCTCCTGGGAAGCTGCTGTAGGGCAGCCAGCAGACTCAGCACCTGGTTACTGCACCTGGGATGATTTCTGGTTTATGTACAGCTGTGGTCTAATGCAAAGTGCCAAAAACGGTACAGAGACTTAAAGCTGAGTGTGAGCCATGAGCTTGCATGGTGTTGCTGTAGCTCTCCCCTCGGTCCCAGCAGCCTGGCTGCTGACACTCACACTCAGTCTCAGGGGGGTAAAGGGGGGACAACTATGGAAACCCAGTGTGGGGGCATACCCTGGTGGAAGATGTAGCTGAGGACTGATGTTTGTGCTGGAAGGAAGCCCTGGGCTGAGCGGGCATGGTGTCAAACAACAGATGCTTCTCCTGGTCTGTGCCACTTTGGCATCCCACCCTCTGGGGCTGCTGCCTTCATCTCTGGGACTGCCTCCCCTAAACAAGCACAGTAACAGGAAAAGAAAATCAATCCCCACAATATCCACCAAAACAAGAAGCAGAAGCAGGGGGCACACTCAGACCCATGATCTCCGGTCACTGGGAAACACTGATTCATCTCAGGGCAGCCTGCGGGCTGCGCTGGCCAGAGGGATCCCCTCTGAGGGCAATTGCCTGAGCCTGGGTCACCTGCCTGACAGTCTGTGGCATTGTCATGGGACCAAAACACAGGCTTGCGTGTCAGATTGAAAATCGTAGAAAGATGAAACAGTGCAAAATTTGGTCCTGAAGAGCAGTGACTTTGCGTGTGTGATGGCAATGTGCTGTTACAGCTGGTTTTCAGGGCAGCACGGTGCAGCTGGAGGCAAGCTTGGTGCTGCATCTGCTGACCCTTTTGTGCAGGAGGCCAGAGGATGTGGTTCCTGAGGGTTGCACACACCCCTGGCTCGGGGCACGGCTGTGCAGGTGGTGCTCCTGGCTGTCTGCAGGCAGAGGATGCTCTTCTGCACACAGCAGAACCCCAGGGCTGCGTTGCTTTCCCTGCCCTTGGTTGTGTGATCTTTGCAGGACACATAGGTGTCTGTCCCCAGTTACGCAGCAGATTTGCAGTGGAGACTCAGTGACATGTCTCAGGCCTGCTAAAACCTCTCTTTAAATATTCGGGGGCGTCCTTCTGGCTCAGAAGCTTCACTACTGACTTCTGAGACCAGTATCTCACCCCCAGCTTAACACAGGAGACTCCTGCAGCGAGCAACATGGGACAGACCAAGGGAGTCTGATGCTCAGCTTGCGTTAGCAAATGTAGCTGCTGCAAATCTGCAGGCACCCTTGGTTTTCTTGGATAAATGTCTGTACAGAACAATTTATGTGAGCTACAAAGTAGATTCACATCATGGGGTCTGTTGCTGGGCCTCATCTTTCGCTACTGTAAATTAACTTCAGTGGGGCCAGGGTAATTCTGCCAGCATGCAGGGGAACAGGAAGCATCTTGTAATTGGGCCTTAAATTAACAACTCAGAGCTTAGGTGTCATTCTTCAGATGCTGCATTTACCCAAAAGAAATCTATCACTTCAACCCCCTGCTGATCAGCAGGATCATTGCATTGCTTGTCTGTGTAGTCTGCTTCCCAAGACAGGCATCTTGTATTGATGTATATGAAGTTGTCTAATGGCTAACCAAGTTATACCAGGCTGCACATATTTTGGTACTGCATGGAAATTTTTATGTGTTCTGTAACTACTACTCAGAATGCATTGCATAGGGCTACACTTTCTGTATTTATAGTTTATGCTATTGAAGAAGTTATCTTAAGTCTGTGGTTTTGAGAATTCCTGGCTTTTGCAGTCTCTTCATTAATATGTATGACAAATTTCTCAGCTGTAACCTATTCTTAAAAGCAAGAGGTGCTTCAGAGATTTGTAATTTCATTTTCCAGTTGCTTCCACAAGTTTGAACACTGAACTCACATGGGATCATTCACCTCTTCCCTGTTGAGCATTAAAGCCTTTCTTACTAGCAATCGTAACACCCAAATTTAGATGGGCAGAAGACTACAAAAGGGATGTCTACCAAAAAAAAAATAAAAAATGCTGTGAATCCTTTGCACTAGAGAATGAATAATTTGTTCTGCCTATGAAAATGAAGAGAATATAAACAAGAAGTATTGATAAGGACATTATTCTGAAGAGAAGTTTGAATTTCCTCTTTCTGCATGCTGGAAAGCCAATATCCTTCTGTGCCAGCTAAAGGTGTGTCAAGAAGCAGATCATTACTAGGGTAAAGGTTTTCTTCCTGGAACCTGTTAATTCAATGCACTTAGACAATGAATGGTATTGGAGAGTTTTGTTCAAGCTTGTTTTAATTACTTTTATTACCATACAGGAAAACTATTAATTTCCTTTTGGGATTTCCCATCTGCTGAGCTAATTTGTCCCAAGTAAATCCAGCTGTGCACGCTTCAATATTAAGGTAGCAAGAGGGCTGGATACAGGTGGGTGTCACCTGGGTGAGTCAGAAATACCTTTTCTGGTTCTGCTCCCTCTGGGATCTTTTGATAGAAGTGGTGCATGTGCAGATGGGATTAACAGGAGAGAATTTGGAATGCTATTTAAACTGTGGTGTGAAAGGCCAAGAGATCACACTGGCCATATCTATCCAGCTCAGTTCAGGAGTTCATATGGCTTGGGATCAGCAAAGGGCTGAAAGTCTGAATTCTGAAGACTTGCTCAGATCTGGAGCCCCAGCTCCTTGCCCTGAGTGGAGGGACATGGGGGGTCAGCAAGCTGTGGAGGCGCTTTTTGGCTCTAAAGGCGGTGTCTGCTCAACATCTGAGGCAAAGCAGCTGGTAAGCAGAGGGAGGTCTGGAGGAGATTTTTCCAGCTCTGAAGACTGATGCGTATTTTAACTTAGACCACTCAGATCATAAAAGGATTGTTTGGATGATGTGCTCGCCAAAATATGTTGCTTCTGATTGACTGGAGTGCCTTTCTCTCCAGTACTGATGACTGCAAGTAATGGAAACAAGCTTTTTCTCCATCAGCAACCAAGCTCAGAAGATCTGCAGTGATATGCCCAAATACCACTTGGAGCACAGGGATGGCGAGATTGTGAGGGCAGAAACACAGCAAAGGAACTGAGAGGTGAGGGTAACAAAGCAGGTTGTCTCAGACTGCTAACTGCTGTGAGAAAATGTCCTGTGGTAGGCGATAACGCTTCCTGTAAAAGACATAAGCATTGGTAAGCAAAGACAGTGGGCCCAGGACTTCTCCTCCCAGACATATTCATGAGATCATTTGGGATGAAGTTTTCCTTCCTCTTGTGGCTCCTCTGTGTGTCAGTGAACTGAGATCCTCCTTGGCTGCAGCCATCTGGACACCTAGATGTCCCAGGGGCCAGCTTCCATGAGTGGAGAGTACCTCCAGGTGAGGAGAGTCCTGTTTCAGCACCAGCCCGAAGGCTTTCAGGCTGATAAGACTGGTGTTTCCAGCCAGTTTGGGACACTGTCTAACCATGGCAGCTGTGGGAAAGGGTTTTGCACAGTGAGCAGAAGTCAGCAGTAAGTTCACTTCAGTATTCAGAGAAACATCTAATTTTTGGATTGAGCTCAAAATTGATATTTTTTGATAATTAAGTATAACACTCCTTCTCTTTCAAAATTATCACAGAAACACGCTAAGGGGTGGGCTCCTGCTACCTTTGAAGCTTGCTTGTGGCCTTCTCTGAAGAACTCCTTGTGGGGGTTATATTTTGCAGTAGGCAAGAAGCAGACTCTTCCCTTACAGCTCTAATAGCTCAGTCTGAACTTAAAGGAGACTGTCAAGTTGGCTAATCCTAGTAAAAATATCTTACTGTTAAAAGGTAACACCTGAACTCAACACCTGAATGTTAAAATAAATAAATAAATAAAAGTAGTTTTGAAGTACTGAAGGGCTATGATTTGGCAGCTATAGAGGTGTGACTCCCTTTTGAGAACTTTGTTACGGCTGACACAAGCCTCACAAGCTGGTAGTTCTGCCGTCTCCAGCCACGTTTGAATTGAACCAGCTGTACAGAGCTTTCCTGATTTTGGTTTCTACTGGCGCCAAAAATCCTACATGTCTGAGTCATGGACCAGGAATTCAAATCTGACAGGAATGCCCTAAATCTTTGTTGAAGGAGGGGCTTACATGCAGTGTGGTCTGCGTCCCCACCCTGATATTTCTGCTCGAGGAGCGGTCTGTAGCTGAGGCCGATGACACCTTGGCCGTGATATTTCTGTCAGGGGAGGCATCTGTGTCCGAGGCTGCCCTGGGACCTTCCCCAATGTCTGTGGGGGGCAGGTGTGCATTTCTGGGGTTGTCCTGCCTCCCTGCCCTGACTGGGGGCTGCAGGAGGGGTCCGTGCCTGAGGTTTCAGGGCCCAGTTGTCCCTGACATGCTCACAGCACACAGCAGTGTGCTGGAGCGGGGCCTGCTCGCCGTGACATGCCTGCCAGCCACACATTCCCTGTCTGCTGTCCCTGTCCTCTCGGCCTGGGACAAATGCAAATCCCCGTGCAAGGAGCTGCTGTCAGACCGGCTGGCACCATTAACGCACGTGCTGTGGTGACCTGGTGAGCAGCAGCGGGCAGTGAGGAAGGGTGTAGCTCCTTCCCTTCACCAGCGTGAAGGCTGAAGGAAACTGGAAGTGCCTTTCCCTGTTGTGGAAGCCCAGTCATCTCCGCACAGAAAGGGAACACATGTTTCCTGCTGCCCAGCACCACTCAGGGGATGCATGGCACACTGTGGGGCACAGCCGCAGGTTCATGTCTGCGATGGGCTCAGCGAGGCGCTTGCAGGAGCCCAGGGTCACCTCTGCTGGTACCACCGACAAGGTGGGACACACCGCTGCTTTGGGGAAGCTTCAGGTCCTCTGAGAGAAAAGCACTGTGTTTTTTATCAGCCCATTTTTAATGTACGCAAGCACTTCCTACCCCACAGTTCTTTATTTTTACCTAGCTCGCACTTCCTCCTTTATGTCACACTGCTTCTCTATTGACACCTTCTGAATGCCCACGGTGAATACGGACAGCAGCATAACGCACAGTGATCAGCTCTCTGTAGATGGTGTGTGTGTGCTTGCAAGATGCACGTTGTTTTTCTCAGCAGCAGTGCCAAAACCTCTCTGCAGCAGCCAGAGCTCCTTCAGCCATGCCAGCGGAGCTGCTCGAGTACCTGCTGCCGGCGGCTTTGGGGGAAATGCTTCCACTCGTGTTGAAATTTGTCCTCACAAGCACTCAGCCCCTTGCTCTTCCCCAGATGCTGAGAGCTGTGCCTAATTTTAGGTTGGAGACTGAACACTGATCCCAAAGGTCACTGGGTGGCGCCAGATCCTGCCTGGCCGTTCCGGTGGTGGCAGCACCGTGTTTGGGCCTGGTAGGACTGAGCAGGGTGTCCCCAGCCCAGCTGCCTGTCCTCCCCATCACTTGCTGCCTTGGGTCCTCTTTTTGCACAAAGTCTCCCCGAGGGGGAAAGTACAGGGGGGGAAACACGTGAGAAACTGCAACAGCAGTACCTCTTTTTGAGGTCTTGAAGGGAAGACACCAAGGAGTTCTTCTGTTTCAAGCTTCCTGTCGTGTCCCCAAACCTTGCCCGTTTCTATTCCCAGGCGCGCTCTCCTGCTGGGATATCCTCTCATGTCCAAGCCAATTCAGGCTTGGCAAGTAGCACAGAGGGAAGTTTCTGGGGGAAATCCAAATGGCTGTGAGGACTCAGCAGCTGGCATTTCAAACCCTCTGAGTCAGTGAGGAATAAATCCTGCACTGTTGAAATCGACAGTTTTTGCTATCCAGTTTACTGGCAGAAAGGCTCTTCATCTCTTCATAAATACAGGCATATTCCTGAGTGAGGTCTGCACATCTCCTGAGGACTGAAATTCCCAACGACTTTTCAAAAAATACTCCTGTTTCCTCAGGAAACATCTGAAGAACACTGCTAGATCTTCAGGATGATAATGGTTTTCTTCACCCCCATGTGCCTGGAGGAGCCCGTGCTGCTGCAGTGGGTAGGGTGCTTTGTGCATATTTGCTCTTGTGGGAGTTGTCCCAGCAGTGCAGAGGCCAGACCTGGATCTTTCCTAAACCACCTTGGCACTGGCCGGGGTTGTCATAGTACTTCTAACACTCCCCAGTGCTATAAAATTAGCAAATATTAGAGAAGGGTAAGGAAAATAATATTCCAATGCCTATGCAAGAGCAGTATTTTGGATGCAATATTGAAGTGTATCCTCCATGTGTGCACTTTTAACTCTTTCAGGCTTCTGTCTGCAGTATGAAGAAGCAGCTTCACTTATGGGAGCTTAATAGGGCTGTTACTTATAGTGTTAAAGAAACATTTATTTTTTTTTAATTTTATTTTATTTTTACTATGGAAAAGAATGTTCCTTAGAGGATTCTGCTCAGTACCTCCCATGCAAGCATTTTCCCAGAAACAGAGCTGTAAAAGCAACAATGCAATTCATTTTTTCGTGTCATGACTAAAACAATGGAATTTGAATCTATATACTGTGGCCCAAGGCTAACTGATTGTGGTGAAATAGCAGCTGTCATTTGTAATGGGTTGCAAATAACTCTGGCAAACTGAATGAAATTGCTGTGAGTTTTTCTGCCTATCTGTAAACAGTTTTGTTAACTCAAGATTTTCTCCTGCTATAGTTTAACAGAGCAAAACTAGGCACCTATTCAAGTATTCTGGCCCTGTTGTGAGCAAAACAAGTTGTTTTTTGTTTTTTTTTTTTTTAATTACTCTGCTCAAGAAACACAACCTTGAGTTGTTTCAGTATATAATCGTTCGTAAAAGGCGTTTACATGGAAATCAGGAACACCAGAACTGAGGGTCAGGGCCAAAAGCTGAGAGTTCAGATTCAAGGCGGGGAGGCAAGCAGCAGCTCCCTTCCCCTGAAACACCATGGTAGGACTGCGCGGTGGGGGCTATGTCACCACGGTAGTGAATAAATGAGAAAAAGTAACTTGGTTTAAAAAAAAAAAAAAAAAAAAGGAAAAGAGATTTCTTTTTTCCAAGTAAAACAGAGCTGCAGGGATGTAATGCCACCAGGCTGTGCATCCAGTTGTAGGGCCAGGGTAGCCACAGGCTTCCAAATCTGTAGGAGCTGTTGCTACTTGATGGAGCTCGCTGGGAAAAAAAAAAATACTTCTTATTGCAGACAAATCGAGCCTGGCCCTTGGACTGTTCCTACTCCCCATGCGTCTCGCTGAAGGCAGCACACACATCATCCCGGGGACGGTCTTTGTTTTGCAGGGTGACTAACGGCTGCTTAGCAAGAACACCGTGTGGATTCAGCCTTGAGATCACCGAGGGAAGGAGGCATCGAGGGCTTTTGCTTGTGCTTTGAAGGGCCCAAGGCCTGTTGGTTTGAAGGGCTCTCCAGATGAAAGCACGTGTAAGATGTTCTTGCACTGTACTCAGGGAAGCGGATGGTCTATTTGCGTAAGTGACGTGCTTTTGGAGACAAAAGCCACTTTTTTTTTTGGCCTTGCTCCTCCTGATGATTAATTCCATGACTTATCTACTCAGGCGCCTTCTGTTCACAGCACAGCTCCTTCGGGAAGTAATTTTTCCCAGGTTTCAGAAAAAGTATTATAAAAATCATGAGCTTCCTCCCTCCGGAGATGATCCCCATCATTTTGTCCCTTGCTCAGGACGCCAGACTGTTCTGGCAACTTTGTTTTTCCTTAGATTACCCATGATGAACTTCAGCAGAAAAAACTGCTTGATGCATACATGCGAGACAAACTCCCCTACCTTGCTTTTGCTCACCGTGTGCTACGACCAACGATGAAGCCGCATCTCGAGTATTGGGTTCAGTTTTGGGCCCTCACTACAAGAAGGACATCGAGGCCCTGGAACGTGCTCAGAGCAGGGCTACGAGGCTGGTGAAGGGCCTGGACCACAAGTCCTGTGAGGAGCGGCTGAGGGAACCGGGGTTGTTTAGTCTGGAGGAGGCTCAGGGCAGACCTTACTGTACTTTACAATTGCCTTAAAGGAGGCTATAGCAAGGTGGGGATTGGGCTCTTCTCTCAGACACCTGCCTTGATGGCTGCTAAGTGCCACCAATTCCAGAGATGCCACACTGGCCTCAGCCTCTCAGCAACGCTTTTGGTGCCTCTAACCTGGATCTCCTTTGCTGTAGCAGAAAGTCCTTTCCCCATGCCTGATCCCCACAGAAAATGGAGGCAGCTTCTTCCTTCCCTTTTGCAGTCATTTTTTAACTGATTGGAAGATTACTGTGTTTGTCCTCTCTGCCTTCCCTGGAAACACTTTTTTAGTCCATAGACTGATAAAAGTTGAAGTCCCCTGCTCTCCAAGTGTTAAGCAACCCCGTGTTTCCCTGCAGATGCAGTTTTCTTGGCTTTCTGCTCATGATCAGCATCTTTCTCCCAGCCAAAGCCCTTCCAGGGGCTGGAAGCAGCCGGGGGGTGGCTCGGCGTGTCACATAAATACCCTCTTCTGCCTTCAGGCTTGATTTGCTCTATCTGTAATCGTGTAATGCTGTTCACACAAAGGCAGTTTTTTCTCACTCCATGCCAGCCTCCCTGCAGTCCTGGGAACCCAGGCATGACCCCTCATCCTGTGATGGAGCTCATGGCAGCTCCCCACTCCCAGAGAATTGCCATGTATCCAGCTGGCAAAAATACTACACCAGATTTTTTTTTTTTTCTGGGGGTTTCCTGCGTTTTTTTCTTTTAATTCATTTTCTGGGATAACACATTTGAATGAATTCACATGAATTTATGAATATAAACATCTGGTACTGCACTGGAAGCCTATCAGAGGGTATTTGCAGTGCTCTCTTTGACAGAGTTTAATATAGGCAGTGAAAGCTCACATTTTTTCTGTATCCTTCGGCAAGTAGTCACAGTCATGTGGCCATGGGATTAGAGGATTTTTTTCTTTATGACTTGTTGTCATTATTCCTTAAAACATAACTCATTTTACCACACATTGGTTTACATCAGTCTTGACTTTTTCCCAATACTGTCTCGTAATTATTAAAGTAAGTACTTTAAATGCTACAGCATTTAAAGCAGAGATCTGACTGATTTCTGGCACTTTTGGGGGGAGAGGTGTGCCAGTCCCAGCGCTAATTTTGTGTCATCGTTAGCAGCCTTGCCTGAAAATGTCCTGAGGGATGGAAGTGCACAGTGGTGCTGAGCAGGGTGCTGCTGAGCCTGCCCAGACTGTGTTGTTCAGTCACACCAGCACACAGGGAACCCAGGTGACTGGCTTAGCAGCAGTGACTCCATCCATGACAAGATTTCCTGGAGAAATTTACAAAACACACAGGATAAATATTTGCTGAACACCAGCACTTTGGAGAACCGAGATACAGAATTTCCAGTCATTAAGCCTAAAACTAATACAACTTTACTTTTCAGTTACCCCTGATATAATAATGCTTTCTTCCCAGTCATGCTTGCTGGGTGGTGTTGGGTTCCATTTCCCTGCATATGAAGTGGGTGTGATATGGCAATCCACCTCTCAATGCTCATCCTGAATATATTAACCCGGCTGAGCTCCTTGCCAAAAGGCACCACCACACTGCGGGGAGCCAAACATCACGGTGCTGCTGCGCTGAAGGGCGTTGCTGGAATATGTCGAGGCGTTACCTTTCACCATGTTATCTTGGTTTATTCCCTCCTTGCTTGGCAGGAGCCGGATTTTCCCAGCCTGGCCTCACAGAGGCTGGCCTGTGATAAACCACAGCCTGATGGCCACCCCAGCTGCCGGCTCTGGTGCCTCGGACAGAGAGGACTGAAGGCACCTCTTTTCATCCCAAACTAGAAACAAACAGTATTACAAAAGAGCAAAGAGCTCCCAAACAAAAATATATGTCACCACCCACACAGGGCTGTGAGTGTGCCAGATCTCTGCCTGAAATGCTGCATTAGATCCTGAGAAGCTAAACCTGGACAGAGATTGTCTCTTCTGATGCTTCTGAGGAAGTCTTATTCACCTTTGGCACATGCAGGGCTGGAGCGAGCCGTGTCTCCCCAGGGCAGGGAATGCAGCTGCCTACTGGGGTGAGGAGAGGACTGACAGGGAAAACACAGGGCAACCACAAACAGAGGGATTTAGCAGGGTAACAACTGAGCTCCTTGGCATTTTCATACAAGAGCAGTGTATTTCCCAATAAAAGCTCCAGGAGGCCTTTCTTCTGTTTTATTGGAATGTGAAATATGGTCCTAATGAAAAAGGGATGCTTTGCAGAACAGGGCTGGATAGCAGCAGCTTATTTCAGAAAGCGTAGACCAGACCGAGCATCCTTCTGCCTGGATATCCCACCCCCCCCACCCCCCACCCAGCAGCTCCCTCTCCTCTTGGGGACAGGGCAGAATCAAACCATACCAAACCATGGGCTCACCCCAACAACATTTAGCCTTTGGCAGGTTTAATGCATGGAGGAAGCAGGCTGTGCTCCTGCGGCTTGCTCATCAGAAGCGTCCCGGGAGAGGCAGTGACAAAGTCACAGTGCCTGGCTTTCCTCTGAGACTTTAGGGTTGCAACTTGCCTTTATTAGAAAATGAGAGACGAGTTCCTGAGCTAATCCCAGGGCCAGCAGCTGGATTCTGAGAAAGGCAACAGCTTTGTGGAAAGACCTCCAGTAAAATAAGAAGGTTGAAAATCTTGTATACACCCAACGTCCTTGAGAAAGTTTCTGTGCCACAGCTGCCTTGCCCGAGGTGCTTGGACCAGAGAGGCACATGGGGCAGAGGGAAATTTCTGGTGGGCAAAACCCCTCTAGATGTCCTCTGCAAAGGGCTTTCTTCCCTGGCTTGCTCCCTTGTGACCCACACGCAGAGGGCTCAGTCAAGCCTCTTTCTCTCCAAGGAGATGCTTTCTGAACTGTAGCTTTCCTACTGGGCAAGTAAATGTGCAAATAAAGGAAGATTTTCTCTGAAGCTATGGACAGCTGACACTTGCCCACAGAAGAGCTCTGCACATCTTCCAGGATATGATATATCACTTCTACAAATGATATATCAGTTCTCCTCCTCCATAGCAAACAGAGAGTCCCAAAGCTGAGGATTTGCGGGAATTGCTATGAGCTATGTAAAAAAATGATGAAGGGCAGAAACTTCCTCCCAGGATTTCCTGCCTCAGATTCACAATTTATACCCAATTTTCAAAGCCATCTTTAGAAAAACACCTCATCTTTCCTGCAAAGTTAGCAAGTCTGCCTTGGATTTTTTTTTTCAAGTGATGACTGCAATTAAAGGTGCACTCTGAATCTCTTATCCATCAAAGCACATCCCTTGGCCTGTTACCAGGCCTGCTGCTCGCATGGGCTGAAGTTGATTCAGGTGAAAACAGGAGCAAGGGAAAAGAAAGAGGCTCAGTGCTGGTGATCTAATCTCCCAGTGTCCGCAACAGACAAATTAGCGCTCAAGGCTATGCCCTGTCCACATTTATCACATTAATTGATAGATCATAAACATGTCTCCGTACAGAGTCTTGGATTAAGTCCTGCAGAAGGCAACCTAAAGGACAAATTGGATTAAATAAAATCAGATTTGTACGGCTGTAGGCTTCTGGCTGTCTCTTTCATTCTGCCCTGCAGACGCTGCGTGTAATGCTTTGAGTCCTTCGCAGAATAAATCGGTGTCGGTGCACCCTGCTCAGAGGGGTGATGCTGGTCCATGCCAGGAAGGATCCTGTCTGTAACACTATTCCTGTTCACCTCACGTGAAGCTCATACCACAGTCAGATTGTACCAGATTTGATAAAATACATTTGTACATGCAAGAAAACAGACTACAGGCAGGGTGGCCCTTTTTACCCCGGGGAAAGGAGGACACGCAGCCTCGCTCCATGTGGCATGTTTGACCGGGCACATCTGCCCACACAGAGAGGGAGTGATGGCATGAACATGTCTTGGGTCCGACACGAGATTTGCAGTGAGGAGAATCTGCCGAAACACCAGAAGGGACAAGGGACACGGGGCCCATCCTGGAGCGCGGTGCTCCACACACTGTGTGTCTCAGCAGCGGGGTCTGGTCACCCTCCAAGGCTGTGCTCCTCAGGCAGGTGGTGGTGTGTGGTGTCAGGTCACAACGTCACCCACCTCGCGTCATGCTAGCGTGGGCAGCTTGTTCACGGGGCAGGATGTAAGGTTTGGGTGCTACCACATCCCTGCCCAAGCTCTGCTCCCGGGTTGCTCAGGGACACTAATTACAAAGGAGGCTGTTGCTCTTGCGCTGCTGTGTAATTAGGCATCACACAGGCCAAGCCTTAATATAGCCCTGCGTGAACTCCTTTTGGTTCTCTCCTCTTCTCCAAAAAGAGACCCAAACTTGGACCAAACAAGCCTCCTAGTGGTAAAATCCATATATTGAGTGCTGGGTGGACAGTGCTGCCAGGGGCCCTTGCAGGAGGTCAGGCTCTTGGAGCATCCATGGCTTCTGGTTTCTGAACCCAGGGCCCTTTTCCCACAGTGGTTCAAACGTGTTTGCGGAGCAAGGAGGGGTAGCAGCTTTGGGATCACACTGGAGAGGCAGCGTAGGAGGAGGGAGGATGCTAGCTGCTGTGCTGGTCATGTTTCAGAAGCAGCTGATGACTGTGGACACATCGATTTCATCGAAGAGTGTGTTTTCACCCCTGCCGTTGGGGCACTCAGGTGCGCAGTGAAAGCTCTGCCGAAAAATTGCCGCTCTCCTGGTGTACCCCAGGCCCCGCAGCAGGAGGATGGCCAGGATGTGCTCCTTCCTGCAGAAATCAAGCAAAGCCTCTCAGCCCTAAGGACCAAAGCCACCTCAGAGGTCAGTGACCACCGTGCCACAGCAAAGTGCCGGGGAGGTGTCCCCTCGCCATGCTGGGGGACCGAGCATGGTGCCACCAGGACCCCCAGGATGAGGTCTGCATCCTCTGGTGCTCAGGGGAATTTCCCCCTCTGTCTCCTCCCACATGTGACATCTTTTGAAAGCATTCCCAGGAGGCTGCAGACCTTTTATTTAATCATTATTTTGAGTTACGCAATAGAAGTGCTAATATTTAGGAAGCTGACAAGCATTAATTAGATTACAGCTAGGAAAGTGAGTCTGGAAACATACCCTGTTCCAGTAAGCTCAGTATACACAGAATCAGAAACCTTTTCAAGAGCTCAGGGGAAGAATTAACAAAGGCACAGAAAGGAAGGTCTGGCTGGTTCTGCCCAGTTTTCCAAATTTCATTTTTACAAATAATATTGCTCAATAATGGAAAGCCAGGAAATAAATCAACCAAGAGGACGAGCCTTAAAACCTGTCATGGCTCTAAAGCTAATGATGAAAAAGTACCACAAATCATAAGCCTGTAAATGGCTTTTCTACCTGGAAAATTATTTTCAAATAGCTAATTCTGACCAGCCCTCATTTACCTCCCCATCCTTCCCAGAACAGGCACTGCCTGCTTTGTCAGCATACTCTGTCCACTGGCATTAAGGCATCTCTTTGTAGAACAGGTGTGTTCATCACAGAAATTACTTAGGAACAGGTTTCTGTTTCAAGTCCTCTCCCTGAATAAGCCCACTCAGATAAGCTCCAGGCATACCTGATCCATTCAGGTCGAATTTGTCTATGAAAAATGTTGACCCTCAGTTTTGGGGAGAGTGAAATAAATGTAATGTCATTTTTTTTTCTGAATATTTGAGGGCCCACTTCAGTGTTTTGAGCAATCTGTTAAATTTATGGTTTAAACTGATTGCGTAAACATTATCCAGCAGGAACAGTGTAACCCAGTACAAGCACTTTGGCTCTTTTTCTGAAATGACTCTGTTGAAATGGATTTTCTTTCTAGCTGTAACAATCCTTCTCAATGGCTGCTAAAATTGCTGTGGAAGAGGAGGTAACTTCTGATATGCCGCTGCCCATCCATGCACAGTGCTAGTGAGTTTGTAATCTTTTCCAGAAGTATTAAATTTTGCAGATGCTGCTTTGGAACAGCAAATGGAAAGTACAAAAGAAAGAATTTGCGGTTTATTCCAAAACTTAGTGGTTGCGTTGAGCCCCTTTCAGGACCTGCAGATGAACTGTGTCAATGTCTAGATCACTTGGAGGTCTGGGAACAGGAGACAAACCGTTTGCAGCAAATTGGCAAGCTGCACAAATGCTGCCAAAAGCAACCTGGAGATTTAGAGTGCAACAAGATTCGCTTGGGGCAGTAAAATGAAAAGGCGTTGAGGGAACTTGTGTGTGTTATAAGATCTATCAGACAGGGGAAAGAAGAGAAGGGATACAGCCACCAGAAAGAAAAATGTGTGGCTCCCCCTTTTGCTGGCAGCTTGGTTTCTAATTAGTTCTACAGCAGGAGAGAGATGCTGAGGAGCTTTGCCAAGGTATGGGGTGAGCAGCCACTATTTGGGATGGAGCCCAGCTCTTGGCTGCTGTGTGCAGCTCTGGCTGCTACCATTTCTCCTACCTGATGTCCGGGTAATCCTGACTCAGTTCCTTGACATACTCCTTGATCCTGTCTTTTTTCTTCTCCCCAACGATATTGGCGATGTGATGTATGGCAGGAAGGAGCCAGTCGGAGTCAGAGCCCTGTAAGTAAAGAGGTGCAAGGGGACATTGGTGGGAACGTCTTTGTCACCACTGAGAGGGACCTGCCTTGGCCAGGAAACCACCCCAGTGGGATTTAACAGCCCCAGACACCAGACTTTCTGCAGAACCCAATGAATTCAACTTTGGTTTCCCTGAAAATCCCAGCCTGATGTTGCTTAGCCACAAACCTTGCAAAGAGCCACAAATTTCTCTCTATCACTCTCCCATATGCAGGCTGTGCTGGGATGGACTCTCGCTGGTGTCATCCCCAATGAGCTACCCAAGTGGCACCCCATGGCTAAGGGAACACGAACAAGGTGCCACAGGATGAGTGTGGTCCTACAGCATGAGAACCAGCCTGTGCAAAGCTTTGAGATCTGCGAGCTAAGCTCAGAGTCACCTCCAGGATGGAAGTCCACAGTGCTGACCTGCAGCGACCACCTTGTTTGCTCTGGTTTAAGCTCTTTTACATTTCGTGGGGCTTGCCCTCCATGAGAGCCTGATGCCTTGGTGTCTTGGTCTCTTGGTCCCCTGGGGGCAAGCAGGGACATGGTGCCTCTGGGAAACGGGTAGGCAGGGGATGCCAGGAGAGAGCTGATGTACCTGGTCGACGAGCACGTTATTAAGGATTTTGGCTTCCTGGTTCATCCTTTCGCTTACTTGCTGCCGTGTCTCCCTGTTCATCTTCCTCCTGGGTTTGATCACCTGAACAATGTATTCCCTCACCACATACTTATGAACATGACGTAGAAGCTCCTGTTTAAAAAAATGCAAACCTCATGTTTTTTCCGTGGTTCCTGTGCAAGGTCATGGCAATGAGGGAAGGCAGGGGAACCCCTGGGTCTTCAGCAGCAGCTGAGGGGATACAGAAGATGCTCACAGCCCTGCCCTTGGCTGAAAGCTAAGGCAGTGCCCATGGGAATGCCATGGAAATACTCTTCACTCTGAAATGACCATGGTTATATGTTGGCAATTTGGCTCCTCTGTAGCAATGGGAGATATTTAGGATTGTTTTAAAAGTAGTTTTGGATGATGCTTGCAGATTTTAAATGTAGAACTGTTGTTACATTTATTTCACAACTGCACAGATGTGAAAGGAACATATGAAGGCATATAAGCCATGGAGTTACAGTGGTCAGTGCTAATATTCACCAATGTTTTTTGTTCCTCTTTAAAGAAATCAGTTCCCGCATTTAAACCATAGAAAGGAAAGATATTGCACATTCTCACACGAATGTTGATTGCCAAAGTGCCCCGTATCAGCAGTTCCCATGGCTCTAAGCAGCCCCCGCGGCTGGGAAGAAGGCTGCAGGTCGGACTACAGCCTGCAAGAGAAAGCAGGACTCCCCAGCTTTGCTGTGCCCAGTGTGGGATGAGCCAGTACCTGCCCCAGGGGCTGCCTCGTATGCTGCAGGTGCTTGGAGAACTGCGAGACCGCTGCAGCCAGTGAGTCCGGCTTTTCCGTTGCCAAAATCCAGTCCTTGGTCAGGATTTTCTTGAGGAGTGGCTGAAAGAAAATCAGCTCGCTGATGTCACTAGGAATATGCAGACTAGCTGATGCATGATGATGCTCCTGCCCTAGAGTTAACGTGCCTCCACAGTGAACCATGGCTGCTAGTGGCTTCTGGTGGTACCCAGAAAGTCCCCAATGGGCCAAGTTCAAAATACCCCTTCCCTGGCACATCCCCTTTGTGCTTTTCTCCACTTAGCTCTCAGGATCTCTGTCTTCAGACTTCCTGCTGGCAATCTTCTTCCCAATTATTTCCTGACTCGTGCCCTCCTGCTGTGCTCCCAGCGTGCTGAAAGGCTGCTCAGAACTGCTGTGCTCTGGCACTCTCAGTTCTCACAGCATTTGCTCTCTTTTGAGAGAGCAAATTTGAGCTCTCATTTGAGCTCTCTTGCTCAATGCCTTGGCTTGTCTCCTTCCTCGCCTGTCCCTAGGGCTCCAACATAAACCCTGCAGTCACTGGAAAGTCCCCTTGGCCAGACAGGCTTATCTTCAGTTGGAGGAGGGCTCTTGATGTGTGACTGCCTTGGTTTCTGAAAGTTACGCGTGGTGATTTGGAAAGTGAATTAAGATGAGTGGGAAGTGGTGGCACTAAAGGCTTAATTTCCGCAATCTCTCTTGTTACTCCAGCTAGAGCCAGTGGACCCCCGACTAGCTGAGAGCAGAAAGCCCCATCTACAGCACCCGGGAAGCACAAACTGCATCGCAGCACCTTGCCTTTTAGGCCTCTTAACACAAGTTAGCCCAGAGCAGCAGAAACCAGAGCTCCATCACCTTCATGATGAAAGAATCATTTTTTTCTTCACCATGGAAACAGACTGGAAAAATCACGCCAACCAGAAATTATCCTGTCCTGTCTGAAGGGGCTGTGATACATCTTTTAGGCAGAGGTTGATAACAGACCATGATAACAGATCTATGAATAAATAAGTGTAAGACAAAGTCCTGACAAATCCAGATGTCCTGATAGAAGGAAAAATGCCCTGTTGGTGTTGCCCAGCTGACTTCCCCGGTGCTTCACTATGGGTAAAGTTCCCACTCTGCTTTGTCCCAAAAGCTGAAAGCCACTAAACACCCTTTTCTTTTGGTTGCTCTTGTATTGAACAAATATATATAGTCATAGTGAAAAGCTTCCAGGATACTGGAAGGGTTGCTCTGTGTAAAGGAGGATTTGTCCAAGTCAGGCATGACACACTTTGGAGAGACCGTAGCATCATTTACTGCACAATGAGGTCCAGTTGGACAAACAATGAAAGGGCAAAGGCCCTCAGCTTCTGCACATACTCTTTATGTAGGGGGAATAGTGTGGCCGAGATCCTCTTACCTGTGTTTTTGTTCTCAATTTATTTAGAAACATGTTTCTGAAGTTCCTTGTCAGAGACACCAAAATCTTTTGCAGTTCTTCAGTGTTGACTTTAAACACTGTTTCCAAGCCTGACCTAAAGAGAATGAGAAACACCAGGGCTTTAATGTTAAAGTATAACCCATTACATTGCCTTAAGCCTTTTAGTCAGATCAGCATCTTCAGCATTTTTTTAACTTTCGTAACTCCTGCACTTCCTCTTGGAAACACTTAATGGGTCAGAATAATGGATCTTTTTGCACAATCTGAAAATTAATCACAAATGGTTAACTGTACTCAAAATCACCTATTTCCTCATCAGATGAGAGCTGTTCAAACATGCGGAGCCATCGCTCGGGCCTTTTCCTTTTCACTTGAGCAACACTTCTGATAAATAATCTCCAGCCACCTGAGCAAGCGCCGAGGGTCCCGGTGGAAGAGCGGCTGAGCTCCCCGTGCAGGGCCAGGCTGACTCACCCCACGCCGCGACTGCCAGCAGGGACTGGGACAGGGAATTACAGGGGGCGAAACCTGCGGAGGTTTCGAGGGAAAGTGTGTCATTCTGGGAGGTTTCACGCTGTCTAATGAGGAAGAAGGCACAAGTTCTGAGAGGTAAATGAGATCTTCAATGATATGTGTTGGCTCCGGGGGCATGGTGAGCCCCTGCCTTTCTCCTCGCTTTACATCATTGCCCTGCTGTGACACACTCTATGGGAACTGAGGCGGCCCTGAAAAACTGCTCGTGATCCCCTGCATTGGATCATGAGTTTGCATGGAAAACCAGCCGAATTGAGGGGGTGGGAGCCCCCTTCTCTGAGGACCCAGAGGCCGAGCATTTGTGCCCCTGGTTCTTGCTGTGCTGGGGCCCAGGCAGCCCGGGCTGGAGCTTGTGCTTCCAGGGGTCCTTCCCGGTGGCACTCCCACTAATGCTTCTCCATGAAGCTTTGGGGTTTGAGAAACAGATATAGAAGGGCTTTGTCGGGAAACCCCTACCCTGTATCACCTTTCCTGAGGAAAAGGAAAAGTTGATGATGAGAGAGCATTTCACTGGGAAGCACCGTGCAGACGAGGGGTGTTTGCACACTCACGTCTGTTCCCACCCTGCAGCGAAATGGCCTGGCCCTCTCCCAGCTGAAAAGTCGACTACAAAAGACTTAACAGCAAACCCCTCTCCCCAAGCTGGGGGCTCAGCTCCATAACGAAAGCTAAGCGCCTGAATTTTATATCCTCCCTACAGCCAAGCTCTGCCCGGTGTCTCCTCACCGGCACTGCCCCCGATGCAGGCACGAAGCCAGCCCGTCACCTGCCGGCCCCGAACCCCACATCTCCCATCCCATCCCATCCCATCCCATCCTTTCCCAGCTCGGGGGCCGGGGGAGGCAGGGCTGGAGGCTGGGCGCCGCCTGGAGCCGGCCGGCCGTACTGCGGGCTGCTGGGGGGGTTCCTCCAGCCTCAGGGTGCCTTGCTGGGGTTAGGCTGCTTAACGCAAGAATTAAAACAAAATCAAAGCCAACCTCCTCCCCGCCATCCTCCTCTGAGGATAAAATGCTGAAAATGAGCCGAATAGGCAAGCATCGGGTATCCACGCTCTGCCTCTCCTGCCCGAAGGAGCTGTGCCTGCATCTCTTAGGGAACATCCCCCCCGTGAGGTGAAGGAAGGGCGAGAGGCACTGCACCCCGTGCTGATGGGGCTGGCCAGCGGGGTCATAAAGCTGGAGCACCCCGAGGCACCCCGGCTGCATGAAGGCTGACAAAGGAGCTCTGCCCTGCTCTTAGCCAAGGTGCGGGCACGTCCCCCCGATCCACCTGCACCCCTGCTGTAGCTCCAGCCTGACCCTGCGATACCCAAGGACACCCTTTTCCGCTGACCCCATCCCTTGGGGGGCACCTCTTGGTCCTTCATCACCCTAGGTTGCCCTGGCTACATGATGGGGGGACAGAGGACTTACACCAGGTGGTGGAAGCTGTTGATGTAGGCAGCCAAGTAGGGCACGAACACGGGGCTGTCGCGGGCTGCGTTCCACTCCATGAACTCCTCCCCGAACCTGCAGGAGAAACACAAGGGATGCTATCCTCGGTGGGAACGGGGCTGAGCCAGGCGAGGAGTACGCGTGCCGGGTGTGCACAGGGTGTCAACACACGCTCCTTGCTGGCCCCATCTCTTTCCTCTGCGTATGCGGACATTTTTTGTTCGGTTGTCTTAACATGCAAGTGCATGAGAGGGGAATACATAGCAGATAATTACTGGTTTGGGGTGCGCTTGCCTGAATGCGTAAGCAGTGCAGATTTGGAGCGATTCCAAGGATCTCTGCACATGAGAGCTCCTGGGTGAAATTCCTGACTTTTCCTTCTGAAGGATTCTCTGCAGCTGGGATATGCAGGTCGATCTGCCCCATCCTTTCTCCATCCTTTGGGGCAGTGTAAATCATGCCCTCCTAAGCACCCTTTCCAACAGGAGCTGAACATGAACGAGGCAGCACACCTGCATTGCCCCCCTTTACTCTCAGCATGCTGTGCTGGGGATCTGTTTTCTGCACCCCGCAGCTGTTAGGGCTTTGGCAGCCCGTCCACAGCCAGGTCCCCATAACACGCAGGGGGCTGGGGCAGGATTCGTGCGGGCTCTCCACATCTTCATTTCTTTGGCAGTCCAAAGCAACCTGCTCGGAGCAGCCTCAGCACTTGCTGCTTGCATTTGTTTAAGGAAAAGCTTCAGTTTTAGTGACCTAAAACTTTCATCTGGGAGCCTTTGCTGCCCCAGCTTGCACTTTACATCAATTTTGTTAAAAAGAAAAAAAAAATAAAGTAAAAAGAAAGGAACATCAGTAAGCACTGCGTTTCTTCTAAAAAAGCAGGCAGACTTCAAAGCCAAACAGCTGGTTTGAACTGCCCTGCTCACTCAAGGTACCAGAGACAAGTTGAGATGGCTGGGGGATGAGGGTTTAAAAGGGAAAGCCTTGCCTTTAGCATATTTTGAAAGCTTGCCATGCCCCAGGTTCACGATTGAAGCAGGCAGCGCTTGGTCTCCCCCACACGCGCTCCGGCAAAGCGTCTATTAGCAAACTACCCACTCAGCGCCTGCTGGAGGTGTGAAACTCCAAAGGTTAATGCAAAATTATTTTTAGGCTCGCTTGGAGTTGATTCATGCCGAACGTCCTTTCTTCTCCGCGCCGGTGAGCGGCTGTAGCCCCCCAAAAACACCCCCCCCCCTCCCCCCCAGTGCAGAGGGGCAGGCACAGCTGTGCCGAGGGGATGGGGTGGCTTCATCTGCCAGCAAAAACCTTCCCTGGGAGCATCCCCAGGGCCATAACTTGGGGACTACGCTCATGTCTAATGTGGCAAGGGTCCTGGGTAGGTGGGACCACGCTCCCTTTCCAGGCTGAAGCTCTTGCCTCGGATTTTGGGACTCACAAGAGTCCCATCTTGGTCTGTTTGTGACTCCCCTCCCAGTTGTTTTGCAGCTTGCTCATTACCGGGCTTATTGTGATCTCTGTTTCTCCTAGGAACAGGCCCGTGCCTGCTCTGTGCCAGCATTTGGCCCAGTGCATGGACTTTTTTTTTTTAATTTTTATTTATTTTTACCAATCTGGCACTCATTTGGAAGGAATGCACTGCCCAGAGTGGTGATGACCTTGGTATGAATTCGTGCAATTCAGCCAGGCACAGCTCAAGTGTTTTTGCTCTCAGGCTTTTGCTGATGGCTCCAGAAATCTTCATGTGCTCCCCAATGATCTAGAAAAGGGCAAGAAGAAGTTCCAGTGAATGGCACAGGCACGGAAGGGACATCCTTTGCAAGGATCTCGTGCAGCTTTGGTTAATAAAAATGTTAACAGCTAGCGTAACAGAGGGGAAAGCAGCCGAATTGATGCCAGGCAGTTCTCATTATCCCCTTGCAGTTTCAAAAATAATAATCCATAAGTTTGTGCCGAGAGGCACAAACAGGTTTTTGTGTGCGGGCTGCAGCTCCCCAGTGCCACCTGGATCCTTTAGGGGGGTTTGCAGCAGGGACCAAACCCCAGCACAGCACCCAGGGGAGCCAGGCCGTGCCCACTCGCTGCTCCAGCCCTTCCTAATTCCCACTGCACCGGCTTCGCCTGCCTCGCTGGAGCTGGGCTGTGGCCCTGCTCGGGTGCTTTCTGATCATTTTTTCCCCTCTGATCCAGCTCAGAGCTGCCTTCCCGGTGACCGAACAGCGTGCAGCAGTCTGCCGTGGAAATGAGTCACGGCAGCAGGCAAAAGTCTTTCATTTTCTTGCTGGCTTTCGTTCTCTCTCTTTCACTCTCTCTTTATTTTAAGGTATTATTTAATTGAAATGACTCAACCCTTTGAAAAGTGAGGAGAATGAATCCCAGCCCCTCCTGGATTTATTACCCCGTGGTCCCTAACGCTAGCAGGAGCTTTTGTTTTCTCGTGCTGTTTAAATTGGAGTGGCTGTCACTGCCTACGGCCCCTGCGCGGCTGCCGCAGCCCCGGGACAAAGTCACCCTTTCAGTGCAGGGGCTTTTCTACCAACCCTTTTCTTTCCACCTTTCTTTGCCCCCTCTTTCTTCTTTCCAATCAAAGAGGTTTAAGAACTTTCAAATCAGCTGCCTATTATGCTGCTGACACAATTGACAGCGGGTTTAATTTGCAGCTAGGAGGCAAGCCGTAGAGCTAAAAGTTGTAAAAAGTGGCGTTTTCGGCTGCAATGCGTTCTGCGGGCGCGTGACTCGCACATGTTACGGCAGGAGGCAGTGCTGGGAGGCACTGGCTCTTTTCCCCCGGGAGCCCCGGAGCACCCAGCACCCTGCCCGAGCTCGCCAAGTACCGTTTGTATGTCGAAGGAGAGCGAGGAGTGGTACAGGTTGTCCTCCACCTCTGGGTGAACCTCCTTCTCCCACTTCTCCGTCACCTCCAGTCTCAGGATGTTTCCAAAATAGCTCTTGATTTTCCCCTAAATGTTAAACGTAGGAAGGAAGCACGCAGCTCAGGGGATAAAGGCAAGCACGGGTGAAGCAGCCGGTGGGGATGTGGGGATGGGCAGAGCTGGGGGCTCACAGGACCTCGTCCCCCACCAGGGCACTGGTGATGGAGGGGATAGATGTAGTGCAAGGCTGTCCCGAGCCCTGTGCTCCCCCAGGGCTTCTCCCTCCCTCTGGGCTCCCCCCATGACTGCTTTTGCAGGAGGCAAACAAGGGCCCCCGGCACCTTTTCTCACCCAAAGCTGCAAGCGCAGAGCTGGCATAATGACGTTTTGCTTAGCTGGCACACGTGAGATGCACACGTGCAGGGCAAAAAGATAAGCGGACTCAAAGGTCTTGCTCCAGATCCTGTCAATGTGCTCTGGAAAAACTGAGAAGAAAAACCCTGGGCACAGGGTACTTCCAAACTGACAGGCAACAGCTCCCCTGGCAGGGAAATGCATGCTATTCCTCTGCAGGAAAGGTATGTGATCCTCCAGATCATTTACTTAGGGCAGCGGTATTTTCTTGACCAAACACAGACTGCCTGCCATAGCTGCAGCTCAGTCAGCTGTTTTACAGCTCGTTCAAAGTCCTCCTCCAGCATGTGCTGTGCACAAGGTCAGGATGAACGATCAGACCGGTCCTTTCTGGCTGCACAGCACTTGTGTAAGTGGTCAGCCCTGGCCGATAACTCAGTGTTGTTGCTGGTGAAACAAAACAGTCCTTGCCAGCACGGTGGAACAATATTGATCTTATTTATCTGGGTACCTTGAGCTCACCTGGAGAAACTTCTGGAACGAAAACCGTTTTAAAAATGGTTTGCAAGAAAATGTCTGAGCCCACCAAGGAGCTTCCTAGAAGGTGCTGGACCACAGGGACATCTCCTGGGGGCAACATGCCCAGAGTTGCCTGTAGCACCCCTTGTGGTTCAGCTGTGCTGGGGGAACTCACATGCTGTAAAAGTAGCAGCCGACATTTCTGTACGTCTGGCTTGGCAATGCTTTCCATCTGATGAAGCACAGCCATGAATTTGCGGTGTGCCCCCACCATGCTCTGTGGGTCTGGTACCACTGGTACCATCACGCTGGACCTATGTGCCTGCCATCATCCAGGCTCTGCCCTAACATTTAGGTGGCTTGCTTTGGTCCTGGCATTGGTCTTAAGGACTTTTTTGCTTTTTATTAAAGGTTTTTCTGTGTGGTGCTGAGGGGACACAACACCATCATACAGCAAGGAGAAACATCTGCCTGGGAGGCCGGAGTCCCCATCCCCTCCTGAGAGGCCCATGAGGACAAGGTCTCAAATCCTACCTTCACAGAAGTGATGTAGTCATTTTTCAGTCTGTCCCAATCCGCCGGTGTGAGCAGCAGGGACAGGTTTTCTGTCTTAACTTCTGGTTTGAGATCAGGGTGACCAAGAAAGAGTTCACTGGAAAGATTAAATGAACAAATGACGCTGCCTCAGAGCATGAGTAAACCAATGGAATATTCATGGGGCATGAGCTGCATAGTTATTAAGCCGTGAGAAATATACTTAGAGCTTAAATTGTGATGCTTGTTTTCAAGCTTTAACAAGAAAATCTTTCCTCACTATTCAAAATCCTAATTATTCAAAATCAAAATGATCTAAGGTTCCAGCCCACCTTAGAAATCATGAGACTTCTGAGTTGTTTGGACACGAACAGTGCTATGAGAATTTATTTTTTTTTAAATAAACAACACGAAGCTGATTCATTTGACTATGAGCTTGTGCAGTGCCTTTTGGGGTGATTCCTGCAGCAGCGTGCTGTGTGCTGCAGCTGATGTCCCCAGTGTCCCATCACAGCAGATGCCAGCCTGTCATTTTTCCCCGTATGTGACCAAAACCAAGGAGAGGTGGCAGAGCAGGGCTGGTGGCAAAGGGCAGCCTCTGGAAAGCCCTCGCATGCCCAGGATGTGGGCAATCTCGGTACCATGTGTCCTCCGCATAAGGCGGCGGTGGGTGGACATTGAGCTATGGTTTCTGAGTCCAAAGTGTGCCCAGCTGGCACGTGGCTTGGCCGCTCGCTTTCATCTGGATTGGCATCAGCAGGGCCAGCTGATGAGCAGGAGGCAGTGCCTGCCTTCCTGCCTGCATGGCAAGAAGCCTGCTATGAGCCCCTACAGCTGAATGTGCTGCCCCTGAGACCTGCCAGCAGACCACAGAGGCTTTGCATCTTTCACCGTGATGAATGTGGGGAGAAGGAAGAAAATATTCAGGAACTCGATTAATGTGGGGCATAAATTGCAAGCAGTCACCTGTTTAACAAGTAAGAGAGGTGCAAAGGCAGCGCCCTATACACTGCCTGTTACTTGCTTGACCACCAGAAAGGGTTCCCACAGCCTTCTTTCTTTTTTTCCATTTATTTGAACTGTAGCAACGATAATGAGCTTGGGCCAGGCAATTTCTCCTGTTTTGGGACGGGCCCCAAAAGAGGATGGAGTTCCTTTAGAATGAGAAAGTAAATGGAAACTATCCAACACAGCAAAGTGACTGCAAGCAGTGCCCAAATCTTCTGCAAGCTCTCAACAAGCCTTTTCACAGCAAGATGGAAAAATATGAGGAGGGCACTTTTCTGGGGTGCAGAACCTGGCTGCTGATGCTCTTGTCTTCCCCCACTCCTGCAAGGGTCGTTCCCATAGTGATCCTGCCATAGTGCTGCTCAGCCAGTGCCCTGCTGCTGAAGGGGTCACACATCATAAATGGGGTTTTAGGAGCAAATGGAAAAGTTCGGAAAAGAAATCTGCTGAGGGCTATTCAAAGCAAAGACCACCTGCAGTGCAAATGTTCCTGAGACAAAACCTCCTGTAGGGTAGGGGTGCTCTGGCTAAGTGCCACTGCTGCTTGCCCTGCTCCACCTCTCTTCCCTCACTGTCCAGTTTTGTTCACTGACATAAAAAGGCAGTGGTCCTGCCTTTACTCCCCTTTTCACTTGTTTGAGGTGTGCCCATTGGTTTGTGCTTGTCCCATCCCCAGGCACCTGGTTACGGCCATTCCTGGTGACCAGCTGGAAGCGGACACTGGGGTGTTGGTGACTCTTTGAGCCTGGGGTGATGGCCTGTGATCTGGGCCAGTGAACAACTGAGGACATGCAATGCCGTGAACTTCTGTGGGTACCTGTCCTAGATATCTCCTCCGGCTTTAAAAGGCGGCAATGTCCAACAGCACAGCTTTTACTGCTCTTGTAAAGAATTCCTGCCTTTACCCCACAAACCCAGGGTGCCCTAAGGATGGTGTTTGATATGTCTATGCAGCTCCCAGAATATTTTAGTCACCCCTGAGGTACAGGGACCTTTAAGAGGTCCCCAAATCATGGGCCTCCCATCCAACTAGTGGACACATCTGAGCCACAGCCTTTGTTTGAATGTGTCTAATTACACACAGTGATATCTTGGCACCTCCTCAAGACGAACATGACCCCTGAGCATAGGGGTGAGGTGGATTGCTTCCAAAAGCATCACGGTTTTAATTAAACAGGAAGAAGGCAGAGCTCCCCTGCAGGTCCCTCCCTGTGCCTGGAAAAGTCACCGAGCAGCTGCTGGACGTGGCAAAACGTTTCCAGAAAGGGAGGAGGTTTATCAGAGCTGCAAGGGGGAGCTTCCTGCTCTGTGAGACCAGCGACTTGGAGAGGGAGGGGGAAGCAGGGAAACAGAGCTCTGTGAAGAGCAGCGAGCGTTTTATCCACAAACCTTTGTCCCCGTATTTGGTAGATCAGTTATCTGGTTCTACTGTACAAGCAATTATCTCTCTGCTTGCTCAGGAAACCGAAAACAGCTATGTGGTTTTGAAGCAGCCCCGCTGCCCTGCTGCTCTCCGGGGAGGCTGAGGCAGGGGTGATGGCAGTAGCTTACCTGCGGTAGGTGTTGGCCACCCAGTCGAGCAAGGAGTAGAGCTCGTTGGACTCCAGCACCCGCTGGGAGAGATCCTGCAAGTGTGAGGCAATGGCCTTGTGGAAAGCCTCCACGTAGGTGTCACACACCTGGTACTCCTCTGGATAGCACTTTTTTACCGACAACTTGATCTTCAGCAAGTCTTCGCTCAGGTGTTTCTGGAGGAAACACAAGTGGAGGTCAAGCCAGGAGCTCTCTTCTTCCTTAGAGGCCATGGGTACCCTCAGGACTCTCTTTCTGGCGCTCTCATTGATAGCTTCCCTCCACTCCTCCCTCCACCTTCTGGGGGAGCCGAGCAAGTCCAACCCAGGAGCGCTGCCCACGTTGGGGTGCGCTGCCTCTTCACGGGCAATTAAAGTCACCAGGGAGGCCAGCGTGGCCTCTTCAACAGTGGGATGCTCCAGTGTTCCCACCACGATGGACTGGATCATGCTCTTGATGGAGTTGTAAAGCAAATCCACATCCTTGGTTTTCCTCACAAACTCCTGGGGGTTGTCCTTGTATTTGTCTGCATCCCGCTCGGCTATCGTCTCGTCTTCCATGTACTTGATGCTTGCAAATGCTTCCAGAAGTTTCTGCTTCTGAATAAGCTCGTTTATCTCCATTACTGCAGAAAGAAGGGGGAAAGGGGTCAGGATGAAGCAGGTGTTAGGCGATGGACAGGCGACCAGCAAAAAGGGATATCCCAGAGGAAGACGTGCAGGACTGCTCTGGGGAACCAGATCCCAGCGGTGCACGTGGGACTGCTCCCTCCGCTAGAGGAAAGAATCACTTCACAGCGATTGCGAAGTCAGTCAAATATCTCTAAACCACTGTTTTCAGACATGGGAAATGCCAAAAAACCTCATCATAGCCCTGCAGGAGAACCCCAAGTAGTGGCTATCAAGGCTGCACAGGGGGCACTGCAATCTCGGGGTGTATAAGACCACCTCGGGCTCTGCCCCTCTGCTGATTTGGAGCCAAAGTGGGACTGGCAGTGGGGGCAGTTCTTGATACACCCTCCCAGCAATCCTGCTAGCAGAGGCACTCTTGTTTCCCAGCATATCAAGACCCTGTCCTGGGGGAAGCTCCTGATATTTTGCGAATATCTCAGTTAAGATGTAACCTTGGGCTAACCCTGGGCTCCCCTCCTGTCCTGATTTTGTGTCTTTCACAATATCTAGGTTTTCCTGAGAGACAACCCCGACTGACATCATGGCTAAACTGCCTCCTGCATTTCTGAGAGCTGAGCAAAATGCTAACACATCCTGCAGAGCTTGTCGCTCGTGATTTGCATTGCGAGGACTCCTTGAGACACAGGGACCGAGGTAACAAGCCAGAGACCGGCCCATCTGCGGCTCGCTGCCTTTTCCAGCCTGTGCATTACACAGCAGATGGCTTCTGAGAGATGCCCCTTACCCTTTCCAGACATTTAGATATTCTGTCAATACCTGTGGTCTTCAGCCACTCAAAAAAAAAATGGGATCAGAGGGCCAGAAGCCACAATCTCAGCTGTATGTTTTTTGCAATCTGCAATAACCCTCTGAGCAGGGAGGGAGAAGGGTCGCTGGGATGGTGCCCAGGCACCTCCCTGCAACAGTGAGCATGGCATAAAGGGGCCATGGGAGGGCTTGGGAAGGAGGAAGATGTGGGAATAGAAAGGCAGCCTGTGCCCCAGGAAGCCCGAGGAGTGGCAGGAATGCAGCTCCAGGGGAGCCAGCGGGAGGAGATGAGAAACAGCGGAGTATGCCTGGTATGCAGAGATTGCCTTCCTGGAGCAGTGCAGGGGGGACCTGGCCAGGGATAGATCTCCTCTGCCTCCCACCAGCAGCGTTTGTTTCCCTGGAGGTGAGCACTGCTGTCCCCGGGTGGCCTGGGGAGGCTGTGTGCTTTGAGAGGGGCATCCCAGCGTGTGGGTACGTCCTCCTGCAGCTCAGGTTTTTCCATATCTCCGTGGCTTTGGAAGCTGCTACCAGTGCTGGCTGGTGTTGGCTGAGGCTGGAGGAAAAACATCAAATACTGGTTGCCCCAAAGTGCCTGAGGGCTTTTGGGTTTTCCATTTATTTTTGAAAAGCTTACCTGAGCAAGAGCCACGACCCATCTGCCAGCAATGCAAGAGGTGCTGGCCGTGGGCTGGGGAGATCCAAGAGCACTGCTGAGAGGCCATGGGAAGCCCCCACCACCTCCAACATCGTAACAGGTGCTCTGCACAGGAGATCCCACCGAGATACTGGGCACAAGGCAAATTTGAGAGAGGAGGAAGGAAATGCTGTTATTTAGGCATGTGTGGCCACTGCTTTTGCTGTGCACACGTATAAAGTGAGATGGAGAAATTGAAGAGCACTCAAAGAAGAGATGAAGGACTGGCTCATAATCCATAATTTACACCCCAGGGCCTTTCTGCACACAGATTTTATACCAAATGCACCAAATAACCTGCACAGTGTGGAGCTATCTGCATGAAGACAGAACACACCGAATAACCCAGCTGCTGCTTACAGTACATGGAGCTTTGAGTGCCTGTATGGAGCTGCTGCTGCTTCTGGACTCGGAAGGAAGATTGTGCCAATTAACTTAGTTTCTTCTATATAAATTAATATAAAACCTGTGTTTGCACAAGTTCTTGCAGAGAGAGACTAGAGGAATACATTTTGTTCTGTTTATCAAAGTGAGAAAACACCATTTAATCACCATCTAGGATAATTATTCAGGGAGGTGATGTTGGGTGCTAAATGGATCTTTAATTTAGCAGTACAAGATCAGCCAGCTGGTAATTGGAGGAAGACAATAGAAAGGCAATTAACCATTATGCAGCTTAATGGTGCACATGGTGGAGTCTTCATCACTTGCCATATTTATCTCAGGATGGGATGCGTTTCTGACAGAGCTGCCCTAGTCCAGGCCAATCACGAGTTATTGGGCACAGGACGGGTCTTACTTGTGCAATTCCTCAACGTGTGGATTGCAGGACTTGAAAGGGTTTTAGTGGGGTAACATTTCCTGTAACACCTCCTCTGTGACCCTTTAGGAACAGACTGGCGCAGCTTATGAGATTGGGCCTGGATCCAGCTCACCAGCCTCACAATGTATCAGAGCAAAGCAGTAAATAACTCCATGGCACTGCAGAGCACGCTATAGCAGTGAGACAACTGCAGCCCTTCTGTCTGATACCCATGGCATCTGATGTGGTAGAACAAGAATTTATTTCTAGAAATTTAGGCTGAGGAAAGGTCAACCTGCGTTGACCCACTGCAGTCTATCTTCTGGATGTGCTGCTGTATCTCTGCCTCAGAAACGTGGAAGAGAACAGTGCAAAAGATAAAAGTCATTGCAGTCTATCCACACTCCGGGAATCAAAATTTGACCAAGACCTGTCTATGTAATGCTGACAAAATGCGTAAGAGAAACCAGCCTGGGGAAAACAAAACAAGCACACGCTTGCAGTGCCACAGTTGTGAGAATAGATGGAAAGCCAGCATAACGGAGCAAAAACCTCTGTGGAAGTCCCTTTGCAAGGCTGCAAGATTGAGAACCAAGGTGGAGGTGCCAGCCCAGACCACATCCAAACCATCTTTTCTCCCACCACGGAGGAAGGAGCCTTTCTTCCCAGCCCCAACCGGACTAACCAACTGCACTTATTGCTGAAGTGCTCTGCATTCAGCGAGAGTGGAAAATCTGGGGTCTGCGAATGTGGCTGACTCACTGCATTTCTCATGGCCAGCCACATCTGCCTCTCATCCAAATATTTTATTTTAGGACTTTACTTAATGGGACTATTTATCAAAGCCTTGCAGTAACCAATTGAGTGCAGGCTGGGGATCATCAGTCTGAGAGCTGCTGAGCAGAAATTACCCAAAAGTGCAACGCAGGCAACAGTGTAGGAAGAGCCCACACTGTGCTTGTAGATGCTGTCAGACAAGCAGTTCCCAAACCGTGCTCAGCAGATTGGTGACTGATATGTGTGGTGTGTGCTATGGCCACTGACACATGAACCAACGGGTTGGTGCACTGATCCTACAAAGGTGGTTGGTAAGGTTATCACAGCACAGTGGAGGCTGCAGGTGACCTGCCCCGATGAGTTTGTGCAAGGGGCAATGGTTATCCCTACCCCATAATGGGGTACCTCTTTCTTTAACATCTCTGTAGGGCCCAAGACTTGCAAAGTGTAAGTTGCTTGAAGGTTACATATATTTTGCTTCTTACCTGAAAGAGGCTTTCCTTCAATGGGCTCCGTTTCTATTGTATCAATGACCTCCTCCAAATCGTTAGGGACCGTGGTTTTGTTCTCTTCATAGCTCTTGGAGGACAGAAAAGAAAGTCTTTTTTTCCTCAAAGTGCCGGTGCCTTCCTGTTCTTTCTCTTTCTTCATGTTTCGTTTGGATTTCCGGATGCTTAGCATTGTTTTAAGACCTCTTTCAAAGAGTCCTATGTTCTCGTCATGCAAAGTCGGGCTGCCCAGTTCTGGAGCGACCTCCATCTCGTTCCCTTCACTCTTTGTTGGAGAGGCTGGTTCTGAAGCTACTGTTGTTGGACTCAATTTCATTTTTATACTCATCTTGTCTTTCAACAACAGGTTTTCCAAAAAGTAGGCAGTATTCACTGAAATACACAAAACCACAGAGTGAGAGAAGAGGATCCTAGCGGCCTAGCGGCTTAGTGGCGTTTTCCTGGACTGGAAAATCTGGTCCGTACCTAATTCAAGGACATGGAAAGTGGTTCTAGCCTGTCACCACCAAAACAGTCTCTCTACCCACATTGTGCATGTGCTGGCCTGCTTGTAGCCCTGCAAGGCTCCAGCTAACTCCTTAGATCAGGCACGCGGCAGCTATTCCTCCAGCACCAAGCAATCACTGAATGCCAAGGATGCTGAAAGCTGCTAGGCATACCATTTCAGCTGGTAACAAGGCGTGTTTTCACTTCCCCTCTTCCAGGTGGATTTCCAGCGCCGTAGGCTGTGTCTCAGTGGGGTATTCCCACTTGCCGACGTGGATGTGGCAAGTGTGGGCCGTGCAGCTGCTCCTGCCCTGCTGGAGCCCCAGCTGGCTGCTTCTGGGGGTGCCCAGGGCGATGCGCTGCCCTGGGGAAGGGGGCTGAGTAGATCTCCCCTCTCCGCTCCTGCCCCTTCCATCCCAACCACCGCAAGCTCGCCTCCCCAAATCGTCATGGTTACAGCACAGGAGGCTGTACGATGCCCTGAAGGTTCACATCACTCATCTGCCTCGTGTGGTGCTGAGGCTGGGTATCTCAACCGAGCTCCTGCTTGAGCTGAGGAGGGTGATCTGGGGTGCTGTGCCTCCAGGAGCCCAGAGCATCCAGATCTCAGCAGAAATACCCTTGCAAGTGCTCCTGGGCAGCAGTGGCACCCCTGCACTTGCTTGGCTCCCACCCCGCAGCAGACAGACCAGCTCCTCTCTGCCCTCTGAGGGCTGCCTGGGAAGGGGCGGTGGGAGAGGCTGTGTCCTCCTTTCCATCCCCGTCTGCCACCAGGTCACCAGCCAGCACGGCCAGGCCACGGGAACGTTGTGCACTGCAGGTCTGAGGATGGGAAATGCCACGTTCCCCCAGAGCAGACTCAAGCAATCAGTTTAAATCATTAGAAGCAGCTATGCTTTGAGGTCACCTTGGCCTGTCCCAGGTCTGTCAAGCTCACAGGAGCCAGAGATTGAAATACGATTACAGAGAACAGACCTGCTGGGACTCTGAAAATACTTCTCAGCCCTTCCTGATCCTAGCATGGCCAGATTTCCACTCCCTTGTGCGCAATTATTGCCCAGGTTATGAGCTGCAAGGTCTGCATCTTCCCGTGGGTGGGCTGAGCTCCTGGCACAGCAGGGCTCGGACCCTGCCTTGATCCTCCTTTGGAGGAAATGTTTGGTCAGGGGAGGGAAGAAGGGCGGGAGGGGGTGTACCCCGTTCCCAGGGGTTCAGCGGGAAGGGAACTGAATTCCTGGCTCACACCCTGCGTCGTGGACTAGCAGCAGTGGAAGGGGCAGGGAGACAGGGCAGCAGGACCTAGAGCAAACCCATGGGCAAGGGAAGGGAGAGATACACACCCTGGCACTGATCCTCTCCGCTGGGACAACCTAGATGCAGTCCACGGCTCCGTGCAGGGGACGTGAGGATGGACGGGCTGGCTGTCAGGGCGAGCTCATCTGCTTCCACCTGCCTGCGTGGCCGGGGGGCTCCCTGCGGGCACGGCGCCTCTCTCCATCGGGCTCTGCCCTCTGCAGAAGGGCTCCTGGAGGTGGTAGGAAGTCCTGGCCCCTCCTGCCCAGTACCTCCGTCAGCTTCACCTGCTTGCTCCCCGGGAGAGACTCAGGCTTTCACTGTTTCACTTTCATTTGTTGGGAATTAAAAAGGAAAAGAAGGGGAAGAAATCCTCCAGGGTTAATATTTACCCTAGGGGTGGGGATGGCAAGGCAGCCTCTGTGCTGAAGGTGAAACGGAGATTGAACGGGGCAGGGGGGGAGCAGGAATCCGGCCCCTGGCCCTGCCCTCAGCGGGGCGAAGCCCCGTGGGGTTGGGGTGCGAGGTCTCAAAAGCTGGTGCGTGGGCACGGCTGCCCGTTTCGCCTTGTTCTGCCCCATTTCTGGAGGTCACAGTCGGCCCAAAGTAATGATTGACAGGCATGGGTGAGGGCCCGGGAGTGCTGTGACCCATGGTTATACATTTCTAGGTTCACCCCCCTGCTCCTGCCTTGCCGTGGGCACTTATTTCCATGGGGATGCTGGCACTGGTTCTTCCTTCCCGGCAGCATTTGGGCACGTCAGAGGGAGCTCAACATGACGCAACAAGGACGTGAGGGTGTCTGGGGTTTTCAGCTGCATTAAACAGCCTCGGGGCTTGCCACTGAGCGGTGGAGGTGAACTCCTAACCTCATCCGCACAGCCCAGCACTGAGCTTATCGTCCTCAGCCCCTTCAAAGCCACGTGTAAGCAGGAGGTGGTCCTGCTGTGCTGGGGAAAGCTGAGAGGGGCGACACTTCCGCTCAGGCACGGTGACCATGGGGACAAAGGGAGGCAGCTGTTTGAACAGCGCATGCCCAAGTGTGGAAAGCCCCTTCTGACACAGAGTCCAAACATCTTTTCGTCCAGGTTGGTGATTTCTTACCCTGCCAGGCTCTTACAGGGTGCTGCTTTGCACAGGCAGGTTTGCTCCCACCAGCGTGCAGACCCTGCTTGTGGGGCAGGACCTCCCCAGGAGCTGCCAGCTATCCCAAAACACATCCAGCAGCAGGACCTGCAGGGCTGCTGATGAACCCAGCCCTGGGGAGATCAGCAGCCTTGGTTTAAGTCAGCCTGCTCCCCACGGCTCTCTGCGATGCTCTGACCACTGCTGGCTGCTCCTGGGCATGCCCTCAGGGCAGCACTGACTCCAGGTCTGCCCCAGAAGCTCGTGAGATTTTAAAAATTTACAGTCTTATGGAGTTGTTTGCCATTTTCCTTCGATTTTGCTGAAGGGTAATAACCCTTAAGCTATCTGTGAGGGGTCATTTTCTTTAAAAAGGAAATCTCAAGGTCTCCCTGTGCCAGGAAGGGGCTTCAAAGAACAAAAGTGCTCATTGTCATGAAGTTTGATGAAACGGTGAGGATGGGTAGTGCTGTAATACATGTAACCCTTCCTACTCTCCCTAGCCCCTGGAGAGTGAAGTCTTCAAGAAATCCCGCTCCCTTACAAGCCACCCTTAGCAGCCCTTCTTTATCAGCAGGATGTTTTCTCAGCCGAGAAACACTGGTGAGCATTCAGAGGACTTTGCACTAAAACCCTTGTGGTCCTTGGTGCCATGAGCACCACATCCCAGCTGTCCCCAGAGAGCTGTGGGCCAGCCCTGCCAGGCATCGTCGCAACCTTGTGAGGCTATTCCTTCCCTCCCAGCCCCCTGAGGCTAACCCACAGCAATGCTCTTAGCTCAAAGTGAACTGGGAAAGGAAAGAAAATCCTCACAGAGGATGTCCAGCAGTGCTTTGGGATGTCTCCTGCTCAGCCTCTGCTGAGCCACCCCCTGGCACAGCAGCAGCCACGCGGCTTCCTGGTTGTTCAGCCCTGCCATCAGCAGGAATGCGTGTTCCCAACAAGATTTTGCCATCTGGAGGAAGCTTTGTGAAATTACCTTCCACCCAGCAGCACCAGCCTGGTTTCCTTCCGGGCCCCCAAGCACAGCGGTGAGAACGGATTAACCTGACCGTAGGTGCTGCCAGCCTGGTGGACCAGGCGAGGCTGGGACCTTCTCATCAGGACAAGTCAACAGGGAGAAGAAAACAGAAAAAGAGGCAAAAAAGGGTTGGGAAATAAGGAAGAGAGAGCCCAGTAAATTCAGGTGACAGCACCAGGTGCCGCAGGGCTGTGGGATTTTGTGGCAAGCAATTGCTGCAATTCAGTAGCCAATTCTTGTAAACTATGGGTCAAGGAGAGATTTGCAGCCTGGCTTTAATGGAAAACCAGGTTTGTTCTCAGCTGCTTGGCTGTGTGAACCTGGCTCCTTTTTCTGATTCCTAATGCACCATGCAGTAGTATTTATATATATGGTATATATATATATTGTATATATGGTATATGATGTATATATATATATATTGTATATATGGTATATGATGTATATATATATATATGGTATATATATATATATGGTGCATATATGTATGGTGTATATATATCTATATATGGTATACATACATGGTATATGTATTTATAGTGTTTTCACTCTACCTTACAAAGATCAGCCCAATTAGTACTGGGTGCTAATGGTGAGGAGGTGCTGAGGTCCCGATGCCGGGCTGATGGGGATGCAGAGGTGGTGGGGGAAATCTAGGCACGAAGTAAAGCTTAGGAAATGACATCCGAGCACTGTGTTCCTAAATACCTGGATATTTCTGGAGACGGTGGCAGAGGAGGGAGCCAGCCCAGGACTGGGGCAGAGCGAAGGCTCTCTGCGTGCTCTCTGCAAGGCTTTGCACGCACAGCCCGAGCTCCCACTTCACAGGCTCTAAAGCACTTCTGGCTCTCCCCTCGCAAAGTACGGTGCCATCGCAAAAAGTGACAACCGAGCCGGCCTCGGGGGTTTCCATGGCGACCCAGCCTGATTACCCATCCAATTTGTTCAGTCAGAGAGAAAAGTGATTTTTCTTTTTGCCTCCTCGAGGTGAATCCATGCTCAAGCCCAACCCGTTTCTCCCTGGTTCCCAGGCAAGTGCTCTTGCATCCCCACTACCCCTGGGCTCCTGTGCCCACACTTTGGCTGTGCTGCCCTCTCCCAGTGGGAGATCCCATACAGGACCACAAGCAGAGCCCTTTGTGCCTGCCAACAGCACCAAAATCTCCCCAAAATGCGAGGTCAGCTCCTCCCCATGTGCTGCTTCATCCCTTCTTCCAGCACAGCTCAGGTCAGGGCTCTGTAGCTGGGGGGAACTTCACTGACCATGCACCTGATGCCCTTCCCTTGGTGTTTATTAGCAGAGTGGGGCCAGCACAAGAGGTCTGGTCACCTCACACATGACTGCTGTAACACCCTTTTCCCTCCCATCCATAGCATTTGGAGTTTCTTCAGGTGTTAATGTGCTAACGCGTCCAAGAAATGTGCCCAACTGAAGCTGCAGGAATCTCCCATTTGCTGGCATTCCTGAGTGCCCTGTCCAAGTGATACAACCCCAATCCTTTTACCCTTGGTGAGCTTTGAGTCTTGCAGCAGCAAAGTCTTCCTGTACCCACTCATGCTTCTCCACGTGGCTCTTTCAAAGAGTTCTGCAAAGTTTCAGGTGCATACAGGCGACTATAAGCAGAGCAGGAGAGGAACAGAGGTTTGGAAGAGTGTCTGAGCAGTGATTCAGGTGAGGGCTCCTGCCCTGGCTGCACTGAGCCCTTTAGGGGTGCCCCAGGATCATCTTGCTCCAGCACCACAGCTGAAGAGGAGGCACAGGGTCCCTCTCCCTCCTCCTCCTCCTCTGCTGGAGCTTGCAGCTCTCTGCCCAGGTATGTGTGCCTGATGCCCTGGCCCCCAGGTTTGTTTTGTCCTTTCTTTGGCTCAATCTGGGTTTAAGGACTGCACCCAAAGCAGGGTCAAATTTCCCTTAAAGAGAACTTTGATAAAAGATATTGGAGGTGGGAGAGCAAGTGTGAAGACACATTTAGACATAAAATACAGCTTACAAGCATATGGAAGCCTCAGTTCCTTAAGAAATGATGTTGAAAACTAGAAACACTTCCTACATTTCCCTTCCCTCTGCTTTTTAAGGCTCCCAGACTCACAGGTCACATTGCTGCGCTTCTCCCTGGAAGTGTGGAGTTATTCAGGAGGGAAAGCTCATGGCTTTATCCCATCAGCTGCCTCCCAGAGCTGGAACTTGGGAAAAAAAGAAGCCCCAACCCACTGCAGGAGTCATGGTAAGCACCAGGGCTCGCAGCCAGCCTCGGATGTGAGCAGAGATGCTGCCCTGGGAAGTCCAAGCACAGGCAATGCTGCAATCCCAAGAGGTAACAGAGAATGTAATTGAAGCCAGTGCCGCACAAATAATGAAAAAAATCCCATCAGGTGCTGCCAAGTCCCTGGCCCGCAGTGTGTGGCAGGGCAGCTGCCCTGGGAGGAGGTCACCTTTCCCCGCAGTGAGGGGTGCCAGCAGAGGAGACTTATTGCAGCCCGGGGTGTTTCTAGCAGCCTCGGCGGTGATGGATGAGGCAAAGGCACGCACAGAGGCTGCATGCGCCTGTGTGGGTATTGCCTCCTGAAATATATTGCTCCACCTGCAGTACTTTTCTTCCTGATCGCAGGGCGTGTGGGGAGATGTGGGAGG
Organism: Cygnus atratus; assembly: GCF_013377495.2. Lineage (NCBI taxonomy): Eukaryota > Metazoa > Chordata > Aves > Anseriformes > Anatidae > Cygnus > Cygnus atratus. The sequence continues at coordinate 54,958,670 of NC_066366.1, read as the reverse complement.
GCCGACCCTTAAGCTGAAAAGCTCAGCATGAGCTGTTCAGCCTCTGCAGGGGGGGCATCAGCATGCGAGGCCAGCGGCAGAGCCCCTGACCCTTGGAGCAGCCTCGGGATTGCAGTGCCACAGCTTATCGCCCCCAGGAAGAAGCTGCTGTCCTTTAATTTGTGCTTTAATTTGACCTGCTGAGTTATTGCAGTGGTTGTGCTTCCCTTCACAACCTGCCCTAGAGGTTTGCAAAAATACTGGCTTGACAGCACTGGGAAAAGCTGGGGCTTCTGTGGGACGGAGCCTGATCCATCAGCAAAGGACCAGCCCTGTGCTTGGCTCCAGAGAGCTTCTCCTTCGAGATGACCACGGGCTGAGCAGGAATAAAGCCTTCCCTAGCAGCTCAAGCAGAATTAGAGCACTCCATAGCTCATTTAGGGGGCAAAGAGCAAACCACTGCTGGAGCACAGGCCCCTGCCATGCCACCACAGCCCCACGTTGGGTGCTGCAAGCGTGTCAGGAAGGCCAAGGGCTGAGCTGGGGGCTTGCTGCTGCCTCTACCGCAGGGGACAGGAATGTCAGTGCTGGCAAGAGCTTGTTCTTCTCCCTTGCAAAGGTCTGCCTCACTGCACCTCCAGCCCACCGTGCTCCAAAATTTTACCTGTGCCTGGTTAATAGTTTTTGTATCCCCAGGGCTGAACCTCTGGAAGGATGGATTTTCCTTACCTTTGTGCCTGGGAACAACCGAGAACGAGTGCTTTATTTAAATATATATTTCTGTACTTTTTTTTTTAATAAGTGTTTTTGAAGTCTCATTGAAGATGTTGTCACTGGAATCATTATATTTCTATAGAGATCATAATGACTCCTTTTGAAGAGTTAGTCTCAGTCAGTCAGTGCTTAATTCACATATCAATGACTCCATAAACCCTAAATCCACAAACCTTCTGAAACTGCTCCGATCTGTTGTGGCACAGAGCGCCTGCAGGGGCTCCTTGGTGCGGGGCTGTCCCCGCAGAGCTGTTGGCTGACCAGAGTCCATCTAATTATGCTATTATAAACAAGCCCTGGTGGTTTGTCCTTCATTTCTGTTAATGCATAATCCCCGTGGGAAACTGGAGACCTGTAGAAAAAGGTGCTGGGACCCCCGGAGCAGCTCCTGGGGAGGTCGGTGGGAATGGTTCTCGCTTGCACCCCGCTCAATGCCCCCTCTGCACGAAGCAGCTCGGGCGTGCAGCCCCGGTACCCCAGGGATCCCGGCCCCGAGCGGAGCCTGTCGGCTGTGTGTGCCCACAGCCTTCCCCAAGAGGACTGTCTGGCTGGCATTTTGGTTTTTATACTCAGAGGGTATTTATACAGCCGTATTTTGAAACCTCCTAATGCATGGGGCTGTAAAGGAACTCTAATTGCAGTAGCATAACAGGTGCTGCTATAGAAATGCAGCTTTCTTTTTTTCGCAGTTTAATTTGATTTAAAGCACTGACAGAGACACAATGAATTGTGCACACACTGGTGGATTTTACCCCTCCTCACCGTGTCCCCTGTGTACAAAACCAGCACAGGCAACAGGACAGTTCCTCTGGCATCGTTCAGATGGCAGGCATTCTGCAAAGTGTCTGGCTGTCACCTGTCCTTGCATCCCTGGTCCTGTCTCTGCATCCCTGGTCCTGCCTTCCTGAAGCAATGTGGAGGCTGCAGACCCATCCTGGCACAGCAGCACTAGTGAAATTTCTGCTGCCGTACCATGATGGATGCCCAGGTGTTTCGGTGCTGCCGCACAAAACCCAGTTCCCAGTGACATTTGCAAGCTCCACGCGGTCCTTTAAGAAAGCCCATGTATCGGCTTTCCCCAGGGGATAAGGAAAAACCAAAAAGCTTGATGTAACCAAAAAAAAAAAAAATGCTTGTAAAAGTTTTGATATAAACCAAAAACTGGATGTAACCATCAATCGTGTGTGTCCATGTGCCAACAAAAGCCTGCAGAGGAGGGAGCTGGGAGGAGGGATGCCCTGGAGGGGTGGCCTGGCAGGGTGTCCCCTCCCTGGGACTGCCACTGTGACACCCCAAAGCCTGCTGTAATTTAACATGTCTGCATGGACAGGCAGGTGTGTTCACACGTGTGCACGTACATAGGGTAAGCAGATTTGCTCCCTTCCTACGAAGCCTTGCAGAGGTTTCATCCTCCTCTGGTGTTTCCCTCTCTCATTCCTTCTGCAAGGCTCTAGTGCTGGCGAGTTGAGGAGGATTAAAGCACACAGTCGTTTTTATTTTACTCTCTGAGTCATGTTGGTGAGAAATCACCTACCGCTGGGTCTGAAACTCAGGCTGGCCCTGTCCAGCAAATGTTGCAGGCATGGAAGTGAACGATGGCGCAGACTGAAGACCCAGCTTTCCTCTCTGCCCAGCTGGAAGGGGAGGAACCCAGCACTCACAGAGGCAGGGTGGAGGTCTCAGAGGGCCATCTGCCCATGTCCCTGTGTCCTGCCAGCCCAGAGCAGACCCTGCTGCCATCCCAGTCCTCAGGCGTAAGGACCTCTCACCAGGGTGAGGTCTGGGACCCTCACTGTTTCTCGATGCAGCCATCACCAGATGGGCTTCCCACCACTGCTGCAGGGACAGAAAGGGAAGAGAAAGAAAAATAATTAATGGTGAAATCAGCAGACGGGAGTGAGCTGAGCTTTCTGCCTGTTTCTATGGAGCCTGCCCCAGCTCTGGGTGGCTCTGAGCGCCGTTCCTTCCTGGAGGGACACCTTTCCCTGCAGGGAGCCACAGCGCCGATGGCAGGTGGGCACCACACCATGGGGCAGCCCACTCGCCTGGCTTCCCAGCAAGAAATTTGGGAGAAAAATCCATTTGTGACTCAATCAGATTGAAAATTTTCATTTGTTCTTAAAAAAAATAATAATAATAATATTATATGTGAAATGTTGGCTGATCTTCCTGCGCCTCTCTGTTCTGCTCTCAGCTACCTGTGGGCAGAAGTGGAGGGCAGGAGGTGACAGGCAATGATGAAGCCAGAGAGACGATTAAAATGCAGGAGACAACTTCACCAAGCCCAGCCCTAAAACGCGATTGTTTTTTCCCCGGCTGAAGCTATTTGGAGAATCCAGCCCCCGTCTGCGATCAGGTTGGGGTGGTGAGGATCACCTCCCCATGGGGTGCTGTCCCAGCAGCAGCACACAAAGTGGCATTCCCACTCTGCACCTCTTGGTTGCTTCTCTGCACCAAAAAAGCCAGGGTTTTGCAGGTATCTATAGGTGCTGTTACCAAGCAGCTCCAGCTGACTCAGACTTCAGCCCTCCCTTAGAGAGAAACCTGCATTTTAGGCCATTTCTAGCATTTCTCCAGAAAAGCAAACTTGGATATGCTTGAATTAACTAAGCTCCAAGGACATTCCTCCATCTTTCTGCATTCCTTGTTTTCTAATCAGCCATTTGGGAGTCCTTTAGTTGGGAGGGGAGAATGAGGATGAGAGAACATGACACTGAGGGGGAAAGGTGTATAAATCCTCCCCCTCTCTGACTGCAAAGCAGCAACCAGACCGAGATCTCTCATTTCAAATCCAAACACAGATTTCGTCCCCAGCTTGCTAAAGAATCAAGGGATAAACAACGAAGCCAAATTTGTATTGCCTCTGTGGCTATTGCACATTTTGTCTCCTGCATTTTAATTTTCTCTCTGGCTTCATCTGCTAAACTGATGCTGAAGTGTGTTTGGCTTGGTGGTAATTATCTTTGCACCACATCACAGAGGAACATCAGTCATTTCCTCTTCTTTGACCTATTAAGCACTTCTTTCTAGTGTTTTATTGACTTTGATCAGATTGAAAGAATACAGCCAGCAAGCCTGTTCAAATTTCCATATTAAACTTTTCTGGGCTTTTGTTGTTTTCTTTTCAACACTGTACTCCAAAACACAATTCACCCCCTTCTCCAGCTGCGATGGCTCCGAGTTACTCAGTGCAGGGACAGTTCGGTTTCAGATTTGCTACACACTGCCTCGTATTTTCCCACCCACCACGCTGGGGCACGGTGAGGGGGTGAAAATAACCCCAGCCCACCCCCAGGCTGTGATTCAGGTCATTATGTGCAAACCAGTAATTGTGCTTGTGAAATTCCTCAAATCACCTCCGATCCCTCCATCCAGCAGCATTCTGTGTGGGACAGTCCTCGTTCCTGTGCGCAAACTCAACAATGCCTAAGGATTGCTCCTGCTTGAGGCTTATACTTTTAAAACTTTCCTTGTATTCTGGTGTGAAATCGCTGTGTATTTATTGCACACCCACCAGCTCCAGGGGGAGCAGAGCTGGTGGCCACCGGGCACTTTGAAGAAGCCCCGTTATGGGTTGTTAATTCGGACTTGCATGCGTTGTGGGGTCTGCTGGTAACGGCAAAGGTCAAGTGGATGTGGGAAAGCTGATCACAAAAAGCCAAGCTTCAACATACAGCGCATGATATTAGAACTTAATAAATTAGAATATAATTTTGTCCGTGGAAAGCCGAGGAGCACCTCTGGGTGGCCTGGCTGCACCACGCCTGGTGGCGTTTGAATACAATGGTCAGCAGCCAAGATTGTTAGCAAGATAAGAAAAAGAACCTGGCCTTGGATGTTGACCAGGACAAATTAATGTATCCTGTTTGGTGTTGGCCATGGCCAGCTGCTGAGTCACAACCCATATCACAGCCTTGACCCTAGCTGACCAGGGCTGTGGACAGATAAGTGGCGTAAAAAGCTGCAAGGCAAGTCCTGAGAGAACCTCTGCTTGGTACAAAGGTCTGCGCTAAATGTTTGGGGTTCTGGAGGATGAAGGTAAGTAAATCCTGGATCAGAGCATCTTCGTGCAGCCAGGGGTGTGAGTTTTGGAGCAAGACGGGAAGGTGGTGGCAGTGCTCCCTGCTCACCGCGGCTGCCTAGAGCAGTGAGCGGCTGGGGCCATGCCCTCCCACTGCTCCCCTGCGGGCACACAGCCTCCGCCAGCCGTCCTCACCCCTTTGCCACCCTGGTGAGGACCTGTGTCACCCAAACAAGTGGTGTGTCACCCAAACAAGCAGCAGTGCTGACACCACCAGCCATCAGGTGTACGGGCACAAGTGGCTCCTGCACTGCTCCAGCCGAGCGCTGTGCCAAGCACGCACGGGCTGGTGCCAGGAGGCCGTGCCAGCAGTGGCTGCATTTCACTCAATACAGCTTTTTTTTTTTTCTTCCATAACCTCTCATGAACCATGATCCTCAGCAAACAAACCCATACGCAGATTCCCAGATGTGTAGGATGCAACCACCAGCACCCTTGTCACACAGGGTCCCCATCCTGGCTGTGGTGGCATCTCCTGCACGCACAGGGTGGACACGGAGCCACCTGATGTCCTGGGGATGGGAAGAGGGAGCCATCCACTGCCAGCACCTGCCTTGGCACTGCCCTGTCCCCATCCCACCACAAATCCTCATTGTATTCCCAAATCCCCATTGTATTCCAGTCCCACGACAGGAGTAAGCCAAGGCAATGTTTGGCTGGCACGCAGGTCTGGCTGCGGAGGGGCCTCCAGGGACACAACCATCACAGAGGGCAGTGGGGCCAGCCCTCTGCCCCGCAGCCTCTTCCCGCAGTCCCTCTCCATCCTGAGAACCTTCACAGCCTCATCTCCCCAGCAGAGGCTGCAGCACCACGCTTCCTGGAGCTGGGGGCTCTTAGTCCCAAGGGAGAAAGCAAAGTGCATGAAATTCAGGCAGGCTTTCAGCTCTGAAACATAATCCATTCTGAGAGGGAAAACAAGTAAAGACAAAAGAGAAGAAAATGAAGGTGAATGGCAGAAAGAAGAATCTTTCCAGCAGAGGAAAAGAAGACAAATGGAAAGACAGGAAAGAGAGTGAAGGAAGGAAGAAGTGCGGAGAAGTCGAGGAGAGGCTGGGGGAAGGCTGTGCAATCATTTGGCACCAGTTCTTTGCATTAGTTCCCTGAAAACGGTGCAAAGCGGGGGCAGAGAGCTGTGCATTGCTGAAGTGTAGCACCACAATACAGTGGGCTGGCCTCTAAATTACCATTCGGAGAGTCTCTTGGCTTAGCCTCACTGCTGCCATGAGAAGGAGAGGGATGTGTGCTGAAAAACAGATCTATGGGGAAGAGGGCTGAGACTAGAAATTCCATTATATTCTTGGCACTTTGACATTTTTCCTCCCCTTTTGTGAAATCTCAAGGGAGCGCTGCCTACTCTTGCAATAATAATAATAAAAAAAAAGGGTAGTATATGAGTTGGCATGGTAACTTCATCTACTAAGTAACTAACATGTAGGATTTGCTTCTTGATCTAGAATAATAATGTCAACAGCCCCCAGGAAGATGCTTTCTTGTGACTGACTGCCTGTTGCTGGCTGGATTTCGTGCTTTGCTCACACTCGGTGGCCTTGGCGGGACTCACCATGGCGCAGGGACAGACCTGTGCCGCTCTGACACCGGGGTGAGCATTGGCTGGCTTCCTCTGCTACACCCTTCAGGTCAGCACGACTCGATTGATCACGTCCAGGCAGTGGTTTGTGTTAATTACTGCTGTTCCTTGGGTTTTCTGAAAGATCTTGAGGGAGGATCAAAGGTCTGAGGACTGAGCAAGCTGTCCCTGATGTGCCCATGCTCAAACACTATGCTCCCTTTGTGCTTCCACATGGGCACAGTGCTCTGCTGCCTCAGGGGGCCAGGAGAGCTTGGCTCTGCAGGGCAGCGCATGGGACAGCAGTAGAAACTTGCTGATGCTGCTATTAACAAAACATGGGGGGAAAAAAGCATCCTGAAGGTGTATTTTGTCAGTGTTTATGGCTGGGATTGGCTGTACGGTTGGACTCCGTGCATCCGCCCGCTCCCTGCTCCTCCACCTGGGCTGCTGCTCCGAGAGAAACGGGTGAGAAAGACACCGTGTACACACACAGGGCTCCCATCAGGAGGGGACAGCAGGCCTTCAGCCTCAGACGCATCTGGTCCTTTCCTATCTCCATTCCTATGTCCCCGCAGATGGGTCTCCTCCTGGGACAGTGTCCTTCCTGGTCCAGGAGCTGGCCAGCTGCAGCCATCCCCACCGGGGTGCAGGCGCAAAGGGGTGGCCAGGGATCATGCAGAGAATCACAGAATCACAGAAAAACGTTGCTTTCCCTGGCATGGCTGCTCTGGGGAGCTGGCTTCTCTGCTCGCTCCTTGTTTTAAATTCCTGCATTCCTCAGCCTTTCCTTTACACGGGTCCCACGTAGTTTATTTTGGTCCCAATGAACAGACACTGTCATGCTGGTGCAAAGATGATTTGGATCAGTGTGGCTTGTTTTAAAGGAGCATAAATGTGGCTATGGAGGATCTGACCATAGGTCCATCTAGCGAGCATCCTGTCCCTGAGAGCCATCATGAAGGGATGTGCAGAGAAGAGAGCAAGAAGAAAGGATCAGATACTTCTCCAGCCTCCAACCATTTTCTGCTCGGGGGCTTCCTGAGCTAAACGGGGCTTGTAGCGAGCGTGCAGCAATCCCCAGCAGGTTTCTTTTCCAGGAACTTCTCCAGGCTCCTCTTGAATGCATCCAAAACATGCAGCAAGGAGTCCCACACAGTCACCTGGTGTCTGAAGAACCGCTTTCTTTTGCTTGTTTTGAAGCTGGGTGCTGCAATCTCTATTTCCTGCCTTTAATTCCTGTACTGAAAGAGACAGAGAATCTTTCCTTCAGTCTACAGGAAAAAAACAAACTATTTCAAAAGACAGCTTTTAATGACCATGTGGCCTGACAAGTGAGTTCTCCTGTTGCAGCAGCAGTGTAATGGAGTGCAGCTCAGCAGTGCCCAGCAGATCGGACAGCAGCTCTCCGTGCTGTCCGCAGCCTCCGCAGGCTCCATCCTTGTGAGACAAGTGAACACAATCACAGAAAATAGACAGAGCGCTTCTGGGCCTGGATTTGTCCTCTCCTTCCAACACGTCAGCTGCTGCAGTAAGATGTATCTTCCTGTGCTGCTTACCTCTCCGGCAGCTTTACCCCGCCGTTGGCTCAGCACAGCTGCTCCTTGCAGAGGATGCAGTGGTCCAAAAGCTCAGCACAGGGGGCTCCAGCAGCCCTGAGCCACCACGCTGCAGCTCCCAGTCCCACCGAGAAACTGGGGACCAGCTGGGGACCATGCAGCTGAGCCTCATGGTGAGGAGGGGGCTCATTGGTGAGAGCTTTTCCAACCCAAACGCCCCCCTTCCCTGTGCAGGCATCTTCTAGATGCCAGCAGTGTCTGGGTTAAAGATTTTTGTATTACACAAAGTTATTTAAAGCAGCTGAGTGATAGGCTCCTCAAAGGAAAATTTATAAATGTTAGCACGCATTCCTTAGTGGCACAATAAAAATATGTTGTACTTTAGGTAGCTGCTTTGCCTAGGGGAGTCCCAATAAAATCAATGATCCTTTTTCTTTCTTTAAAGTGAGTAAGATGCTCCAAGGCCCTTTATTTCCTTCACTGATCAGTGACTCAGAAATATTCTTCAGCGCAAATCTCTTCCCCATAGAGTTCCCTTTATCTTTGCTGCCAGTGCTGGAGAAATGGGCTATCAAAAGGGAAAAGCAGTGATTGCATGAACTTTCTTCTTGCTTTATCTGTTCTCTAAAGAAAGTCTGGGGCTAACAGAGTCTCTCCATACCATCATTCAAAGCAGTGGCATGGGAGGTGAACAGAAGGAAGCTTGGCCCTGTTTGCTGAGTTATTCCCTAACAGGGGGAAGGGAACAGGGCACAGACAACCCAGCTGTGGCCAAAGCCAGGAGGCGAGTGAGGTTTCACCCCTCTGGATGGAGATGCAGGGTGTGATCTGTGGTGGGTGATCTTCTCCTGGGTGGGTAACCCGTGAAACAGCCCTGCCAAGACACCTCCTTGTTTCCTCCCAGCAAGAAATCATTATTCTAGGATTATTCTCATTGTATGGGGAACCTGTGAAACAGCGCAGTGGGAACCCACAACAAGCAGCACAGGGCCCCACAGGAAAGTGCTCGTGAAAGCCATGTTATTTTGGGAAGGTGAGAAGTGATACAGAGCAGGTGAAATCCCTTCCCTACTTTTCTTTTTGCCTCACTGAGCGATCCTGAGGGCTATTTGCTTAAGCTGATCTTAATGATACGAAAACATTGCTGATCAGTCGATGACTTCCAGCTGAAGCATGTGAGCTAACAAAACTCCTTAAAGAGGTTCAGAGCCCAGAGTGCTGTTTTGTTCCACAGCTGTATGTGGTATTGTTAAAGCAAACCAACCAGAAGGCATCTCTGAAACACTGAATTTGTGCTTTGGGAGCACATTAGGGTGAAGTGAGCTGTGTCATCCCTCGTTCCCAGGTGGGCGATGCTCCTCTGTTTCCCTGGAGGGGCAAGGAAAGCTGGAGGGAAGGGGCACTGAAGCTGAATGTGGGTGTGTGCAAGCGTACAGAGCTCATAACATCTTCTGAGTGAGAGGGCAGCTGGAGCAGAGGGCCTTGGGGTGGGAAGATGACTCTAGGCTGAGCTGGGATCAGAGCTGCACAGACTTGTTAGCACAGTGCTGCAGCAGGACCCTCTGAGATGGGAGGCACCCTCACTGCGGTAGCCTGAAGTTGCAGGGGTCTGAAGTTATTAGATGAGATGCTGGAAGCTTGCTTTTACTCCTTAATCTCCTGGTTTTCTGAGAACTTATGGTTTTTGCACCCCTTGGTTTTGGTGCTACTGGAACTTTGAAGTGCTTCAAAGCCAGGCCTGAGCCTCCTTCCCCAGCTGGCAGGTTGCTGTAGAGGCACTTATGTGGTGTGATGGCTGCCGCATGTTGGGTCTGATGCCCTTCTTGTCAGTTCTTCATGTCAGACCATGTAAGGGGGCCCCAAGCTTTTACACCTGGGCTTTGAGGCCTCCCTTCAAGCAGCTTTTGCTCTAGAGTCTCCAGCATTTATTTCCCTCCCCACCAAGTACCTGCGGAAGCAACAACAGAGATGTGGCCGCAGCAGGCTTCTGGCTCAGTCGTGCTGCTAGCAAGAAGCCCTGCCCCAAACGTTCTATGTGCTTATTTTAGAGTAGGGTCACATCCTCAGGAAGTAAAAACAAACAAAAACCCAACTTTTTATTTTTCTTTCTATTTATTTATGTGCTGCTCAGGCTGCTGCAGACCCATTGCACCAACTCTTCGTTGGTCGGTTCTGGGACCATTTGCAGAGAAACAAGACCTCCTCTTTTGTTTTGTGTCCCTACAGAAATTAAATTTTCCAGGAATTTTCATTACTGCTGTCTATATGTTTACTTTTGAGTTTATTTCAGGGTAAACTCTTCTACTCCTGCTGAAGCCAATATTTTGCCAGAGACACTCAAAATGCTCTGTGGATGAGCCCAAGGAACAGATTTCCTGGCTGATACAAACTGGCAAGGCTCTTTCAAAGTCAGGAGATATTAAGAGACAATAATTCTGGATTGCTATTAAAAAGACTACAAGTCTGTAAGCAATTGCATGAAGTTGTTTAGCAATATTACCCCGTTATATAAGCCTTCAGTAGAAATTGCTTTAACACTTGTATCCCTTTCCTTTCCAATGCTGTACCATGTACCACGAATCAAAGTAAAAGTAGCTTTAATGCACTATTTCAATCTCAGAAAGGTGGCTTTTTAAGGTTACATTTAATTATTTTTATTTTTTTTTTATAAAATGAAGCCTTTCTGACTATGCGGGTTAAGCAGCTCTGTGAACAGCTGAGGCCCTTTTTGTTGCAGCATGTCTGATGGTGAGTGTCATGAGACAGGACACAGGCCTGGGGCATGCCAAAGCCCAAAAATCTAATAATGAGGAGTTTATAACAAGCCAGAAAAATAAAGTAGTGTCTAAGGGTTTTATTCAAACTGTAGGGATCATGATATTTGAGATCTTTTTGGTCCTGATGCTCCTGGTAAGTTCCAATCCACCCTTTGGTCATCCTTACATGTCTCACCTGCCACAGACAGCAGGCAGAGCTTGTTCCTTCCAGCCAGCTTTGTAATGACCCAATTCTTTTAATTTTCATGAAGTGTTCCCTTATAAAACTACTGCTGTTGTTGCTGTAAGGATCACACTGGGCTGATTTTTATTGGGGTTTGCCTATAATGGGGTTGGTTTAGAAGTCCTGTTGTCCAGCTTTTGCAGGATGTACCCATGACAGTTCTCCCTGGTGCTGTTTGCACAGCAGTGGAGTACTTACACACTCTAAAATCTCAGCAGCTTTTGTTATTTTATTATGAACATCTGCTGCAGGCATTCTCAATAAAAGCTATTTAACAGCTGTTGGCTAGACTCACCTCTCTTTAAAGGCTCTGACCTATGCCTATTGCACTATTGCTAAAGAGCTGTAGCTATGCCCTGGGGGTGCTGGACTCTCTGCTGACCTAGCAAAAAAAAAAAGTGCCCTCTATACTGAGAATGAAGCCACCAGATTTAGGAAAGTTGCTGCCCAGGTAAGTAAATGCATCAGAAATCCTCAAGGAATCCTGTTTTTAGGAGATCTGAGGACATACTGGCTTTTTTTTTTTCCTGATTTTAAGATCTGTTTGCTCCTAAGTGGCTTAACCTAGGTTGCCTGCATGCTGTTATATCCTGTTTATCATTCAGGAGATAGAAGTTATTAGATAAGCCCAGATTACTGCCCATGTAGTTCAAACCTGGAACTAGTGGACATGAAAAAGACCAGTTCTTTCAGAGAAGTATTGATTCCAGCTCAAAGGAGAAACATTTGATTTTTATATCCAGTGGTAGCACTGAGCACTCCTTCATTCATGAATGGAGACCACATTTGGTGGCTGGATGTTTTCTGTAGATGTATGTAGAGGTCTATGAAATCATGTGAGGCAGTGGAAGAGTCAATTGCAGGATGATCATACCCTTCTCTTAGTACGGGAACTAAAGATCATCAGGTGTAATTATCAGGAGGCTGGAATTTTTCCCCTGCCACACAGTTCTGCTGTGGATCGCATTGCTAGAGGATGTTATAGGTGATGGAAGTTAATGACAGTTCACAGAGTGAGTAGATAGCCATGGAAAATTAAACTCCATTGATGCCAGTTAATTACAAAGATGGTGTTCTGGCTCAAGAAGACGTTGATCCACAGATGTTTGGAGCAGGGAATGAGGAAAGTATATCTGATGGGGAAAAGAAATCACTGTATGCATGCTCTGTTCCTGTGCTCTTCCCCTGAGCATCTGCTGTTGGAGCCAGGACGTAGGACTAGATGGACCTTCAGGGTGACCCAGTTTGCTCTAAAGCTGGAGAATATCTACCATGGAAAGTCTCCATCTGCCCTGTCAAAGACTTCCTAAAAGCTAATGTAATAATGACACGTGATAGTTGCTGTTCTTCCATTTGTTTAAATGATGTGGAAAACACAGTCAATGCAAGAATAGAACAAAACCCAAGTTGCACTGAAAGCCTGTTCTTGACAGTGCTGTGGGCTCTGCTGTTTTGCAAGAAAAATTGCCTTGAAACAGACAACTGCATGTTTCCATCACAGTTGTTATAGTAGCTTAAATCTCTGTACACAGAAAAATTTGAACATATTTTTCCCATATTTAGGGGGTAGATTCCTTTCCCAGGCTCAGCTGTGGAGATGTATTCATGTTTTGAAACTTTCTTTACAGAGCTGCTGGAAGGAAGTAGAAGGAATTTTATCCTGGTGTGTTTCTCTGTGAACCTTTACTTTGCTGGAAATTGCTTTGAAACCCTCTAAGGCTGCTTGTGAATAATACCAAATTCCATCTTTGTGCTGATAAAGGTGAGTTTTGTTTCAAGTGACGTCTATTCAACATAATAAGTAAAAGGTCTAAGTAATATTTGCTTTGTCCCTCACAGCTAGAGAGTTATTTCTGTGTCAGTTTTGATTGAGTCACTGCAGTTGCAGCCGGTTCACTTGTAGGTCTCTGAGGTCTGGAAGAGCTCTCACGTAGCTTTTTGTGCTTGCCACCTTGCGCTCCTGGGCAAACCTGTCAATAATGCTCAGCTCTTCTCAAGTTGATCTCTTGCAGGTTCAGTTGGATGCACATTTTCATCAGTGTTTTTTCTCCTATCTGTTAATAGTGAGGACATTAGGAGCAGCCTGCTTATTTTCATGAGGGCTTCTTCTATGTTATTTTGACATAATTTTTGCCTTTTACCTCCTATCCTCAGGAAATCGTAAGACTCTGTAGTATTCACATGTGTGTGCCTGGCATACATTACCAAGAACTGGTTCCTACGTGGATAAGTGGTTTGGGGTCTGAAGTTCAAGTTTTCTTGCATGTGCTAGAAGGGTTTTGCTTGCTTGTCTTTTTAATAAAGTTACTTGGGAAGGGAGGAGGGGGGAATATTTGCATTCCTGGCAATATTATCTTGAGAGGCCTTGTATGCTCACGAGCTCTTTACAATTATGAGAAACTTCATCTGGTAATATGTTTCACTTCTAACTTTTCTTGGGGAAAAGGGTAAGAATTATCTTTTTTTAACATAAAATGATTTGTTGGCAAAGTTCCTGTCTTTATTTTTAATTCACAAAGCAATTCCATGTGGCCCAGTGATGTTCCTTATTTCATCCTTATCTGTACTTGCACAGTCACCTTCCTTGTGAGAGGTGTTGTATTTTATTACGACCTTGCTGTAACGATGTCTCTGAGGACATAGTAGAACCCGTCTCTATCTTCTTCATTGTACCCTTTTTGTTTAGGGATAGTGCTGGATGATTTTCAACAGCATAATCCACGTCAAGAGTCTTGCATCTATTTCTGGTCTTTTCTTGCATGGTGTCCCTCAAACACAGGGACCTCTTCCTCCAGCCAGAGTGCCTCAAAGGTTCATTACTTTCTTGTTCTTCCATCTAAGAGGCTCCAATCCTCCTCTCCAATTCTAGAGCTGAGAAACCAGTTCTGATAGGACTGTATGCTTGAATCTCCCAGACGCCTGTCAATATCAAGGCCAGAAATCCCCATGGTCCTGTGTGCTGCCTGTATGTGGATGGTGAGGCTGCCCTGTAAGGGTAAGTCACATGTGTTCCTTTCTCCTATGGCAAGAGGAAGAAATAGCAAAGAATGTAGAAAGCTGAGGAGAAATGGGCACTCAGTCAACTTCTTTGTTGTGTGAGAACAGTTAAAAAAAAAAAAAAATTGTTTTTTTCATTTTTTTCTTCTTTACATTAGCAATTCATGTCTTGTCTACCCTGTTTGTTTTTTCTTCACCGGAGAACTAATAGTATTATGACAGTGCAAGTAAAAGCTGACGAATTTCGAGTAGAGTTGCTTTTCCTACAAAATGTTTTAAGCAGTCTGTATTTAGCTAACATTTATCTAACTCCATTCCTAACCAACAGTTGGAAGAGAAAAATCTTTGCAGTTCAACACCTCCTCCTTTTCCCCCTTTCACTAGAAGCTGCAAAACCTCCCACTCTGCTTCTCTAGATCTTCCGAGTAGACCTCTGCCAAAACACAACTTGATGTTTGGTATTTTTTATATAAGAAAAAGCAGAAAACAAAACACATCCAGCCTCTCATACACAAAGAATCAGAACAGGGCAGGAGTCCAACTTGCCTCCCTTCCCATATTTCCTGATCATCTCCTCTCGCAGGGGCAACCAAGGCCCTCTGCCATGTGCTCTGCCCACCAACCTCGCTATGTCTCTGTGGCAGGAGTAATATTAAGGCCATCTCCAATATGATCTTGTTCCACAAGGCAGGCACCAAAACAGGGACTTTCCCAAGCCCCTGAGCATTTGGCAGCAAATGAGATCTTGTTTTTGACAGCTCGGAACAAACTGTCTGGTGATGCCATCAGCTCACAGAGAGGACATTGTGTCTCCCTTGCAGTTATCATTTCTTCGGTCATTAACTGTTTCTCATGCAATTTGTAGGTGTGGAAGCTTTTCTCCAAAGCAGAGCATGGCCAGGTTTCCCAAGGCTTTGCCCAGCAGGTGGCAGGCAGAGGGCATCTGCTCCATGGTCACCAGCCAGCACTGGGGAGAGGCTGTGTTGGAGCAAAACAGGCTGTGTCCAGGCCTTGGAAAATGGGCTTCTCACCCCTCTGTGGGCTAAGTCAGCACAAAGAAAACAGAGCAGGCTCCATGCCCGGGCTTTTGGCCAGCCCGTGGGCGAGGTCCAGTCTGGGACAATTGAAGGAGCCCTGTGCAATTAGCTCCTGGCTGGCATGGGGCAATGCCTGCGCCAGGGTCACTGGGCACTCTTAGAGCAGCAGGTTGTACACACACCATGGTAGAGCTGGTGGAAGGGAAGTGGGAATACTAGAGCCTACTTTGCTTATTTTTTCTTGTTTAGAAACTCTTTTCCCTTAAGCCTGCTGACCATCTGGGAAACTTCACTGCAATCTCCAAACCACTGACAGCAGCCAGACTTTCTTCCTTCTTATCATGAGGGAAAAGTTAAATCCTGCCCACACTGACATGCAGGTAATATCAATACTGGCACAGAGGACCTCCAATAGCTCATTTTTCAACAGGATGCTTTACCTCCAAGATGACCTCTTTCCAGCCTTTGGCAGCCACAGAAGAACAGCAGCTCTGGCATTTCAGGCTGCATAGCTGGCACTGCTCAGCCAAATCTGGGTGGATGGTCCCAGACAACTCAAAGCCGTTTTGTGTGGTAGGTAGGCTCACCTCTTCCTTGGTTTTCATCTCTATACGTTCTGAAGGATGTCATAAGAGGCTTTTTTTTTGTGTGAGAAACCTATGATGCACACCAATGGATTGGCCTTCTAATCTCCTTATGGTGACTGTCCCCTTAGAGGGCCACTGTCACTGTAGTTGGGCTGACTGTTGAGAAATACAAGTTCTTCCAGGTAACTCTTAACGAAATGACTTGAGTCCGTCAAACCCCCATGAGAGTTTCTCTTCCTATGCTGCAAAGCAAAATGAAAGCTTCAGCATGTGGTGAGCAAGGGAATGCAGTCCCGGTGTGTTCATGAACTGAGCATGTGCCCACGTCACAGTGCTCCTACTGCTAGAAAATGAAATATCAGTATTTTCTGCTCATCCCCTTTTTTATTTTTTTCCCCAAAATACCATTTGCGAGTCCATGGTCCCACCATGTGAAACCTGTTTCAAGCCTGACTTCTCCTGCAACTTTCCCATGACCAGTGGTGCAACCTGCTGAACATGCCACGTTTCCCAAGACTGTCTCAGGATATCCTGTATCCCAATCCAAGGCTTTCAGGCTGAACAAGCAGATCTCTCCAGAGATTTTGCTACTTTAGAAAGCACAGGCAAAAATTCTGCCAATTATTAACAGCTTACACCAGGTTAGGACTCTTGTGCCTCATGGTAAAGGTGGATGAAATAGCCTCTCTCCACAGATGTTTTCTCCAAAGCTCCAGTTTGCAGGTCAGAGGTTACAGAGTAGGTGGTGGCTGCTGCCTTTCTGAGCTCAATGTTCTTTAGAAATCATTCTGGTAACTATGTTATAAAGAAAGTCCTCCAGATCTGGAACATTGCCCCATCCTATTTAATATTTTCTGTGGCTTGCAAAGAAAGCCTTGACAGCTTGCAGATGTAGATGCTGGGAGATGGGTAACTCACACAAGGAGCCCAGTGCTGGGGGCCCTTGGTACATTAGGTTGAAGAAAGTAGATTGGTTGTGTCAGTGCAGCCAAATAAAACGATCCTCATCCAGAAGTGAAAAGTGGGGGCAAGGCTCATTGTGTGGGAGGGGGTTTCATGAAGGCCAGCGCTTCTGAAAGCTGCTGGAGAGAGAGAGGGGGAGGTCATGGTGGACGGTAAGATGAGGAGGTGTGGGGGCACGCTGTGCTGATGGCTGAGAGCTTACACAGTTCTCTGGTGCGTAAAGCAGGGAGTGGGTGGGAGCAGGGAGATTGTATTGCCTGTGTTTGGCACTGCAGCTGCTGTTTGGATGCTTTATCCAGCCCCCATGTGCTAAGGTTTCCTCCTTTGTCCTACCTACCTGGGGAGGAGGAGAAGGGCGTAGCGAGGAAAGATGGGAAACTGAGCCTTGTGTATGGCTGGGATCACCCCACCTAATATTAGGCACCAAAACAGGGTCTCAAGGCTTTCTTTGTACAGCTGGTTGAGAGAGAGGTCCCTCCGGGGCAGCTCAGCCCCTCGGGGTGCTGAGGGGGTGCAGGGCAGGTAGGGCTCTGGCTGGGGCCCCCTGCTGAGTGTCTCCCAGGGTGGTTAAGGGAAGATGGCATCGAACAACCACAGACCTTTGCCAGGGAAGGGTGCTTGGTGGGGGAGCTGACAGATGAGCGCGTGCCTACATGAGTCCATTTGCCATTGTGCTGCCCGTGCTGTACTGTGAATTGCATTGCCATTAACCTTTGCACTGTTAACTGCCTCTCATCCATCCTAATTACCAGTGGAAGCAATGATGGTGCCTTACAGAGGGAAGCAATTGGTCAGGAGCACACGGCTGATGTGCACGAGATCCAGCCTGAAATCAGAAAGAAAATGTAATTCCCTTCTAAACCAAAATCCTGCCTTTAACGGCAGATAGAGCTAGAAGAGCTTCTGACACAAGCTGGACCCGGGCAGTCGGACACCTGGTTATGGTGGGGATTTTCCACGTGGGGGTGCAAATGCCTGCTCTGCCAGCAGTGGGATGCGGGTTTGTCACAGAGCTGCTGGTTTTAGGGGAAATCCTGCCCTGGACTGCAGGAGAAACTCCCCGACAAACTTCAGGAGCCACAGCTGGTGGTGGAGCACTTGCACCCAAGTGCCTGGTCGGGTTTTGATCATATGGTTTTTAAATGGGTAGCTCAGATTCTCCCCTTCCCTCTAGCAGGGCAAGGAACTGCGAAGCCTGCATGGTGTGGAGACAGAAGGAGGGAGGGAAACTTCTGGCTGGCCATGTGCTCATTCCCCTGGTGACTTTCTTTTTTGAACGCACACACACAAGAAACAAGCAATTTCAAACTGAAAATGCCATTTAGATGCTTTTTGTCAGAAATGCTGATGTAAAGATTTTAAGTACTTTTTTCTTTTTTCATCTGGACCTGTTAGCTGACCTCAGCGTGATTTTGTTTGGAGCAGCACAATGTGCCAAGCCTGCACAATGTTCACCAAGCACTGCTTTCCTGACCCGCCCTGACTAACCTGCCCTGTACAAGAGGCCGATGAGGACGGTGAGCGGAGCTGCCCCGGGACGATGGGGACGGGTGCGCAGCAAGCCAGGGCAGGTGGCCAGCACGGGCGGCTGCTGTTCAGGATGACAGAAGAGGGAGAGCGAGTGCTGCAGTGGCTCGCATTCATCATTGATCGGTGACCTCCAAGGGAGGGCGAGGACGGAGCCAGCCGAGCTCTGCACTTAGGTTAGCGAGGCTCCAAGTAAGACTCAAGTGAAATTCAGTGTTGACAGAGGCTAACTAATGGGTCTTCAGAAGATTAGTTCGAAATGCTTATACTCTATTGAGCTTCCCAATTAGCTGTGACGGCCCAAGGAGCAAACAACCTGGCAGGCTGCTGCAGAGAGCTGGCTCCCCGAGCAGGAGTGACAAGGACGTGGCGGGCAGGGTGCTGGACTGCCGAGATGTGGAAAATGAGGCTGAAAAAATGCCATGCTGCAGGATTTGTAGTAGAGTGGGTCTGTGATCCTTAGTCACCAGCTGGGGAGGGTGACAAATGCACTGAGCACCATTGTCCCCCCTGGAAGGTGGGCGCTGATGGGTGCTGTCGGCAGGTGGCCAAGAGGAGCATCAGGCACAGCAGGGATAGAGCCCAGGCTGGTGAGAACCTGGTGCAGGGCAGCAGTGAGTGGCAGGGTTTTTCTTTAGGACTGCAAGCACCAGGTGAGAGGGATTAATTGGTCCTAGCCTGGTGTGGCTGAGAAAGGCAGAAAGCAGATGAGGTGCTTCTGCTGCCCATCAGGGCTAGGGGTGCTTGGAAGCAGCCAGACCTGCTGATGGGGTGCAGCACCAGGCGGCTGAAGCTGAGGTTTCCGTGGCATCCTGGCATCCTTTCCACCTCCTCCATGGACGTCCTGGCAGCCCAATCAGATCCTACACCTCCCACAGAAGGGGGCAGGAGCATCCAGCTGGGGACTGAGGATGGGGGGAGGCAGGGTGGCAGCACCCCCCCCCTTCAGGCAACTGTAAGTTGCCTTGGAAAACAGCACCTCTGGCAAACAGGAGGAAAGAAATCTGCTCTTTTGTTGTTGCTGTTGCCTGTTTTGTTCTTCCATGCTTGACAAAGCTAGGCTTTGTACTCATTCACTGTAAATAAACAGAATTGCACCTGGGACACATCTGAATTAGATTCTCAATTTTTCCAGTGAAGAAACAACCTTATGAATTCCTAGCTATTAGCTAATGGCTCCTTCCAAGAGAGTAAGAGTATAATAGCGCTATTAAATAATGCGCTTTCAATGTTTGCCTTCAATTGTGAGTGCAGCTCCATGACCATGCTTCCTGCAGGAGCGCCTCAGCCAGGCACCTGGAGGTAAAGGGGGCGATCCCAGGCTTTGCCTCACCCCAGGTTTCCCTCTACATTTGGGTGCCTGTGGGCTTCAGTGGAGGCAGGTGATGCCTCTAGAGGTGCTGAGGGTCTGTGCTGGGAGACTGCCCCATTTGCCTGCCTTGGAAGAGAAGGGTGAAAATGTGCCAGGACTGCAAAGCATCAGGGCAGGCAATAGATGCGAAGGCCAGTCTGTACAGAGGCAGCAAATTAGAAAAAAATTAACCTTATGTAATTAGGCTCAAAGGCAGTACGTTTCTCTAGCTCTCTCCTGATACCCGGCTGGGGACCTCAGCTGCTGGGTTTCTAATGCTCATGACCCAGAGCCCTTCTGTGCATAGGAGCAGGTTGCCCATATGGTGGCTTGTGCCTTATGACCACAGGTTGCTGAAACAATTTCTTCCAAAAATTAGGCTGTGAAGATGTTTCTACTCTGCACATTTAGCTATCCACTTAAATCATTAGTGCACAAATAACTTCAGGTGCAAAGTCTGACAAATTCAGTCTGAGTAGAAGATTAATTCATAGTGTTTGGGTTTATTTTATTTTATTTTTTTCTTTTTTTTTTTATTTTTATTACTTTACTTTTCTTTGGTCTCCTGACATTGTGTGCACGCTTTCACAGGAATGTGATGGGCCTTTTAAATTATGCATGGCAGAAGTAGAACAAAGCTGTATGACTTGTGCACAAGCAAAGCTGGTTCAAATAATTCCTGAGGTAAATCAAGCTTGTGAAATTCAAGGTTTCATAAAAAAAAAAAAAAAAATTGGCTGAGTTTGCAAACAGTGTAGTTAGCTTGAAAAAGACTTGAGGGTTTTTGGTCTTCAAAATAGCACAACCAGATGGCAATAGACTATTTTTGAACTTCAGTTACATAATTTTGCTAAATGTTTTTCTTCCCTCTGTAATTTGAAATTATCTGTAATTCAGGCTGAGCTGCTGCCACGCGTGGGGGACTCCTGATATAAAGACGTTCGCAACATGCTGCTTGTGTCAGGGAGGGGAGCGGCACCAGGAGCCGTGGTGACCCCAGCCCTTTGGTGGTCCCAGGCACGGCAAATGATGGACCAGGTCCATGCAGGGTGTGGTGGGGGTCCCAGGAGAGGCAAGTCACACCCAGGAAGGCATTTCGGTGCCCAGGGAGAAGGTGCATGGACACTAAAAGCTGTCCCAGGCAACGCCTGGGAGAAGAGGAGATGATGTGCCTGTAATTAAGAAAGGTCCTAAGTGGTCTTATGCAGAGGGACCAGAAATGCTTTAGGGGAAAGGAGTGAGGTGTTTGTCCCCCCCACACCATGCTGCCACACCAGAACCTGGTGGTGTTTGGAAGAAAAAGCCTTAAGTGACCACTGATGTCACTTGAATGGTGAGAGGGAAAGATACCGGTCCTTCTCAGCTCCTAAGTGACACAGCTGTAAAACTCCACCTGAAGCAAGACTTGCACAAGGGCCTCCTGACAAGACAGAAATCATGCTGCTCTGAAAACAGTGAAAATAGTTTTAATAGGGCTTTTTTCCTCCTTGAGAGACCTTAAAGAGCTTTGTGAAAGAGGTCAATGTTTATTTTTCTTGTTTCAGCCTTCAGCATAACTAGAACCGAAAGCCATTCAGGTAAGGAGAGTTTTCCTTTTTCTAGTGTGTGGTGTTTGATTTTGTTTATTTGTTTGTTTTCCTTCTTCCCTGCTTCCTTGGGGCATTTGAGTACCAGCGTGGCTTCTCCCATCCTGAGGACACTTGTGGATCTGCAGAGGAAGTGAAAACTCAATTATGATTTACAGGAGTTTAAAACAGATTCTAAGGCACGCCAGTTAAAGGATGCTTTCTGAAATACCAATTTTGGTTTTAATTCAAAAAAATCAGATTGTTAGCTTCCTATTACACCATGAAAATAACTACAACTCCGGATAGTGCAAATAAAATTTGTATCTGCTTTTTCCTCTTCTTAGTAATATTCTCCTGTTGACTAGGCCATATGCACGCATTTGTCATGTGTCCCCACTTACGCTGTACATTCATCATGTAGAACAGCAAATAGCTCACGTCACTATGCCAAGCTGAAAAAAAATGATAATATACAGTTTTCCACCAGAAAATTTGAATTTTTGTCAGGAATGTTTCTGAAAAGATATTATTTTATTAGTCTAACAGATATCACTAGAATGGAATTGCTGAGGATGCAGGGTGGTTCAGAAAACCTTGCACTCAATTTTTATCTTTTTAATACCAAAATGAATGTCCTAAAAATCTTTCTTAAAAATTTTACTCAAAATTTTGACTGAAATCTGATCCATTCTTGAGTTTTTAAAATAGGGCATTTGCTACAAAGCAGAGGTTTGGTTAACTGCCCACTACTGACAAACTCTCTTCCCTAGGTGGCCCAATGCTGACCTCCTCACACCACAGGCTCCCGTACGATCACCCTGCAGCAGCTCCTGGGTCAAGTCCATACAAATCCCATCAGTTTTTGGATTAGTGAGATTAGGGCCTCCTTCCAGGCATGGGCCCAGTCTTGATTTCTCCATTTCTGTGGTCTCCCTCCAAGATTTCCATTACCTCCCATGTACTTGTGAGTTTAGCCCTGGCTCTAGCGATCCTGACTCTGATCTGCATGGTGGAAAAACCTTGATGTGGCCAAGAGGCCAGGACACTGGTCAAGTGCCATGAAGAGCTCAAGGAGGGGATGCTCCCACAGTTATTTGCAGCAGATGAGAAGACAGCCTTTCTTTTTTTTTTTTTTTCCAGTGTCCCAAAATGAATGTGTCCATAAGTGAGTATTTCTCAGTGTAGTGTCACTCAAGTGAAGAAGAATGGGTGGCTCAAACCAGTCTATGTTGCTCAAAAGAATAACAAAAATGATTTTTGCAGATTGCTCTGATTCTGATTTTTTAAAATATTTTGATTTGGGATCAAAGCTGGAAAAAAAAAAAAACAGGTATTTGTACAGCCCTAATTTGAGCTCTGTGGAGTGCAGCGTTGGCTCAGTCTACTGGAAATAGAGACGATTCACCAAGCCGCAAACGTCTCATTGTTCAAATCTCCCCCCAGCATGTCTCTGCTGTTGCCCACAGTGTAACGTTACCCCATACCACACATCCTGTGTAGATTTGCTGGGTCTCTCTAGGGTTTGTGCCTTCTCAGCATCTGCGAGACTACTGAGTTTGAACAAGTTGGTCTGCTTTTACATTTGAATCTTGAGCAGTTTGTGAGAGCGGGGTGCATGGTATAGGAAAGGTACAGCTGTGACTTCTAGACTTGTCTTCCATCCTTCCCCAGGTCTTCCCTCCCACCTCTTCTTGTCTTCTTCTGCAGAGCCAGGCATGGAGTTGCTTCATGGCCCAGCTCTGACTGCGCTGCCAGCAGCTGCACAAGCTGCCTGCACTTCTCTCCTGGAAGCAAAAATGAAGCTCCTTGGGAGCTGGAGTGGCTCATGCTGGAAAAGGCTTGTCGAGAAATGGGGTGGCTGCACATGCAGGTGGGCAGGAGAGATCTGGCCACAGCTCACTGCCAGCTCTTACACACGTCGCCTGTGCAGTAAAGCTCACTGTAGGAGAGAGCCAGCGCTGGGAGGAGGGTTGGGTGTTTTGTCCTTGGTGCGACAGTGTACTGCACTTTACTAGGATCCTGGGTGTTTATTCAAGCTTTAAAATGTTTGGGAGACAGATGGGATATAGGCTGCAATCTAGCTGTTCTAGCTCACGGAGCAGGATTAAATGAACCTGGGCTTGAAAGGTGAATCCAGGACACGAGGAAGGAGTAAGAACCCCGGAGGAGTTTTTCGCTTCCAGGTATTTGAACAATATCCTCTAGAAAGGAGATGGTTACACCTTAATCCACTACTGCCATGTCCTCTATTGCAGGACCAGATGAAGCAGTGTGCTTTGCTGTTTTTCCCTGCTTGTTTGACTCACTTTGAAGCTGACAGGCAGACATGCTCACGTCTCCTCCTGGCACTTACTAAGAGTGTTTCACACACACCCCCCCCCACCCCCCATCACACTCAGCCTGGGCGTTCCTCCTGCTTCGTTTTATACCACAAGTAGCCCACAGCCTTAAGCCAAAATTACAGGGCTTGTGATTACAGCAGAAAATTTAGAATAAGAAAAAGAAAAAAAAATCTAAACCCTACATCTGCTCCAGAAACCGTTTGTGGCTGGAGGAAATCATGCCTGCCCTATAGATCTGCCTCCATCTCTGGCCTCGAGGATGTGGTGAAACCTGGTTTATTTGTGCTCACTCCTGATGTTTGCACTCTGAGAATCCGGCTTATGTCAGCTCATGCCTTCTAGTTTTTTAGCCATAGTTGGCCCACAAAGCCAACAAGTCTCTAAACCAGTGCTGCCTTGTGCACAGTGCCTACCCCGCTGGGTCCCAGCCTCGAAAAGGTAAAGAGGTGAGTTTTCTGTGCATGTATCCTTGTGAGACTCATTAGTGCTGTGTGAAAAAGAAGTAATGAGGACACAGGGATCTACAACAACATGGAAGGATGTCAGCAGCATCATACTCAGGCCATTGGGCTTGACAAACCTGGGAGATGATGTGGATGAGATAGCAGCCAAAGCAGCGGGGCACCAGTGTACAAGAGCTCGGCCCACCATCCATGACCATCTCAGGGAGCAGAAATAGCTGCACGGGTTACACGGGATAAGCACATGCCACACATGAGAATCAGTCATGGCATGTGAAATAAGTGGGTGGGAGCATATTTAGGTAAAGCAGGATTTAGGTAAGGCAGGGTGGTCGCTCGGGGCCATGGCCTGTGCTGCAGGGGAGCCGGAAAGCGCCAGCGCCAGGTCCTGGAGCAACGCATGGGGCACATTCAGCAGCGCTGCACAGACTCTCAGGTACAGCAGTAAGCACACTTACAGCTTTGTTAGCATGCTGGATTTGTGTTTTTCTGTGCTTGGTGGTGACGAAGCAGCCTGCCATGAACACGCCGTAGCATGTGTCTGCAGAAGATGCCCCAAGGTTATTCTCCAGAAGGGCCGGGGTGTTTGCAAAAGTGGATAACCAGTTCGCCAGAGCCTAACGAAGGTGGGAGCTGCTAATTATCTTCAGGAGAGCAGCTTCAGAAGTGTGCTGGCTGCTTGCTAACAGTGTGCAGAGTCTTTCTCCTCCAGGCCGGAAAGTTGTTTCTGTCTAGCGAATATGGGCTGGATCTGCTTTCAGGCCAACACCTCACAAAAGTGCTATTTTCTGAGCTCACTGGCATGCTCAGGGCTTGCCTGTTTGGAGTAACTTAGGGCTGTTTTTTCCATGGTAGGTATCTGTTTTTATGCGCAATGGATTTTACTCTGAATGCCCTTTTCTGTACTAGTGTAACACACACTTTGGAGGAGTTGAGGTATTTAAGAATGGGGATTGCAGGTAAGATCAGCCCCCCACTTAAAAGTGATTTGTCTGTCGACTGCAGGCATGGCCCAAGTAGACAGGCTGGGGGCTACAGAGCCTCTGGAGACAGTTACCCCAGTTGGGTTGGTGGTGCAGACATAACTGGAGGGCTTCACTCATGGGGAAGGTGAAGGAGAAGCCTTTCACCAGCTGAAGGGCTATACCACATTTTTTAGAAGCCAATGGTTAGGTGCGGTCGGGCCCGCTAATGGGCAAGGGACCTAATTGCAGTGCTTTACTGTTATGGGTAGAGCATGGCTGTTTGCTTCTTCTTCCCTCTCCCTGGTCTCAAAGCCCACCACCTGGTCCATCACCCAGGTGCTCTGGGACAGCAACAAGCCTGTAGCAGACCTGGCCTCCGGTGAGACAGCCATGGCAGCTGTCTCTCAGCCATGAGACAGCATGACAGTGCAGGCCCCGTGGCTGTGAACTGGGACTGGGCCTCCTCCAGCAGACACACACACAGCCTTCAGCTCATCTGTGTTGATGGCTTTTCTATTTTTACCAGGGAGAGGTTCATATTTTTTTTTCCTGGTGGTGTTTAAACCTCTAAGTGACAAAACAGCTTATTTTCCAGCTGTGAGAGGAGGCTGCCTCTGGTCTGGAGCAGAGGTGTGCGTGGCAGCAGCAGTCGACATCTGTCTCTGTAAGGTCAGCAGAAAAACAGCAAGAAGCCAAGCTGCATCATGAAGGTGATGGCTGAGTAGGGGCTTAAACTTATCCTGGTACATTTGCTTCCCCCTCCAAACCACAGGTGTCCGTACTGCAGTCAGTCAGTCCTTCACGGAGAACAATGGCCAGAAAGCATCAAAGATCTGCAGCCCCGTGTCAACGGGAACAAACATAAAGCCCTGCTCGTTTTCTTTCCTGGCCTCAGTTGCTATCTTTAGTTTCCTGTGCTCCCAGCTTGACTCTCTGAGCAGCTCCTTGGAGAACCTACAGACACAGGGGACACCTATGATCAATATTAATGGCCCAGGAGGTTGCTGGGTCCTCGTTAGTGGAAGCGGTGAGCGCTGATAATATCCTCACAGCTACGCTAATGTCTGATCTTTCATCGCTCCATCAGCAACACCTCCCACCCCATCTGAGTTTGGTGTCTTGGAGAATAGTGTGCTTAAAGGTGAGGTCAAGTTAATCTCGAGAGGTGCTAAAAGAAAAAGCTAGGGCAGGCTGGCAGCCAGGAGAGGGAAAATTGGCCCCATTGTTAAGGGAAGAAAAGAACATCAGAGGGCTTTTTAAAATGGCAAGAGTGGAGTATTGCTGTGTGCTCTTTGCTTACTGAGTGGAGTTTGAGGGAGGTTTGCCTTAAATATACCTTCCATACAAATATACAGAAACATGTTTTTTAGTGAACTTTAAACATTAGCTATAATAGTCTTTGGATAAAAAGGCAGTCATTATTTCTTCGAGCACACTCTCTACTGCCGAGCAAATGTTCCGTGTGGCAGGATGGTGGCTTTAAAAATAGCTGTTCACTCCAGAGCCTCCCAGTGTGGCTGGGAGGGAAATGAAACGTTCAATGTGAGCAGTCATTGATGTGGTCCAAGAGCCGCAGCCGGCAAACCCTCGTTTCACTGAAGCCAGTGGAAATACGAGGCAGTGGGAAAGGCGTTCAGAAAGAGAGAAGGTCTGGGTGTCTTCAGGAAGCTCGGAGCCTTTCGGGAGCTATTTTTAAAAGTCGTAATTTCCTGAGCTGTTGGAGAAAACTGACAGCCACCATCAAAATCACAGAAAGCTGGGCTGGAAGGGGCAGTGACAGCTTGTTATTTTGGGTGACATACCTGTGCTCTTTCTCAAGGTACTTGAACTACCTCTTCTTAAATGTCCAGAGGCAGAGACCCATGTGCCTCAGCTCAGGGCTCCAGTTCTTTCCTGCTTCTACCAACAAAAATCTCTGCTTGGTTTTGTCAGAATCTCCCTCACTGTAACTTAAGCATGTTATTTTTTGCCTACCCACAATAGAAATAGAGAAAAATATATTCCTTCTTTTTTTCTTGATAATGTTCTTGAATTTATCCTCCCTTCTCTAGGCAGAACAGAGCCTGTTCTTCTGCATGCCTCTCCCTTCCTACATGTGGGACTTTGAATTTGTCTGTACTGAATTTCATCCTACCTTTTTTCAGGACACGTCTCTGATTTTTTGAGAATATTTTGTATTCAGTTATGGTCCAGCATGGAGCAGGCTGCCCCATGCTAGAGTTATTTGTGAATATAATAAGTGTATTTTCTATACCAGTAATAAAATTGCTGATGAAGATGCTGAAGGGTGCAGGACCCTGCAAGGTCATCTTTTGGAAACTAAATATTTCCAGTCTTGCCGTGAGAAACCACCATGAGAATGGATGTCTGTGCACGTCCAGGAGGCAAGAGGAGGAATAACCCACAGCTGCCCCTCTCCTCCCATGCTGTCATTTCTCATAAGGGCGCAGCAGGACAGCCATTCCCTGGGCACAGTGTTCGAGCATCATTTTGTTCTTCATGCTGCACTTGACACATGTATTTTCCAATGGGAATATACTTTTCTGTGACAAGAGAGAGGGAAGTCATGGGAAAGTTTTATTTTTTGGCAAAACAGCAATTTCATAAGAAATTTTAGGAAACATAAAAATATTGATTTTGTCTCTGGTTGTCAATTTTCAAAATTAATATTTTTTTCACTTAGGTTTTTCCTTTCCACTCCCTTCTCTTATAACCTTCCCTCAACTTTTCCCTCATCTGCTTGCCAGGGAAAGTATAATATTTAGATATTCTTTCCAAATCTTCATTTTTTTCCATTGTCTAACCTTTGAAAACTTCAATTTGGAGAAGATAGAGAATGGAAAAGAAAGAAAAAAAAACTGTGAAAACAAAAATGCTGATTTTCTGGGACGTATGTGGAGCCATGCTTGTGCAGAGACAAATGTAGGAGAGTCCTGATTAAAAAAAAATAATAACAATAACAATAATATCACCCAATGGCCAAGAGGAAGCAAGAAGGAAGAAGGGAAAACAATGTAAAAACTTCCGTGGTTTTGCAGAAAACACACATTAAAAGGTGGGGAAGGGGAGGTGTTCTGCTCTGACCTTGCAGTACATAAACACACTCACAGTTTGGAAAGGGCTGATATTCCCCCCTCTCTCCCCCTTTATTGCTCTGACCAGGCTCTTCTGATGGGCTGTATCTCCTTGGTCTGGTTCTGCATCCCACAGGGTGCCCGTGATGCAGGGACAGGTCTCAGGCATGCTTTATCTCCCATCTCTGTAGGACCATACCACAGTATAAAAGCCACTCTTAAACATTTTTCTTTCCTCTTCCTTCTTTTTTTTTTCTTTTTTTTCTTTCTTTTTTACTGTTACATGTAAAAAGCCAAGAAAGAACTGACTACAAAAGCAAAAAGGGATAAACTCTTCTATAAATTTAAAAAACAGGACTATTACTTCTGGAGGGGGCACAAAATATGACTCAGAAATGGGCTGCTGGCAGGAGCTTGGCTGCCCAATATGTTGTCCCAAGAGCAGCAGGGATGCCAATCTCACCCCCCAGATAGCCCAGGTCCCTGACGAAGGTGGTGATTAAGGGCTCCATTTTAAGCAGCCCTACACAAATAGGCTCCCGGCCACTTGTGTGAGAGCAGAAAATGGACACCTGATGGCACCTGTAGGTAGCACCACGTCACAAGGGCTGGTTTCCCACACGGATGTGTGTGCAGCTAACATCTTGGTAGTGATCTCAGGGTTTTGGGGATGCCCTTGTTGCTTCAAAAGAGAAGTGAGACTTTGCAAAGTCCCAGTTTGCACCAAGGCAGGATGCTGGGATGGGCTGCACAGCACTGTGTCTTCTTCTAGGGAAGTTTGTGAGCTTGGTGTCTCCAAGGAGTATTTTTCCATATCCCCATGACCTTTACCCTTCCACAGGCTCCAGCAGAGGCTATTTATGGGTTATTTTTCTTACTTTTCCTTCCTTTTATGCTCTTCAGAGAATGTCCTAACTAGAAACATTTTCTAGATAAAAGTGCAAGACAAATGTGAACTGAGAAGCTCCAACACAAGCTTCCCTGAAATCTGTGCTGATTTGCATTGAGGCTTGTCTCAAAATAAATAAAATAAATAAATAAATAAATAATCAAACAAGGGCAGCTCTATCTTCCCAATGGATGGGAATGCCTTCCCTGTTCTCCAAAATGGGAAGTGAGGAAAGTGAGGAGGCACATCCTCACGTGCGAGGGCAAGGATGGGAGAGGGACGGGAAAGGAATATCACGTGGATTTTATGCTCTGACTCACCTTCAGTATCTTTGAAGGCACCGTTTTGCTCAGACAGGAGTGCACAAACACAGTGGCTTTTCTCTTCAAGCTCAGCAAGTGCTGAGGCACAGAGCTGCTTGTCTGGATGTGTGAATGCTGATTCAGGCCATGGTCGCAGATGTTGGTCCTAGGTGAGCTCTGTTGGTAAAATGTTAAGTAAAATGATTTTATTCCATTTCTATCCCATTTTATCCACGTATATAACTGTTTCTTCCTTCAGAATCTGTTCTAGAGCCAGTTCATACTTCTATTTATTTCATTTTTTCAAACCATCCCACCATGTACGTGGTACATTTGCTCTTGCTTCATCCAGCATGACTGACCTGGCTTCCTTGAGGATCCTTGCTACTAGAAACATGATTTCACATGCTCCAGTGGAGATCATTTGTTCTTCTTCTTCGTCCTCTCATCCCACTGCATTTGCTGGCTCTAAAACACCAACGTTTTGGACTTTTACTTTAGGTATGATTTCTATTGCATTGTCTTTATTCATTACCCAGCTTGCCTTCGCCATCATCTGCAGTGCCAATTTCTCACTCAGGCAAAGCGTTTGCTTGGGTTTTGGGAAACACATCAGTTACCTTTAATCTCTACCATGCTCTCACCACATAACAGAACTGCCCTGTCCTTATTCTCCTTTCATTTATGTAACCGACCAACCTCTGTATTATTATTTCCTGTGCAAGGTTTAACTCAGCCCGATTCTTGGCAGTCCTGATTGGTTTCTGAGCCATGATATTCAGGAATATCATCATCAGCTGCACTTATTTTCCAGGCTGTTCCTGGGGCAGTAAAGCCGCCCATAGTGATATGACTGTTCTAGCACGTCTCTGCCCGGTATCATTGCAGCAATATTTGTCCATGACCAGATCAGAGGGCAGTAGGGTCCCAGTGCTGTTCCAGCAGACAATTGTTCCCCCAAAATAATATGACTCAACCAGTTTTTACTCAATTTTCATATTCTTCTGACTTATTTCTGTCACAGCGTGCACAGAAGATGTGCCTTCATCTCCTGCAGCTTCTCTGTGGCCTCTCTGGGATACTGCCTTCCTTCAGTGCCCCTGTTGCAGTCAGAGCCACCATTTCTCCACACTCCTCAAGCAGGGAATCTTAACTCTGTGTTAAATGTTTCTGTCAAGAGATGTCTTGCACACAAAGCATCTGATTCGTTTCTGTTGCAGAGTGCAACAGAGGGCCATGCTGTGATTTGTGATTAACTGGCCCTAGCCCTCTGGAGCAAGTGCGACCACTGTGGTGGGCCTGCAGGGGCACGGATAGCCTGCAGCTCCTCACACACCTCCGTGAGCTTTCCTGGTGGAAGCTTCCAAACCCAAGCCACAGCAACAGGTAGAAACCAAAGCCTGTATCACCCGTTTCCCTTCACCACGGCTTCAGTGTTCACAAAACCCTCATCAAAATGTGCCACCATCTCCCAGGCACAACCATTGCTGGTGCAGCAATCGCAATGCCCCGTACCCCAAATTTCCTCAATGTTCCCCCAGTGAGGCTTGCTTTAGTGAGCCCAATCCTCAAAAACAGCTGGGAGAGGTGTAAATAGGGTTGTGCCAGGACAAGAGTGGTATCTGAGCCTACGCTGCAGCTTGTCAGACATGCAAGATCACAGGCTGATTTTCTGACACTAAACAACTCCATTTTCCACTATCTTTTTTCAGAAAGATTGATGGTTTTTATGGTAACTGTCAATAAACTTCAATAAACTTATTTATGGGTCATTGGAAATGCCCCAATGATTTCTTCATGTCACTGTTAGAAGTGTTTTATTTTCCATTTCTGGGTAAGTGAGGAAAAATGTGACTCACCCAACTCAGTTTTCAGGTTTGGTATAGCACAGTTAATTACTGACACTCTTTGTGATACTCGGTAATTTCAGCCTAGCATGCTGGAGACATTGCTCTCCAGCAGCTTTAAAAAGATGGATATAATAGAAAGACTGCTCTGTTCTCAGCTAGATCGAGGTGAAAGCTTGGTGACAAAACAAAACTTTAAATGTGCTGCTTCGTGTAACTATCCTAGCAGCCATCTGTTTACCATGTGGAAAAACATTTGTAAGATTTCTTAAAGGTTTGTCCATCATTTTGGGAGCATTTCTCTTTATTTTCATGCTGAATGAAGATCTCCCTCTCTCACCTCTCAGCCTCATGTAGCTGGAGACTTGGCATAGGTGCTTCTGTAGTAGTTGCACAAGACAAAGTTGTCTGAGTAGCCTAAGGCACGGCAAGGTAGGTGACTGCAGATGCCTCTATTGCCTGCTATTAATTGGCACACCTGTTGCAGAGACCTGTTGGTACCATGGGATGTAACAGTAAAAGATGAAATCATGGTAATTGCAATCCTCCTTCAAGCTATCATTTAATTTACATTTTAATTAATTTTATAAGTCTTGTAGTTACAAAATATTGAAGCAATTAAAGGCATGAAGGAAGGAACATCGTGTCAATTAAGGACAGGGAGTCAAAGAGGAGAATTTGGTTTGAGACAAAGTTCATGCAAACAAAAATGCTTCGCAATTTCTAGTTCAGCCTACGTGACATTTTTAACCTCTTTGGAAACTTGAATAAAGTAAGACATAGCCTTAGAGTCTAAGACATTTTGAGAGAGAACTATTTTCCTTAGTTTTCAGGTAGGAAAACCAAAGCAGAGTTTGGAAACATCAGTTTCCCAAGCTCCTGTAGAAAGTCTGCAGGGGAGCTGGGAATCAAGCACTGACCTATTGAGCCATCCAGGTAAGTATCTTTCTTACAATAGCATCCTTCCTACCAGCCTGCAAAAAGTAGTTACAAAAGACTTGTGTGCTTCTGTGAGTGGGGTGGTGCCTTCCTTACACAGAGCTCATCATCTGGCTACCCAACTATTTGGGGTGCTCAGAAAGTGGCTGTTACTAAAGAGAGTGTTGCTAAGTTTTGTGATTTTCATATTTACTGTTCTGTTGTTGGTTTTTGTTTTGTTTTAAAATAACCCACTCCTAGATGCAGAAGCTTCACTTCTGTTTAAATAAAAGTTTCCAGTTGTCACAGCTGTATAAAACATCAAGCACCACTCCTAGCAGCACGGAAACCAGAACATTACATTTCAAAGAACCTAAATGTATTTTTGTGTCACATCGATTGTATCGCACCTCTTCTTTTTTAAGCCACTTCCACAATTCTGTAGGACAGATTTAAGCCTTTGGTGATGTTGTACATCACATGGGAGTGAACCTGAAGGTGCGAAGCCACTCCGAGCAGCGGAGGCCGTGCCAGAGCGCTTTGTCTGCAAGGAGTAGCTGTGGCCAAGTGGGGGGGAACAGCAATGTCAGCTTCTCCTCTTTGGATGGTGTATCAGTGCGTAGTGCCAAGCTGAGGGAGGAAGGGAGCTGGGTTTGCTGCCCTGGGAAATGCAAGTCTCTGAGATTTGCCCCTGGGTAGATCACACAGCAGCAGCTAGCACAAGTGACTGCTGCAGACTGGTGACAGGTCTCTGCCACCAGCAGGCATCGGGTTCAATCCGTGCTGAGGTGCAGCAAAGATGTGACGTGATTTATGGGCTTTCCACAGGCAGTTGTCTGCTCCTATGCTAAATTCCCATAAAGCATGTAAGGAATGACATGGGGCAGAAAGCTTTCTTGGTCTGGCCTGGGTCTGGGCAGCTGTACCCCAAGAGAGCAGGGATGGCACACTGCCTGGCTTGGAGGTGATGGAGGGGATGAAGACAGGTACTCCTTGCATAGATCTGATCTCAGGGAGACAAAAACTGGCTCTTGAGTTTTACGTGGTTTAGATAGGAAGAAGGGCTAGGAGGGCCCCTTGAAGGTTCATCTGCCTTCAGGCTGGGCTTCCACAAGAGAGGCACCAGGGAGGACTGGGCTGGTAGGGGTGGCCAGGAGCCACATGAGCATCCACCTGCAGAGCCTGCAC
Organism: Cygnus atratus; assembly: GCF_013377495.2. Lineage (NCBI taxonomy): Eukaryota > Metazoa > Chordata > Aves > Anseriformes > Anatidae > Cygnus > Cygnus atratus. The sequence continues at coordinate 54,925,694 of NC_066366.1, read as the reverse complement.
GGGCACTTCTGTTATCAGCACATGCACTTGGGGCGTGCTTGGCTGCCCCGTGCTGCACTGCTGCAGGCTTGCCGGGCACAGCACCAGGCCCATGGGGGAGGCTGGGTGCTCATGCTGTCACCGGGGATGTTGCAGAGCTATTACTGTAGGAGCTAGCCCACTTTTTCCCTTTTTCCTGACTGCAGTGTAACAGCAGGGAGTGTGTCTCTGTGCTTCCCTGCTGCTCCTTGTCCTGGGCAGGGCTGAGGCCACACTTGGGTGGCTTCACTGGCGCTTGCTCTCGGCCTCCTCCCAGGGATGCTCTCCGCCTGCATGGCCATTGACTGGACCATGCTGCCCTTGCTGCTGTGGCCCTCCCATTAGTCAGCATCTTCACACTATTATAACCAGAGGGATGTGGGGTCCCGGGTTGGGAAGGGGCCATCCTTCACCTCTGCCCTGAAATATTTCCTTCACACCACTGCAATGCAGAAAGCCGTTCACAACATGCATCTGAGAGGGATGGGAACAGGCGCGAGCTTCCTGCGGGGTGTCAGGTTGTGTCCCACAGCTGGCTGAGTGCTGGAAAACCAGGGCTGCGGCAGCTGTGGCAGCTCCCAGGGACATGTGCGTGGCACTGGCGGCGGGAGGACAGCGGGGAGCAGCCAGAGAGACGTCTGTCTTTGTTCTGGAGGGAGGAGGCCGGTGGAAAAAAGCGAGAGGTGGGATGAAAACCAAGCAGGAGAGCAAGTTCCGTGGGCCAAGTGTGCCGCAGCTGCCAATGTCATCAACTCCAGGCCCGCGATGCGGCGGGAGCCACCCTTTCCAAACACGGCGGAGGACGTTGGATGCTCTCCCAGAAACAGCGCTGCAAACCCACCCAGAAAGCTCCCAGCACAGGCAAAGAGAAATATTATTCTCCCATTAAAAAATAAAGAAAAGCCTGATAAGATATCCAGAAAGTGTCTCCTCTTGGTGCCCGCTCTGAGGAAGGAAACTGGGGGTGGACAGAATGCATGTCCTGAGCTCCAGACACTATTATACTGAGACATAGACACTATTTGAGCAAGCACTGATGCTTGCTCAAATCTGACACTGCACATCATCAAAATGGGAGAGCAGTGTAGTGAGGAGAAGAGAAAATTAATAAATATTCTTTTCACGTTGAAACTATACTTCTGCTCTCCATAGGTTGAGTGATGAAAGAGAGCAGCTGTGTCAATAGCCCATTATGTGTGGGGGAAAAATAGTTGTTTGCAGACATGTAAACACATAGAGAGGGTTTAAAGGCTTTGTTTGAAGTTGTGTGTGGCTCCAGCATCAAAGCAGCAGGAGGGGCTGCAGGTGTGCTCAGAGCATCCCCTGACCACGGTGGGGCACGCGTAAAACTCCAAGCAGCAGAAGAACCCCGAGAGGCTAGAACTAAGTGCAACAAAGGATCAGAGCTCAGGTGCCAACAAAGATTTCCCATCTAGGACTTGCATTGGAATATGAAATTTGCTGATTTATCCTGCTGATAAAGTGCTGAAGAGGTGCAAAACAGGGCAGATGTCACTGAAGGGGGAAAGGCAAATGTATTGGGAAAGTTCAAGCAACAGGATTTTGCTTGTGCTGGCCAGAAGGTGCTGGGCCATGCATACCCTGTGGAGAATAGCAGTAGCTGCTTGATCCTACATGGACTGCAACCTGCAGAAGGGACCTCAGACTGCTGACGTCTGTCCTGTGCTGGGGAGATGTCTGGTGGAGGAGCAGCCTTCAGCAGGGGCTCCTCCAGGGAGCTGGGCTGTGTCTCTGGGTGGCCAAGCTCACACTGGAGCCCTGCTGCTGCTCCATTCACCCATTTTTCACCTTGAACACTTAGCTTTGCTGTAGCACTTCCTTGCTTATTTACTCCTCCTGCAATCCCATGTGAATAAGAATTGCTTACCTTAGAGTTCATGTTATTTACCCACTCCTTGTCTTGGCAGACAAAGCCTTAGACACACTTGCGTAGGTAAAACTCTGAAGCTGCATATTTTGGTACATTGCCAACTGATGCAGAAAGTTTTATTCAGAGAGTTAGAGATGTCAAATTGAAAATGGCATCCCTCTGTCATCTAAATGAATGTTTTTTTCCGTGTAATGCCCAAGGTGATTATTTTCAGTTCTCTTGGAAACCTCTCAAGACCCCTGAAGTCACAGGTGTTGCACATAGTTTTCTTTGTATCTTGTGTGGTGAGCCCGTTTCCCTTTATTTTAAACATCTACCTGAAAACAAGATGGACCATTCTCTAGAAGTGTATTTTTCTGTCAACTGCAATGGGAACCACTCGGTGCATGCAAACTGTTGAAGTTCATGTAGCCAAAAAAGCTCAGCAGCTTGGGTCCTTCTACATGCTGCACCACAGGGGCACCTGCCTGCCTGGGTGCTTGCCCTCTCTGGGCTCCTCTTTACGGGCTTTCCAAGGGCTTTCTTGACATCTGAAACATTGGTTTTACCAAATTCACTACAGGAAAGTTGACTGCTTCACTCCGTGTGTGTTTAGGGGTTGTTTCTCTTGGGAAATCATTGGGTTTGGAGATAAGAGGGCTCAATGCCTCCACCAGCCTATTTCTGTCGCTCCCTAGGCAGCTGCTGAAGGCACAGTTCTCCCCAGCTCATTATTTCCAGCTTTCCATGCACATCCCATCAGTTACTTCTGATTTTTTTTTAAAATTTTTTTAATTATTTATTTTGTCCTGCCACCAGCACGATTTCAGGCAGCTCCTCGGAGGTGCTGAGCTATTTTTCTGGTAGCTAAGTTGCTCCGGCAGTTAAGTCGGGCTGGGAGAAAGGCAGGATCCCTTCAGAGCAGAATGGCAGAAACGAAGATTGTCTAAGATGGCACTTGATTAGCGGCATCCTTCATGTCCTACCCTCTGCATTTGGTGTGGGCAATCAGGAGAGGGTGTTGCCAAGGCTACAAGATCTTGTCAGTCTGCCTTCCAGGTCCTCTGTGGCTTCCCTCTTCCTTCTTCCCTCCCTAATTGTGCCCAGACTTTCTGTTTAAATACCATCTGCTTCAGCTGCAATTTGCACAAGTGTCCCGAAGGGCTTTGCTCTTGATTCTCTGTAATCTGCCCTTTGTATGCTAACCCTCTACGAGACTGTCTTGTCACACAGAAAATACACTTGTCTTTGAAGAATGATAAAACAGGGATGTGAAGGAACACAGGACAAGCAGGTCAAATCCAAGCTTGGCGCTGTCTGAGCCAGATTCTGCCGCAGATAATTCCTGAAGTCAACCTGCGATCACAGCAGTAAAACAAGGCTTTGTCATAACCAGGGGAAGGGTTAATGGAAGATCCTGTCTGTAACGAACTCTCTGCTGCATATTCCTGCTCATATTTTGCAAGCAAAATACTTACTGGTGTCAGCGGGGGGTTCAGGCGGGGAGCAATGACTTTGCCATGGCGATCCACATCACTGATGAGAATTAAACCAGGTTTAAAACCGGCTGAGTTTCCAAGGTTAGACCTCAGCCAAGCAGGCTGATTCCAACTCCATTGCAAACCAGCTAAAAAGCAGGATTAGTCCCTTCCCAACAGATTCACGGCAAGGCATTTTTCACAGTGTCTGACCAACAAATGTGCACTTCTTGGAGCATTACAAGAGGAATAAATATAATCAGAATTGTTAGAATTTATTAATATAACTGGCTTCCTCATTTTCACTGTTTCACATTCTTCCTACACCGTTTTTCACAAAGTTTTGCTGCCATTATCACCTTGGAAATGCCCATTGGCATTGTGCTGCAGGCTGTGCTGCTAGCACTGCCTGCTAGGGAGGCTGCTGCCTGATGCTTCCCGTTACGAGACCCCTTTCCCACTTTTGTTTAGTTTGTGATCTTTCAGTGTTTGGGCTGAAATATTAAGAACATTCTGACTGAGCCAGGTAATTCGGTATTTACTGTATGTGTGAAAATGTTAACCTAAAGCAGTGGTTTCTGAGAATAAAGCATAAAAAAAGCATTTTGTTCCGCCCATTTTAAGAAATGCTTAAAGGAATGACTTGAAATTTGATGGGCGTGTTGTACCAAGGATGCCTTTCCCTGTGAAAATTCCCCTAAACAGAGCTAAATGTGTGAACCTTCGAAAAAAATCACAGTTTGCACAGGAAGGAGTTGCAGGATTTCACAGCTGAGTTCCCCCAGAGGCTCTCCCTTCCACGAGCTCTGTGCACTGCAGGGTAGACAACCCCGGAGCTGTCAAAGCATTGCGTTCACATCTCCCCACTGCCTGCACATCATCAGGACTCGGGGATGAGCCCGTGTTGGCTGGAGCTTCTCTTAACACCCAACACTAGCAGATATTTTCTCCAAGCCTGGCCAGCAAGGAGCTTTCCTTCTGATTTCCTATCTTGCATCGTTTTATCTCCTGCACCTCAAGCGGTGTGCTTTGAGGCAAGGCGAGGCAGGGTGGTGAGGGAAATTTTGGAGCTGCATTTCCCAGGTTTTCTCTTCTGAGACCTCGTTCCCCAGCGTGATCCAGCCCTGCAGGGTCTCGTCTGCCTCTTGGACCTGCCCAGCAGTGGTCCCAGGGGTCAGGGCAGGAGGAGACCCCGAAGAAGGAGCACATCTCCCCTTGTCTCTGGCTGTCACCTCCACTTGCTCCTGATGTCTCCATATGTTCAGCCAGATCCCTAATTTATGAGGTGCCTTCACTCCTGTGTGCTCTGGGATTTTTCTCTCAGCTAAGCAGGAGATGGGAGGAGAGTGAGAAGGAGAAAAGACCGGAGACACTGTGAGAAGGAGCAGTAACGGGCAGGAAACACCTCTGTCACAGCCACCTGCAGGGCTGAGGAAGAGGGCACGGGACTCATGCAGGACTTCAAGTCCTCGCCCTTTGAGTTGGGACTGTAGGTCTTGCTGTTTCAGCAGGCCTGGAAGCTGGACACCCTGCCCAAGCACAACTGGGAATGTTCTCCTTTCTCACACCTGGCATCCAGGCCTGTGTCTGCCTCCGTGTGTGGAGGAGGAAACCTTTCAAAAGACATGTACAGCTGTGCCTGGCTCTGGGACAGCTAAAAGGGTCACAGACATGGGGCAGGTGCTGGCACACACCCCTTTCCCTGGGGGAACAGCAAGTCTTCCCAGGGGGGCTGACACTGCAGCCCCCTCTGCATGCGGCCCGATGGGACTGAAAGCAAACAGCGCTGAACCCAGGCTTAACATGGAAAAGATGAGAGGAAGGAGGTTTGCTCTGCACACCCAGAGCGAAGGGATTTCTGCCCTGGCCATTTCTGCTGGGTGTGCTGAAAGGTCAGCAAATATTTGAGGCCAGCCATCCAATAGCTATTTTTGGCTCCTATTTTGCAAACACCACATCAGAAACAAAGAGTTATTTTTGTCCATCAGGATTTCTCTGATAACTTCGCTCGGTACAATGTTAAATAATCAAACCCTGCAGGAATAACAGCCCTGTATTATAATCCCCTATTATCAGATACGTAGAGGCACACAAGGGTGTGTGTTTGGAGGGGAGAGCTCAAATCTCCCAGCAAATACAAAGGAGTATTTATATTATTCATAACATCTGAGTCCACATATTGCAGTGATTTGGAGTATTGCGTGGGTGTGCATAGAGGTGTGGATTTTTTAAACAAGGGGTACTTGTCCCAACAGGAGAAAATAGTAATAGCTATCGTCCTCACTGCTTTTTAGCAATACCGGTGTAGAACGGGGCTGGTGTGACAAGGAGCAGCTGAGGCGCCTGCAGAGCCCAACTCCTACACATACACTGTCACACGGCTTCCTCCACATCTGTGCTGCGGAAACACCTCCTTTGCCCATGAAAAGCCTGGTGGAAGTGGAGCATATTGATTTGTGAGTCACTGGTAGCACTGCTACAGCAACCACAACGGAGAGAAAGCCCCAGCTTCTGGCTTTCTATGGTTCATGTCACGCAGGGCACACATGGGACCGGAGCTGTCTTTTGCCAAGCACTGTATAGACTCAGGAAAGACAACCCTTGCCCAAAAAAACTGAAAATGTCCCTAGAGAAGACAGCTATAAGTAAGAGAAAGGGAGTTTTATGATATGTAATTCATGGCTGGAGGGGTTAAGCATGGAGACCTCACGGACCATCTGCTCTGCACCTACCACAAAGAGCATTTTATTTTTTTTAATTCTATTTAGATGTCAAAGAAACACCTGTATTTTCAACATGGTCTTCATGGCAGGTGATCACCACATGGAGAAACCTGGCACAGGGATCTTCACCTTTGCCAGGGGCATTTGACCAAGCTTCCTGCCTCAGAGGCAATTGCTCTGTAAAGCTCTAGGGAGCAGTTAGGCTGCAACACCAAGCAGTCACTGGTCTGAGAACGGAGGAGAGATGCAGCTTGAACCATCTCCTTCCTCTGGACGTCCTGCTGTGTAACCTGGGCTTCCCCACACATACCAGGCTGGATGAAATGAGCAATGCTGCCCAGGCACTAAGTCCTCCCAAGTGCTTTCTAGGGACCTGAGTGCCTCCTTTGGTGAGTCTTCTGGTCTGCAAGACGCACAGAAATCTGGCCTGGGGCCCACGTCCTTGTGTTTAGCCCAGAGACTGGCCCACCATCAGGAAGTAGGTTTGATATGGTGAGGGAACGGGGACTTCCAAGGCAGTGTCACTGACTTAGGGTTTATTACTCACTAGATCGTGTTCTCTCACATTTCCAGCACCTGGAGTTGTGAGACTACCAGCGAATCTCAATTTGGGGATTTTCTAAAGGATGTTCAGAGCCAATTGTGCTGCAAAGAAATGATTGAAAATGCAGTACCTCTCCTCTTCCCTGCTGCAAAGAGCAATCAGGGACCCCAGATCTACTTCTTTTGAACCTTTCTATTTAAAGCCAGGATTAAACTACAGGATTTCTGAACACCTGGAGCTGACAGTCCTGCAGCCCAGAGGTCCCTGTGCCTGGACCACCCAGCTTTGCAGATATCTGCATAGATACACGTGTCTTCAATTTCTAATGCATTTTGCAAAAGCTGTTTCAATTTCTTTAAACAGGCACTTGATACCTTGAACATTCACATTCCTATGCATCGGGCTCTCCTGGAGTATTCATGTGCTTTTTGTGTGTTTGATGGAGAGGCTGCTGTCACTCGGTCAGAAGGCAGGTAACATATGCAATTGCATATTTGGGTCACTCATCTTATGGAGTGCTGAACAGACTTCCTAAATGATGCCTCAGTCCTTTGTTCAAATTTCAAAATGAATATCACAGACAGGTCTGCATTCTCTGGCTCAGAAAGACTTTCAAGCACAATGAATCAAAAAGGGGATGATTTTTGGAGCACTTGTATGGGAAATTTATGGGTTTGCTTCTTTCCAAGATGAAAAACCTGATGTAGGCTATAAATTTACTTAGAGGCTTGCCTTTAAAACTCAGCTTGTGACTTCTCGTGGGAAACAGAGGACGGGTAGGTATAAATCAACCTGCACTAAATGGAATGGCTAAGACTTCAGAAAGAAAAACCAGGTCCAGAGGACATGCACTTTGTTGTGGAGTTCAGCAGAGCTCAAACCAAGTGTTAAACCAAGCTCAAACTCTGCCATGAGTTTTGTGGCACTTTTTGCCGGGTGAGCTGGCACAAGTAAAGAGCAGAGCCAGCTCGCAGCAAGGATGCAGGCTAAAAAATCCTGCTTGGGCCCTCCTATAGTTTACCACCTGTACCAAGAAAGACGGAGATGGTCTCCTAGTACAGGCAAGAGGAAAGAGCAAGGTAAGTTGGTTTGGGGCAGCACAAGGAGCTGCAGGATGTGTCCTTCAAAGCCCTGGGGTACGGTGCATTGGTGATGCCCAGCGTGGCCCCTTGAAGCAGCTCTGCTTGGCCATCCCACAGGCTCACCCTCAGCCGTGGCTGACCCCAAGTGCAGCCTGGTGGTCATCCAGCATAGCCGATGTGGCAGCAAATCCCAAACTGCTCTGCTGGGACAGAGAGCAATAAAGTTAAGCTGCAACGGCAAACCAAACCCATGTTTAATCTTGATTAGTTTACATTGAACCATGGCTGCTGACAGGTTATTTCAGTTAAAAAAAAGCAAGAGCTCATTATGTCCCTCGTTCTGCTGCCTACTCCCTATGGGTGGAGTTTCACTGAAATCAGCTGGAGCCCTTCCACATACAGCAAACGGCAGGATTAGCAGTGATGTTTTGCAAATATCCCTCTTACTCAAATAACCTATTAACTAAAATGCTCCATTGAGCTGCAATCACAAGTAGGGTTGTTTCAGTTTGTAGTTTCTATGGTGAGTTGTGTGTTTCTGGAAGCAGGGCTAGGTATTTTTTTTCCTCCGCTTGGAAACATTGTGTTGAAGAAAGAGGAGGTTAAAGGATTTGAAACACGTTCTTCTGCAAAATGTTTCCCTTTTGAATGTTTGGTAATACAACTTCATTTGCATGATGCTACAAGCTGTGGGCTAAATCGCTTGGCTGGATGATTGTTTAGCAAGATACAGAGATGCCACAAAATTAGATGCACGTTCAGTAAACAACCAAGCAATGCCCAAGTTCGCAGCTCCAGTGAAGCATCACAGATGGAGATGCTTGCGGTGTCACGCAGCGTGCCGGGCAGTGCTGGGGCAAATCCCACCATTACAGCACAGGATGCAGAGCTGGTTAGCCATGCCAAAAAGTGTTTTTGTCTGTCCCTCAGCTCCATAATCTGGGGAGGGCTCAGAGCAGCCCACGGCTCCTCAGCCTAGCTCCCTCTGGGCAGTTCGCATCCAGCAGAGGCAGCTGCATCCTGGAGAGGGGAGCTGGGTGTGTAGCAGCAATCGGGCAACTGCTGATAGGAATGTGGAATATTTGAACTATTCCTCTTGTCATGTAGAAAGCTGCGCGTCAACACCAGAAATGCAACACAAAAGAAAATGTCAGAAAAGAGAAGAGGCAAGGACATAACAGCAACAGCTTTTGGTAACCACATTCACGTTTCCACCCATTAATCTGAAGATGTAATTCTTAATTCTTGCCAGTATGTTCTATGCAGACTGTTGCTGTCTCCAGGAGTTGCAAGTAAAAGCACGTGTGTTATACCCATGCTCTTATCTCGCGTATAATGACTCTTGTCCAATTTGCTAAGCAGCAGTGATCAGTGTCACATTGTGTAGGCATTAGAAGTATTATTTGGTAGTCTTTTTAATTTTAAGTATTTCTGAAATGCTAGGCATATACATTGCTGCTTTAAGTTTGGGGTGGAAAGAGGGAAAATTGAGAAGAGTGTCACTGCTGTTAATCAAGACATCACCTCGATGCAGTGCCTCAGCAGCACCCCATCGGAGCTGCCCAGTTCTTTCAGAGCTGGCACAGCAGCTCGTGGTGTAGCACATATGCATTTCTTGCAGGTGAGTTTACATCTTGTGTGCAAGGCAGCCACATGCCTTCATTGCCAGCCATGGCCCATGGGGAATTCAGAAGCTGTCTACTCGACAAAGCCCCACTGATGAGAAAGTTCATGAATCCCACAGGATTCATATGTGGCTGTGGGTGTTGGATGTAAAAATGCAGAGCGGTTAACTGAGGGAAGGTAGTGGGTCTCAGAAGAGCAAAGATGGAGGGGGGTGAAAATTTGGGACTGAACATAAAAACCTCCATGAGTGACTTCAGCTCAGATGGATATATTGGTTACATTGAAGTTTGTGGTGAAACTGGAACCAGAAAAGCAGTCTCCGGACACCTACAACCCAGCAAGCAACAAGCTTCCCCCCGGTTAATCTGTCTTCCTCTGAATCATTTATGGATGTTTGGGGACTGCTGATGAAGTTCAGAGGCATTAGGCTGGAGAAGAAAGCACGGAGAGGCTTTGCGTGTGCTGTCAGCCCCCGGCGGTGTGTCCGTCTGCTCTCATGCGCTAACGAAGACCTGCTGCGCTGGGCCTTTCAGGGAGCCCCCATCTTTAAGGCCTTTTGCATTAATCGTTAATACGCTCTTTGTGTGCTTGTCATGTAAGAATGCAAAGACTGAAACTAATCTTCTCGGCCAATATGGTGCATATTAGCTGGCTTCTACTTCAGGCTGTGGGACAAATCCACCAGAAGAGACCAGGTTGGGCTGGTGTGCCATTTTGCAATTTTTTTCCAAACAGGAGAGGGAAACCTGTCAGCACCATGAGGGATCTCATCCCTTGTTTTTTAATCCTTCCTTTGTTTGATCTCTCACGTAAGACACAGTTCATGAGGAAAGTTCACAGTGGAGGCTCAGCAAAGTTGCTGAGAAATGTGTGCCAGGTGAACAAGGCCACGATCACTCCATGGTTTCAAAAGTAGGCCCCGATAATGGTCCGAATGCCCCCATTCAGTGGGGGGCAATGCCCATCTTGAAGCAGGTCCACAGTCAAGGGAATTACCTCTATGCGTACCTGATCCCAGAGGAAAATGGAGCTGGAAGTTTGTGAGCATGGATGCACCAGGCCTGACCTAGCAGCACAGACACAGCTGGGGTTATTTTATGCCTTTGTGTTAAAAGTTGAGTACCTGAATTAGCTGCTTTTATATAGTTTCATTAGCTGTTTTCATATAGTTTCATTAGCTGCCTTCATACATCAGGGATTCCTGCTCTTTCATGTATATTGTATCCAGAGCATCTTGCTCTGAGTTGGTAGTAATACATTACTCAGAGGGGAATGGTATCACCCTAGGAAAATAATAATAATAATAAGCCCACAAAGAGAAGATCTACCTTGATTACAGGATAATTCAGCACAGAGAGTAATATTTTTTCCTGGTAGACCGTAGGAAGACTGGCACACACACATTTTCTGAGTTAGTGCTAACGTATGCAGTCCTGATAAAACTCAGCTTCTGAATTCTAGTCATGGTCTTAAACTTTATTAAAATGCACTGAAAAGAAAGGTGACATGGTAAAGCAAAATAAATAGTGGTGCCTTGTAAAACCTGAAATATCAACATGAGTATTTGAGTGCAGTGCTATTCCAAGTAAATTTGGAGCAGAAATCAGCTCTTACAGTTTCTTCTGAAATCTTTCTCTGGAGGAGAGCCAATGGTCACTCTAGGAATGTTTAATACTTGATGTTTGGCATCGTATGCTCTGTGTCTTTATGTCTCATTCTTTTTCTGTGTGTTTAACTTGTGTAAACTACTCAGCAGTGCTACAGTACTCACAAACCTCCCCACTGCTGTGCATTGCCTGTAGCAGATGTTACAGAAACTCTGGTGTCTATGAACACCCCAGGTGGGATCGCATTATAGTGACAGCCATATTCTGCTCTGGTGTAAAACACGAGTCTTATCCTGCTTCCTGCATCATGCTTCTACTGAAAACTTGCTAGGAACTTACATCCTGTTGTGTTCAATGCATAAAGAAGCACAGTGTGTGGAAATAATCTTGGAAGTAGGAGTAACTCCATGGGCAGAGAGGTTTTGCCAAAATGCATCAGCATCTGGTTCTCATTCTGGGAATCAGTCATTTATCCAGCTTTACGAGGCTGAGACACAAGAGGTCGTATAACTTCACTTCAGGCACCAAGTTGGTGGACCAGGTTGATTTACACCTCAAGATGCTCTTCTCTTACTTGGACACCGGACTTTACAAAGTGATATGAAACACAATTCCCAGAATTAATTAGGTATTGCTTGTTTCTTCTCCCATAACCTGTACACACCCATATGTTAAGACTCTGTAAGATCACATCATGGTGTTTTCCCAAACCTTGTATGTTTTCTGATTAGATATGTGTGTTGGATTTAGCCAAATCCCCACTTAACTGGTGCACTCTGTGTATCTAGGTCATTTACACACAACAGTTCGTATGTGGAATAACAAGCACAGCTCTTGGCAGAGTTCTGCATGGCAGAAACACTTTATACCTTCATAGAAATGAATGTGAACTTTTCTGGGAAAAAAAAAAAAAGAAAAAGGACAAATAAGTTAACGCAACAAAGGTTTTCTTAGCAATGCAAGAATGTCTTCAATAGATAACTGCAGAGACTCTGGGCTGTTGCTTTTGCATTGCTTTTGGGCAACTCTTGGACCTTTTCACGTGGATCCTCCGGCCTCATCCTGGTCTCAGTTTGCAGTGGGGAAGGGAGCAAGAAAACAGCTGGGTTTGTCTCTTGCCAGGGCCAGCTCACTGTGCCGGCAGCCCTGGAGCTTCTGCAGCTGGTGCTGTGTGGGTGTTTTGGGTACAGGGCAACCAGAAGGCAGGCACTGCCCCAAGTATGGAGTCGCTTGGAGGGAAAGACTTGGGTCATTTACATCAGCAGTCATCACGACTGGAGATGATGCTAGGAGCTGGCCCTGCCTGGCACAGGGGCTGAGCATGATAACAGCCATCACTTGCTGTGCTTGTTTCAATGTATTACGGAGCACATCTATAGAGCAGGGTTTTAAAACATTCTCATTTTGTTCTTTCTTCCCCTCGGTGTTCAAAGGCATCTCTCAGCTGCAGTAGACCCAAAACCATGCCACCAAATTTATGGGAACTCTTATCAGTGGATCTGCAGACATGGTTTGAGACCATGCATCAATACCTTGTAGCATTTTAATGACTGCTTTTTTCTCATAATGTATATGAAAATTGTACAGATGATTTCAGCTGGACAGCAGCTTGTGCCAAGCCAGCAAATAATTTTCTAGTCTTGGAACAAGACTGAGCTCTGCCTGTACAAACTAGGCCAAAAAAAAAAAAAAAAAGGAATGGGGGAAAAGACACTAGGCCCTTTGTCCTCCCTGGAATTTGTTCAAAACCTCAGGGATGAATAAGCCACTTTATTTAACCCAGCCCAGCTATAAATAGGCAGCAGCACCTTAGCCTCTGTGTGAACTGGGAACTCAGATGTGTCACCTCAGTTACAATCATGCTTGAGAGGTACAGCCTGAATTTGAGATGTGCTCCTATGCTAAAGGGTCACTGAATGTAACCAGGCCACTGGATGTGGTCCAAAGAGAGACCCTGAGCTAAAATGGAGGTGCTGGGGCTGGCAGGGGCCAGAGGGCCGGTTTGCTTTTGCTCTTCTTTTCTTCCTTGTGTTTGCCAGTTGTGTCTTAAGCATCAAGTTTTCATCCCATGACTAGTTTATTTTGTGCTGCCCCCATGTTTTTGTCACAAGACCTGACCAGACTGAAGGGCTAACCCTGGAGGGCACACGAGGGCTGCCAGCTAGGCTGGGGGAAGGCTGGGTTGATAGGACACGTCCCTCTGCTATTCCTTCCTGCTTGAATCGTCACCAGTGAACAGTTAGCAGGGGCAATAATTTACTCTCAGGCTTCCAGCAGTGTGGTACCTGGAGCTTTCCGCAGCTCCCAGGTCTGGCTGTCCGTCCAGGCAGCATCCCAGTCCCTGGGGTTTTCGTGGCTGCGTCACCCACTGAATAGCGATGCTGGGGAGTGCAGCTGTCAGGGGTACGGAGGACACCTGAGTATGTGACAATATCCAACCCACGTTTCATAAATTAAATGACTAATTCATAAAGATAGTCTGTCACACTCCGGGATTCTTGCTGAAGCGGAATGCTGGCGTGATTGCAAACATCCATTTAACGGCTGGACTCACCGCAATCACGGGAGCTTTAAACAGATTTCCTTCGGGGGGTGTGTGCACGAATCGTCAGGCAGGACGAAAAGATCCTTGTCCTCTGTAGTGTAAAGTCTGGAGGCTGAGAGCGTGACCAGGATCGGAAGGTCTGTGTACCCACCTCCCCGGAGGCCCCCGCTCCCACCTGGGCTATGCAGAGCGGAGGTCTGCTAAGGCTCGGCACGAAGATTTTGGGAGCTTCATGGCAGAAATGTTGGCGAAAATGGAGGAAAGTGCTTTATCAGCATTCTTAAGGGAAAATTGCAGCTTTTTAATGTTTCAAGTTTAATTTTTTCAGTGAAAACTTTGAAAAGAAAAAAAAAAGAAACTTTGTTAAAATCCTCATTTTAGAGAACTGCGTGAAATTAAACATTTAAACATTGGTTCACTGAAATAAAAGCCACAGTTTATTTTCAAAGATAAAATGAGGAAAGGTCTCCTGCTGTAATTTGCGGCGGAAGCAGTGCATCTGGGTAACAGCGTTTGTAACGTGAACGTAAGGGATGTGCTGCCTGTTGTGGCAGACGCGGCTCCCTGTCACTGTCAGGGATCACCTCTCTCCAGAGAGGAATTCACACAAATACTAGATTAAAAACAAAAGCTGTCAAAAACACAACTTAGGATGTGGTTTGATTTGGAAGTGAAACTTTTTAGCTTAACACCATAGAAGTCAGTTTCCAGCTCAGATGGTTTAAATACAGGCTAATTCCTCTGAAAAAGTTATTTGCTCCTTTAGACAGCAGCGTTAAACAGGATACAGCTAAAAGAAAGAATTATTAAGCAGGCATCTGAATAAACTAAATTATCTGATAATATGTTAATGGGAAAACATTAAATGAACCTGAGAATGTAGTTGATTGAAGTTTGAAATGTTAGGAGCAAGAGGACAGTGTTCCCATGAGCAGCCAGGGCTCAGCATGGATCTCACAGCAACATAACATCTGCCCCGCTTGCAACTGCGTTCAGCCACCAGGCAGCACCTGCTGCATCCTGCTGTGGCTGGACACCACGCAGGATGGCCCCAGAAGGAAGGGACGGCTCCTGCATGCCCCAGGTGTGGGCTCAGACACCCAGGAAGGTGCGAAGGAGGCAGAGTCAGTCTCCCTACCCCCAACCCCTGGGGAAATCTATGCCCAGACCGGAGATTTTCCATGCGTGGCACAAGTGTAACTCCAGTACGGAGTGACGCCAGGCATCAGGTTCGCAAGTGCTGCAGTGCCAAAGCTGGGCCCATCGCCTGCCCCTTGGGGTTCAGAGAATTTCCTGCCCCAGGCCAGTGCTGCCTGCAGGGCACCGCGGGTGGCAGGTCCCCAGCCTGGCTGCAGAGGGGCTAGCTGTGTCCCCAGGCAGCACTCTGTGCCGTGCTGGTGTACCCATCCCAGCGAGCAGAGCTGCTTTTGCACTGAGCCTCTCGATAATGGGAAGGGGCAGAGTCTCACCCCCACTTACCCGATCCCTAGCTTTTTGTTAAGTTGGCATTTCTGGGGAAAAAAAAAAATAAAAAATTGTTTGTTCAGCGCAGGCTATCTCTGCCTCTCATCTTCGCTGCCACATGACCCCGCTCCCCTTGCGCGGGTATAGGTTTCTAGTAATGTGAGTTCCTGCTGGGCTCCACAAAAGCCTTTCCAGAAAATGCTAAAAATGTGCATCGCATTAGGGGGTGAGGGAAGGCGGCCAGCTGGCTCGCGGCACGTGGGGACCGGCTGCCACCCGGGGCGAGGGGCTGCCAGAAACACCCGAAAAGGAGCGGTGAGGTTCAAGCTGAGGGTCGAGGCAGGGCTCGACGGAAAGAAGTGGAAATGGCAAGTGCCGAGGGAGTGGATCTGAATTCAGCTGCGTGCCAGGGGCAAAGGCAGGCATGGGGCAGGCTGCCTTCCCTGCGCCAGCGGTGGGCCAGCAGCTGCCCAAGTGGATCTCTGTGCTTTTAAAGCAAGACGCTGCAGCTACACCACATCTTCCAATCGGTCCATTATAGGCATTTAATAGGCTAAACGGTGTAATACATCTACAGGACATACATTAGTCGAGTATTATGTACAGGTGGCATTTTACAAAATTAGAAAGAACTGAAATAGAGCAAAATCCAACAATGTCTTACTCCATAAAACTTCCTTTCTGCACTACATGAAATATTCTACAAGCTAGACTAGAAAAATATGACTGAATGTCTTTTTTTTTTCATTTTTAGTTTCTACAAAGCTTTTCATCCAGAAAAAAAATACAAAACAACTATTGAGTTTATCAGAGAGACAACACTTGCACACAGACAAAGTAAGTGGACATTCATAGACCTGCAAGTTGAATAAATAGGGCTTGTTTGTATAAAACAAGTTTCTCTCTATCTTGCTCTCCTACTTTAGGGCCTCTGGTCCATGTTCAGAAAAATAAAAATGGGAGGAGGAGTTTGGCTTTGCGTGGTAGTTAAACTGGGGCCACACTGCTTTAGTGGAAAGCTGAAGTTTGAAGCATCCATTTGCTTCAGCTGAAATACTGAGGGGGAGCTGCGTGAAAGAGGAAACAGGAAAGAGGGGAGTAATGAGGCTGGAAGGAGGAAATCTGGCATTTCTGCATGGGCTGCAGCGCTGTGTATTCCAACCCAAAAAAGTAGCGTCCTGAGGCGTATTTTCAGGGTGGATGTAGAATTTTGTTGTTTTTTTGGGAAACTTATTTAGGGAAGTGCCATTGACCTCAGGTGGAAATGGGATAAGGGCCATCCAGAGCAGGAAGGGAGGGAGCGTCTGAAAGCAGATAGAGAGCGCATAAAATTGGGGGAAGTGTTCCAAACAACTGGTTTTCCTTTTATAAAGTGAAAAGCAAATCAAGCAACACGTCTAACGTCATTCCTCGCGGAGCTGGGCAGACGCAGGTTAAAGGAAATCACGCAGCCAAAAATACATCGTCATCCTTGCTGCTTTTCCCCAGAGCTTCGGAAAACTTCTCAGCAGCTGGTGCAGGGGCCGCATTTAAAGAGCACCTCGCACCCGAGCTGCAGCCCCGTGTCGCTTCTCAGTGCCTTACCCAGCTTGTTCCCACTTCCTCGGCTTTGCAGGAAGGCTGCCACCAGCCAAGGGGGTGGCAGGGACAGCAGCCGGGTTTAGGAGGTCTGCTTGACACCCTCCACTGCTCTGTCAAGATCTGGTGCTCTGACCATTCATTCAACAGAATAGTTCTCTGACAGCGTGGGTAAGAATGTCTACACCAAAAAGGCAAAACAGGTTGTTATATAGGTTGAGAGCGCAAAGTTTAACTTAAGTATCACGTTATACTACACTACACTGCTTATAAAAAGGGTCCTAGATCCCAAACACCCCAAATAATGAGCTATAATTTTGTACATAAATTAATGTTGCTTTGAAGTAAAATAGTCTCTTTCCTTTGTATTAAACATTCATTGCACAGAATTCTTTGTAAGTAAATATATTAAATTTGGTTGCTAAGAAGGTATAAACTTATCTTATCAATACATCTGGCCAGTAAATTTTATCCATCATCACACAATTAAAAGTTTCCTTTAGAGAAAATTATTACTGGATAGAAGAATGCACTTGAAAGTCAACTCGGGAGTTAACGCTGGAAGAAATCCTGTTATTTCTTTCCACCCACAGCGAGCGGCTTCTTCCGGATGCAACATTAATTGGAAGTACAGACCCCATCCAGCCCTGCCGAGATGGAGAAATCCAACTTCGTAGCTTACAGGGCACTTGTCACCAAAACAGTCGAACCCTTTTCAGAACATGCATTATCTCCACCGACACTGTCCAAGCGGAAATGTTTTGGGCTGAGATCTTTGCTTCTCCTGGGATGGTGCCTGGCTGGAGGGAGTCTCTGGAAGGTCCCCGTGGAGGAGCAGGCTCACCCCTGTGAAAATGGCCCCCAGATCCATCTCCAGGCAGAGAGAGAAGGAGAATCCAGCGGAGACCTGATGCATGCGGAGACAGCTTGTCCCACCACGAGCTGTGGCCTACCAGAGGTGGCTGTGCAACCACAGCCAAGGGGGCTGTACCACAGGTGAGGACCTCCAAGCCATACGTGCTCCCGTGGGCAGCACTGCCAGGGCAGGACAGAGGCCGGTGTGCATCCCACCACCTTGGCCCTTTTCCACCCCTTCCCACCACAGATGGCTCGGATGGGACCTGGCATCATGTGGAAAGGCTCCGCGAATATAGAGGAGGTTTGGGCTGTGCCACGGAGCTCCCCTCACCTGCCCCAACACTGCCTAGCTTGGGCTGAGGGAGGAAGAGCTGAGCCTCTGCACCTATTTTATACACAAAACATACCAAAAGAATAGTCACAACAACTTCTATTAACAAGGTGGGACAAATCCAGCCTTGGCAGAAGCAGGAGCCATTTCACTGGCTTCAGTAGCGAGCTGGACCTGGTCCCCGAAGTGCGCACAAACAGCACGATCCACCCAACCAAATCTACAACGAACGGTCTCACTCCACGAACACCAGCGACTAGCTATTCCAGCTCGTCAATGTACAGCAAGAAAGCGTTTCTGAAGCTTCAGAGCCTTATCGAAAAGACGGTTAGTACAAGGCTGGTTCATCTCAATTTGCACAGGTTAGCCAAAGGGAGAGAACTGCTCTGATCCGCACCCGGGCGGCAGCCTGGAGATCCTGCGTAGCGATGGAGGCTAATCTTACACTTGCGTCTC
Organism: Cygnus atratus; assembly: GCF_013377495.2. Classification (NCBI taxonomy): domain Eukaryota; kingdom Metazoa; phylum Chordata; class Aves; order Anseriformes; family Anatidae; genus Cygnus; species Cygnus atratus. The sequence goes on along the minus strand of NC_066366.1, from coordinate 54,907,514 downwards.
TATACAAAAGTTACAAAATCAAATGGTGACATTATATTACATCTATTGTCCATAATATCACAGTGCTAGTTTTAAATGGCTAAAAACAAGAAAGGTTTTAGATTTAAGACATCCCTTCTGGAGAAATGTAACCCCTTGGTCCTGCTGTTGATACCTGAAAGCAGCCTTGCTTAAAAAAGGTAAATCCAATGAAATGTGCTAATTGAAATTAGGAGCATTTTTCCTTTGTAATCTCATGTCTGTGATGCATTTCCTAACATGTTGCTTTTTTTTTTTTCCCTAAGGAAAAATTAAACAAATAATATGAATCCCAGCCTGAAAAGCAAAATGTTAAAAAGAACAGTTCTAAAGCCCATACACTTCTTACCAGGTACTAACTAAATAAAACCCTTGCAGATTTAAATACAAATTAGTTTGACATGTCTTCAGAGTGTGTTAGCTTGTCAACAACATTCACAATGAAGTTTCACTTCTGAGGCCACGGAGTTCCTACTCATCCTTTTCAGTTCTGCTTTCGAGAGTATCTGTACTGTCTTCCACTTCTTGAGCTGGATGCGCTAAAGTATCTGCAAAGAAATTGTTTGTCAGTATTTTTTCCCCCACGCTGTACATCATCCTTCATTTGACTCCCTGCTGCACGAAGCAGATGATCCGTCAGGGTGCTCAGCCTTGAAACTGGTAATTTACTGTACTTGCAGACCAGCAGCTGAACCTGGAGTAGGGTACTCTGAGTGCATCACAGCCTGACTTCACAGGGACTTCAGACCTCAGGATGGGTATTAATGAGATGAGGTGATGACCCCTCTCGTTAAAAACAGGACAGCCGCCACCGTGGGAGGGCTACCTGCTGTCTCAGTGAACCTGCTCAAATGTTCAGCTCTGAAGACATAACAAGTCCCAGTGCCACTGCACAAACACAACACAGAGGCCGTAATGCACAGCCTGGAGCTCAGGCCGTACGTTTGACTCATACGTCTTCTTGAGTGATACAACCCTGTGGTTGCCACCACCTAGAAATGGCTGCTGGAACAGAAGAGGATTTGACACTTCAAGATGAGACCTGGTGTCATTGTCCCCTGGAAGGCAAGGGAAGGTGCATCTTGCACCCCATCCTCACTGCTGCCTCTGGGCTTTTGCATGGCAAATGTTGGTGCACTGAAATGGAAACCGTGTCACTCTCTAAGGAAGAGCACTGAGATGAAAAAAACAGAAATAGAGAACAAGCTACACTGACAAGCTCTTATCTCTAGCCATATTTACCCCACAGTGACACCATTAGTCATATCTACGTACTTGTGAGCTCCTGTTACATTAATGCACTCCAGGGACACCACAATGCTTTGAAAATGCAGAGCTATTAAATACTCTGCTTCTAGGCTAAGAGATGGGGAGGTAGATAGACACCATTGAACAGGGCTATTGTTTCCTAGAGTGAACCGCTGATGTGCAGTGCACTGCCTGATGGCCATGCGAGTGGCCAGCGCTGAACCTGATGCAATTGTAAACTCTGTGTCCTCGAAAGCCACAAGGACATTTTCAGCCCACAGGACTCCCTTTCCATTGCAGGTGTTTCTGCACCCACTGCTACTTGGTACTCTGTTGACCTCAGTGCATGGCATAGCCCGAAACTGCTATTTTCCTATGGGGAACAAGGATGAAAACTACTCATTCAGACCTTCCAGATCCACCTGCTGCTGCTGCTGCACGCAGACTCTTTGGTCTCCATGAAGGCCCTTGTCTTCTGCTGATTTCAGGTCATCGGGAGGCCAGCGCAGCTCCCCGCTCTCCACCTCCCCGGACTCAGTTGGCTCCACCACGATCGATGGTAGTCTTTTGGACAGCTTGGGGTATTTCTCACGCGTGTCTGGGAAGCCCTGGGGAGAGATTTGGGGACACGCCTGTCAAAGCCTTGCCCAGGGATCCATGTTCAGAGCAAGCAGGGTACATGCTCCATCTTAGCATCCTTTCTACACCTGACATGCACAAAAATGTCCATCAAAAACCCCCTTCGATCTGGTGCAGACTGACCTGTGTGATCCACTGTGCACAGAGAAAACAGAGACTTTGGCAACAAAATTCACCGTGTTGCCAAACCGCCGTGTTTCACTTCTGGTGGGTTTGTAGGACACCAAGGTCGTTGCTGTAATGGTAAGTTAAGAGGCTGCTCCAGCCCTTCTGGCTGTCGTCCTTTTGCTCTGATATGATTTATTCATATTTTCATGCAGTAACAGTTTATTAAGAAGCTGCCATGCTGCAGAGCTCTTTTATGTTACGTGAAACTATATTTTATGGTGCATTCAAGCAGGTAGCCCCAGAGATCATCTTTACACAGAGGATAGCGCCAGCTACTATTACATTTGTCACACTGAATCTGCCGGTCAAACATTATGTAGGGATTAGAGTTTGAAGCTGAACTAGGTATTTGTAGTGAATGATATTATAACACATAAAAGTGCTTTCTTGTTTTCAATATAGCTGGTTCATTACAGTCCCTCAGGGTACTTTGTTTTGTGTTGCTTTGTGGTTGGTTTTTGTTTGTTTGTTTGTTTTGTTTGTTTGATTTTGTTTGATTTTGTTTTTGTTTTTCCTGGACAAAAACTCACTCCAGGTCCTCCAGGAAGGGGCAGACCAGGTGACTGAAAATCAGGGGCTGAGAAAAGAACCATCCCAATTAAACTCCAGGTGCTTCCATGTGTTGGCTGTGTGCTGGTGGGAACCTGCCCACGTATTTGCAATGTGTTCACCACTGTATCAGGGTTTCTGGTTAGACCAAGCACTGCTGTTATGTGAGCCAGTCTCAACACAGCTCCTGCTACAAGCACAGGCAGAAACATGCAGATATTCCCCAACCACCCTAAAATTGGGCATGTCCCCCAGGACATTGCCAGGGACCTGGGGACTGTAGTGTCATAACGCACTGGAGGTGTTTGCTCTGTGACTTTTGCAATCTCCCTTCATCCCGTGAGCTGCTCCTTTCTAACAGTTCAAGACTCAGCTGCCCCCTTGGCACCAGTGCTGGCATGGGGATGCACGCCTGTGGGAAGGGACAGTTCCCTTCCTATGTGTCTGGAAAGCAGCAAGCACATTTCTATCTATCCAGGATAGTATTGTGGGGATTGATTCATCCCTGCAAATGTACACGAAGATGAAAAATGTTTTATACTATTGTTAGTCTTGCAAATTGAGACACAGTTAAGGAGTCTTCTATAGGAGAATGTCCTTCAGTGCAGCTAGACCAAGGGAATCACTGAGGTTAAACCTTTTTAATGCTTCCCCAAGCTGCACTCACATGGGTGTAACTTGTCCTGATCAAGCAATGCTGCTCACGCTGCCTATCAGAAAAGTTTCCCCCAACTCCTCATTATACAGCCTCCTCCAGACCTGTTTATAATTTGAAAATAAATTGCCATGGCAGCTGTCTTGACTGGGAGGAATTCTTAAGAAGCTGCTAATATTTCCCAGCTATTTCCAAACATGCGCCACGGTGACAACACCCTTGCTGGGGCAGGTCCAGAGACACCTCAGAGCAGCTGTGCACTCTTCTTCAGACCCATGGAGGAGCCTTGGTCTGTGATCCTCATGGCTCAGATGACAGAAAATAGACAGAAAATTGTGGTTAAATTGCCCTGTTGTCTCGCAGGGCTGCCCATACAGGGGACAGTGACCTGCTCAGTCTGCTTGGGTGGCAGAGGACTGTGAGAGTGCTACCTTGTCCCCAAACTTGCCCATAATCCCTGGCAGGGGCGACCCAGTGCAACAAAATTCCTCTTTTTTCCATCTTTCTGAAGACCTAAGAAATGAAACAAACTGGTCTAAAAATGTGCTGAAAGGTGACTGTTAAGGCTGCAACAAAATTTAGGAAAGGCACCTGTGTAGCTTCAGTTTGTCTGTTCTCATTCGTGCTGTTCTCCTGCGGCCTTTCCTCACACGAACCGCGTCATGTTTTTCCCCCGGTGCCCAGCATTTACCACGTCCCCCCAGGAATGAGTCAGGACCGGCAGGAAGCAGCGCGGTGTTTTTCTGCGGAAGCTGGAGTGTGCGACGAGTGGGCAGGAGACTGCAGGAAGAGAAGGACTGGTCTCCTGGCCAAAGGGCTTGGAAGTTGCTGGAAGAAAGCTAGCTTTCCTGCTGAGTCACTGGCTTTGCATTACCTCTCGTTTCTTTTTGCTTTCTTGCGTCTGCTGGCCACCACTAAAGTGGGGATTGGATCATCCTGCCCAGAGGTGGGGATAAGCCAGATGGAAAAAACCTCTGGAGTAGGTGAGCAGAGACACCTAGGAAAAAGACTTCATGGAGTTGTGGCTGGCACAGAGTCTGGACAGGGTACAGTGACACACTGATGAAAACCAGGGACTGGGCACTCAGTGAAAAAAGAAAATACTGAAAATGTGCTCTGAGAGTGCGCAGTGTCTATCCTGTGAGGTTGGTGAAGCCAAGGAAGGTCTATGGTGAGCTCTAGCTGCACACGGCCTTTCATTATACGCCCCAGTGGTCTAAAAGGAATTTGCAAATTTTCAGTTCTGACTTCGCCGACTTGCAAATGTTTGACTCTAACCTATAGCAGTTTTCTCCTACAGCAGTTACTCAGGTACAGCACTGACTCCGCTTGCAATAATACATCTCGTGTTGAGAAGCAACTTGAATCCAGCAGGACACATTGAGGAGGTCTGTCCCCCAGCAGCCACACGCCAAGTCACAAGCACAACCACAGGAACCGAGCTGGGCCGAGGGGGCTGCCACAGGGGTGCCTCGGGACACTGGGGTCCCTCCTGTGGGAAACAGCACCACAATTGGGCAGCTGTGTGGGTGTGGGACTGCCTGGGGACAGAAAATGTCCTGCGCCTGGCCAGTGCAACTGGAGCCATAGCTATCTGGGTGAATTCTGCAGTCATTTCAGATCATCTCTTTGCTAAAAGAGGGAGCTCCCTTCGAGCCTGGAGCTCATTGCACAGGTGGCTGTGTAAAAGCTGTGGGACAGTATTTGCGGGGTGTCTGCATCATATCTTCATATATACGTGCACAAAAGTTATTATTGCGTTACACTGCTTTTGAAAAGCAAATCAGGACATAGTTTTTCTAGTGGTACCTGGCTGGAAGGGCCTCCTTCTTCCTCAGGAGACTGGCTGAGCGTGAATTCCTCCATCACCGGTTCCCGTGTGTTCATCACCTCTGTCATGCTGCAAATATCAAAACAGAAATGGAAAACTCAGCTCTGTGCTTTGGCCCCGCGGGTAGTTTAAAAACAGGCATTTTGTTCTAATAACTATCATGCAGACTGTCCTTTCTAAACAGCCCCCAAAATATTCCCTCGTCTCTTGGGCACGTGTGTTTGCTGCTGCACTGCTGTGGTCTTCAGTGGAGTGACAGCTCCACTGTCCCGCTACCCCTTGTCTTAATCTGCTGCATCTTTTTCCCTAAAAAAGTGTAAATCACAGGTTCAAGCCAATGGCATCTAACGTGCTGCCATGCCGTGCAGGGAGCGTTGCTTGCATTTGGGGGCAAATCCAGGAGCAGCAGCAGCAGTGATGTCCCCCCTGAAATTGAATCTGTGGACAAAAAAAAAAAAAAGTTACTGTGCAAATATCAGCCTTGAATTAAATTCTCATTCTGGTTCTTCATAACGTCTTCAATATTTGCTCTTCCCAGATGTCTCTTCCATTTAGTCACGAGCCAGCACTTCTTTTTAAACTGTTAATTCCAGACACACCAGCTGTATCGGTGTCTAAGGGCCAGATTTTCAGTAGTCTTTATTTCCCTGAACGTTCAGAGAGGTGTTGAGTGGGATTTTCAAATGCATCAGGGAAGGTTTGGCACCTAAATCTCATTTAAATCAGGGACTTAAGAGCCTAAGCTGCTTATGTGCCCATTAACCATCACCCTGTGCTGTTCGGCACTCGAGGCACTACAGCTCCGGCCCTTGCGCTCTCCTTGTCCCACTGTCAGCATTTGGGCAGCCTGGAGCAGGGGGAGCTCTGGCATGGGCTGCTGGCACAGCCCAGCCCATGGTTGAGTAGCTGCATCTCTGTGGAGCAAGGATTTTCCCCACATTTGTGATTTAGAGATACAGCAATTACCCTTTCTATTGAAAAACTCAAGTAGGATGCCCAAAAACTTCATTAGGCGTAGCAGCGAGCAGAGGCTGAAGCATTCGGCGTGACCTACAGACCGAAGGGGCCACGCTCCTTTCGGGTGGGAATACCTCGGCCCTGGGTGGGTTTGGCCCCACAAGTGCCACCGTCAGGGACAGCAGGGGCTCGCTGCCAGGCTGCTGCAGCAGGCAGAACGTAGGCACCGGCAGCGAGCCCGCCCCGCAGCAAGCTCCCCTTTGGGCACGACTAAAGGCTGCCATTAATTCTAGTCCCGCTTCACACACAAAAGCCTCCTTTGTCAAGGCTGCTCCTACTGAGAAATGCAAACTAAAACATCTTAAGGATAGCTTGTTTCAGGCTTACATTACCAATTACCCCACAAAACTGAATTTTACAATATCTGCAATTACTACAAAACCCTTCACAATGACTTTAATTAGCTGTAGCACGGAGCAGCGTGATATCGCAGAGACTTTCACTGCCACTGCATCATATTTAAAAAGAAGCATGGCAGACCCAGGAGACACTTGAGCTTGGCTGTGAGCTAGGACCCGACACCATAGGCATCCGCCAGCTTAGGGAAAAGCCCTGAAAAGCCAGCCTCAGGCCCAGCCAGCGCCGATTTAAGCAGCGTGCTTCCTGGGACACACACACAACAGGAGAGAGGAACTGGGCTACAAAACTCAGCAAGAGGCTGGACTGGTGCCTGATCTGGGCATGCCCCCAGCCTAAACCCACCCAGATCCACTGCACAGTAGCAGAGGGACAAATTCTGCCTGCTGGGAGGAAGTTTTGTGCTCACTGTCACCTGCAGCCCCTGCAACAGGGAGCACCAAGACATCACAAACCACCCAAACCAGTAAAATGCAGACTTTTTTACGGACACCTGCTTTTATTCCTGCAGCTCCAGTGTGCTATACCATTGGGCACCTGTGGATTACAGAGCCACAGGATGGGGATCTGGAAATGGAAGACCCTTTCCCAAAGGCCTTTGGACCCTTCCCTGCCCCTTCCCTGCGCTGTCTCCTCCCTCTGATCACCCCCAGTGCTCCTGAAGCTCTTGCCTTCTTTTCCCATTCTGATCTCTGCTCTGGTCCCAGAGGGACCCTTCTGTGTCCTTCCTGCTGCCCCTCCTGAGGCCATAGCTGAACTCTGCTCTCCCACCCCGACTCTCTGGTCATCACCCACGGAGCTGGTCTGGGGGGGCTGACACACATCCTGCTAGCCAGAGCCAGCCGTCAGCCTGGGGGAGCACTGGGACCACAGCTCTGACAGTGCCCAAGATGCAAGCCTCTCGTTTTGGCTCCTTTTCAGGGTTTGGTGCCCTATCCCCTCTCATCCTGGACAGAAGGGAAAGGGACTTGGATGAGAGAGCGTGTGTGTCTGCCTGGAAATAATCTCAGCTTTGTGGCTTTGTGAGGGGCCAGGATTTATGAAGTCTTGGGCTTGGCTATCATGGAGAAGACACATCCCACTGCTTGTGTCCTGGGGGTCAGTCCCTGCTAGCCAGGAGAAGATTGCTGCGGCTGCCCACAGCTTGCTGGTTTATTTTAGCAGGCTTTCAGTACATACCGAGTGCGTAAATCACTTCTCCGTCCTTGTTCCACAGGACATCAGAGAGATGCAGCCACACATGCACTTTCAAACGTGTCATACGAGCTCAGAGATGCTGTTAAGACCTCATGAAATTCTATTATTGAGCAATAACGGGCTCTGTGCTTCCCAAAGACCACATTACACCCCGCAGATTATTTCTAAATGACAAAGACAAATGGTTCTGGCTAGGAAAATGGTGACAGTCCTGCCAGTGTTCCAGCAGATGCCTCCGTGAATCAGCTCCCAAGCTGTTGAAGCCCAGGCCATTTGAAAAATCTGTGCAACTTAAGGGTTTGATTGAATAGGATGGCAGAAGCGATTGTACTTGATGCATTTCAGAAAAGAACAGGGGGGCATGCAATTGGCAGAAGAATTAGGCTTTAACTGGAACAGATTAATTGTTCTCAGTCTCCACTTAGAAACAGTAAAGGAAAGCAGAAGAAATCTATATGGGCTGGGAAAGCAGCGATGCCTCTAACAATCTTAACTAGGTGTTTAACACTAAAAATAACGAGAAATAAAACAGTTGTGAATGCCACTGCAAATCAGCTCATCTAAAACTTTGAAATCACTTGTAGGACATCACTGATTTTTTTTATAAAGCCACAGAATCTGAAAGGGGAGTTTAGTTGCTGCTTAGGGCTTTTTTAACTGTGGTATGATTTATGTGCAGGAGAGATTTTACTTCTCAGCCAATTTTGATGGAAAAATATTGAGCCATTTTTACTGCTGCTTTTATGTGACAAGTACTTACATACAACAGAAAAGTGGCTGATGCAAGCAAATTATTATAAGAACTGTATCTCTTTTAAACTGGGTTTTGCATTTATGTTATGTACGGTAGGTGCTGATATCACCAATGACATACAGTAGCCATAGTGATGCAAAACAAGGCAATAAATAGCATTTACAAACAAAGAATAAATTCTGTTCTGGTGGATGAGTCACCTACTCTGAACCTTAAAATTCTTCTAGCAGTGAATTAAGACATGCATTTACTTCCCCTAGGTTTAATTAAGCTTAAATATACCAATTAGGAAAAAAAGAGCAAAATCTATTCTTGCTTTTCTGTGAGAAAACTACATTCAGAGATGATTATTCTAAATGCAACCGCTACTGTCACAGGACCATGCTATTCTGATCTTTCTCCAGGAGCATGGAGCAAACGAACAGCCCACTTTCTGCTGTTTGTGATTGCACTAAGAAGGTCAGTTACATACAGAGCAATATATAGGTTGACAAGTGCTAAACTACCTACTGTGAGAAACAATGCACGCACTTTTATTTCGGTTTCTGAACAGAGGGCAAAACTGACCTATGAAATTCCTGGTTGCAAAACGGTACTTAAATGAAGACCAGTTTCAAGACTCAAAACCATGTAGCACTTACTAGGAGAAGGAAAACAGGTGGGTTGCATGATGCAAGCAAAGATTTCCTTAAGAGAAACTAAACCACCTCTTCTCCAAAGCAAGGATCAGAGAGTGGACAAGTGAGCTCCTCTCTGCCAAGATACCCTGAGCAGCCTATTCAAATAGTCCTTTGAATGGAGCATTTGCAGCCTAAATAGTACCATCTCAGGACCTCTGACAATTTGCATGCTGCTCAGACTTTTCAGGGATAGAAATGTGCTATATGCTTGTGCTGACAATAGGCAAGTGCCTTCTGGCAGCAGGACCACATACTGCGTGTCACAGCACACCAGCAAGAAGCCTATGGCCAACGGGTTCCAGCTTTGGCTGGCTGGTGGGCTCCGTGGCCATGTGTTATGTGCCCCAGGCCTGGAGGATGCTCACATGCACACCGAACTGAGCCCTGATCCTGTGCCCACCTCCCAGAGCAGGAAAGGCAACAAAGGGGACGTCTGGCCAGAGCACGAGACTCAGGGTGGGACAAATGACAAGTATGGGGCAGTGACAGAAGAAAGCTCATTACCTTCAATCACATAAATGGGTGTCGTTTCCAGAAACTGCTGCAGATGTTCACTCCTGCTGATGAAATGTTCTGCAGACTCTGTCAAATCCTAAAAGTGTCTGAAAGAGACAATATGACAGAGTCAGAGCGTGCAACCACAATGGCAAAGCCAGCAGTGACCGGGGGGAAAGAGTACTGCGGTGAGCTCGCTGCTTCAGAAAGAGGCAGCAGAAACTCCTGCTTCAGAGGTCTGTGCAATTTTCTGTAACTAATGGGAACTGATCTTGCTAAGGATGTAGCTTGTAGCATACCCAGTGAATTGCCCAGGCAATTAATGTTCCAAAACCACACAAAGCTGAAATACCTTGCAATCTGACTCTTTTTTGTGATGATAAACCTTATTCCTTAGTGTAAGCTCCATAAAAACTGCTGAAACTGGGACACTTTGCTATTCTCCCATGTAGGAATTTTAATGATATTTTTGAAAATCAGAAAATAAAGATGTATCCCCTTGTTTGGCAGGATAAGTGTGCTTAGCGAGACGTGGTTCAAGACATAAAAGAATGAGATTCTTGCTCTTGAAGTGACTGGTCAACACACAAGACAAAATACACTGGAAGAAGGCTAACAGGATTACATTACTGCATGTTTCTCACTGATGTCACAGGAGAAATGATTTTTGCAAAGGTCTTCACCAAACTGAAGGTACTACTTTGACTGGTATCAGGATGGGGGAGCCTGGTGAGCAGAGGTGAGGATCCCAGCAGCTCAAAATGTGATTCACTAATTTCTTATGCCTTCCCTGGCAGAAAGTCTTAGCTGAAGAGCTTGAGAAGGTACAGTGCTGAAATATAGTCAGTATCTGGGCCAAAGATGATTTTCTGAGAAATTTGTTTAGCCCTACAGCTTGCCAAATATATATTCATGCCAACCACAGCTATTTCCTTGGATGGGAAAAAGGTGTTTTCAGTGAAATGAATGGCACTAGTGTATATGTTTTATATCCTCCAGTGGTTTGGATACCAGCCCAAGTGATTAAACAAATCTACCTGTTCTGGAGGCCTTCCTACCAAGATTTATAACTCTGGATTAGCACACTGATTTTTTTTCAAAAACAGAGGAAAATTGTCCATTGCATTCTGGAGTTTCTCCTCATGCCACAGGCCGTGCTTATTGCAAATTAGGGAAGCAGGAAATCGCATCTCCATCCCCAGAATCCAATTCAGGAGGGTTTAATTCTTGTCTGGCAATTTTCCTTCCCAGTGATCAAACCAACTTCAGGGAGGCTAATGTTTGTCCCTTAAAAATTCATGACTACAGTCGGACTTGGTCTCTTGTATGGAAACCAGAGAGCATCCAATACCATGTTATCCAATACTCTGGGAAGAAGATTTTTATCCGACTACCCATTACAAAACAGCTGCTATTAAACCCATGAAAATTCAGCAAGTACTCATCTACCTTAAATCTCTCCTTTAGAAAAGATTAGATGTCATAAGAACAGTTATTGCACTGAGTCATCTCTCAGCGAAAGACAAAATGGCATAAGACAGAACGAGCTGGGCACATCAAAGCCACTGGCTGGAAGCCACGCCAGGCCAGCTGCTATTTAGAGGTATCTGCGGATGCCTGGCTTTTGGTATTTGAGGATCCATGTGGGATTGAATGACCAAAAACAATGCCCATTGCTTTTCCACTCTCCGTAAAGAATTTCAGGGTTGAACTTACCCAGGACCAATCTCCCTTCCATGCGCTATGGGGCTTGCAATGTTTGAGAGGGGACATCGGCCCCTGGAGCTCAGCTACTTGGAAGCTTTAATGGAAAGAAAGTCACTTGAGGACTCCCTTCTTCCACCCACACAGCCGTACTTCAAAACAGAGAAACTTCTGCCTAATCAATATTCTTGGAGAGTTCAGTGCTACCAGTGTATAAAGCCACCAGAATGCATTTATTCTCTGAAGAGTAAATACTCACTTTATCTACCTAATAGGTGTGATTATCTTCTTTGGCTGACACTAGAGGAAACATTATCTAATACCCTTGCTTCTACGATACTGCTTAATCTTTTAAAAACCAGGCACAGCTATTGAGGCCATGTGGTGAGCTCTCAAGAAACAACTCTGGAAAAGCCTTGCTCTGCTCCTCTTCTTGTCCCTTCCTACCTTCATACCCACACTTGCTGCTTTGCTGATCAGTCCAGCCCTGGCTACTTGGTGTACTCTATCCCAAACCACCCCTCTCCTGCCCCTCAAATTCACCTTCAAACCCTCGTCCCTCCTTGGCCCCATCTTGCAAACCAGCTTCTTCTCTGACCCCAGCTGTGCAGCCTTGGAGGGGACGAGGAGGGGACTTCTCTGAGGAAAGCCCCATGCTGGGGCTGGGCCGGGAACGAGGAGTGTTTGTGCACGAGCCCAGCAAAAGTAATAACCTTTTTCACAAGGCCCTTGAGGTGTTGCTGAGCAGAACTGTAGGACTGCCCGGCCATGCTATGCTGGGGACTGAAGAGCCCTGCTGCACTTCCCAGTAAAGAACAACTGAGTTAGGGACTGCTCCAACGAGCTTGTCACATCCTGCCTCCTTAGTAGCCACAGCACCAAGGGAAGTGTGAGGAGACACAGCCTAGGGAATGACAGGAGAGCTGGTTCCACCTGTGTGACCAAGAAACACCTCCACAGCAGCCCCTTTACCCAGATGAAGGCCCCTCCTGCTTCCACCCCACAGAACGGGACAGATTTGCACAAAATAACAGGCACTGAAAGGTGCTCTCCAGGCTTCTCTCTCACTTTGGAAAGCACCTAGGGCCCACTGCCTGTTTGGAGCTTCCACGCCACGAGGACACAGTCTGTCCCACAATCTCATCTCCCACAGGATGACAGCCAGGAGCAGAAGCAGGATTTTTCTCAGCTCTTCAGGGCAGCTGGGGTGTGTGGAAGGCCCAGCTCGGCTGTCACTCCTGGGCCATGGGTGGCCTTGCAGTGGGGAGAGAGGAGACCGCCCTGCACAGAAGTAGATGCCTTTCTGTGGGATAAATTCATCGTGAATTGCAAAGGAGACGTTTTTAAGGTGAACGTGCCTCGTCAGCGAAACAGAAGGAAGAACCAGACACCAGCTGCAATCCTAGTGGTGTGCAGCTAGGCCGCTTGATAATGGAGCCCTGCCTTTCCAAATGCTTCCTCGGGTGGGAGCAGCACCTCCAACATGGGGTCACTCGTGTTTGGAGGCGCACTCCACTCATCCCCCAGCTGCCCCATAGCTGGGGACAGCCGGGTGGCACAGGGACACGCCAGGGCAGGGCTGGTGCGAGATTAGCAGCCGCGGCGGGACGACCTCCTCCCTCCTGCCCTCCCTGCTTCCCAAGTTAATCATTCCCCACGGAGCGCGAATGGAAATATTATGATAACAGCCTAACAATGTTGCATTGAAGGTTCACCTTGCAACAAATAAGCGTAGATAGGCAGCAGAAATCGGCCCTGAACCACTGCTCTGTATGCAAGCATATCACTTCTCCCCTTCTTATTTCAATGGGGACATCCCAGGGGCTTTGCCAGCCCCCTATTTAAATTGTGCTGGAGATACAGACCCCCACCCTGCCCCTCTGTGATGGAGGGCATGGCTCCTGGTACTTGGGGGGGCTGTGAGCACCAGGGCCCGGGAGCTTGCCCTCGCCTCAAACAAATGGGGATCTCAGCCCTAGGCCTCCCCCCACACACGCACACCTCGCCCCCTTATAGGCTCTGGGTAAATGCAAACTTTTCTCCATTCAAGGAGTCTAGTCTTTGTGCTACAAAAAGAAAAGAAAAGAAAAAAAAATCCCCCCTATTGATTACAAGGAGAATTGGCACATGAGAATTATGTCAAACAAGAGAAGCTATGGCCTACTGCTTGATTCTTGCGCACTGGAAAATTTTGACAAGTTACAATGAACCCTGCTCAGCAATTCTCAATAAACATGAGCATTTTCCACCCAGCAGAAGAAAGGGTGCTTTATTTGGGCCACTCTGCTGCAGCAGATCAGGCTGGCAGCTCAGCCAAAGTGGGTGTGTGGGTGATCTAGGACAGAGCTGCATTTGTGGTCGATGGAGACACGAAGGGGCTGCTCTCACTGTGCCAGAAGGTGCACGTCCCTGCAAGGAAATGTCAGCATTTTCCAGGGCCAGGTGCTTCTGCAGATCCAACTCTTCTACACCTTGGTCTTATATCAGTGTCCTACGAGGATGGAGTTATGGCTTAGTCCCTGCAATGTTTCAGGCCACATGGGTGGCCTGGACTATGCAGAGACAGGACCATGCGCAGTACATCTGCAGCGGGTGGGATGCTAGCTTCAGCATCTTGGCACAACCCAAACTATGTGCTTACCTCAGTGACACTCCACAGCCTCCAGTTTCCGCATGAGTGCCTACTGAGCTCAGCTCTTGGACCCCGCGGGTAGGAACTTGGACAGCATCTTTGTTTCCCCTGGTTGCACATTTGTAATGGATGTATTTTATGAAGTGTTGTGGGTTCCATGGGACTCAAGAAATGTAAATTACAGCATGGACCACTGAAGATAAATGTGCGTGTGTATGAACTCCTATTTAAACCTCCCACTTCTTTTTGGATGCAAATCTCTTTCCTAAGCAACTGAGAAAAGTGCGATATGTGTCAGAGTCTGGAGATTAGAGATCTGTTCTGTTCCCTCATTTCAGAAGCTCTTGTCTTCGGCCACCCACGCAGTACTTGAGTTCTGCTCTCCGCAGGCCAAAGCTGCCTTCCTCTCCTCGGCGGCGTGTGCTCTACAGAAGATGTCGATCTCTCTCAGGAAGCAGTGAGATGAAATGACTCTCAATGTGGAGGAGCAGGCATTTCAGCATGAGACACAGCACGTAGTTTGGGAGAGCGAAAAGGGGTAGGAGGCTGCTATTTCCAGACCGCGCTGCCTCCCTCCGCTAACTTCGCAGCAAGCAGCAGTTTTTGCTGTTCCTGCTCCAGAGAAGCTACTGGGGTAAATATCACCCTGGGGAATTTCTCAAACACTCGGCTGTGGACTACCAAATCTAGAAAACACAGGCTTGCAAAGGGCACCGTACTGGCAGATTACTCCAACTCAGCTTCCTCTTGTTGCGCAGCGAGGCTGAGGCTGCCTGTTGCTCTCTGTACACCCCCAGCTCCCGGCGCACTGTGACTGCACACAAATCCCAACCTTCAGGTTGTTGGAGCTGCTGAAGCTCCTACTGGCCCCATTTGCAAAGATGAGCTAGAAACTTGACTCATAAATGGCCAAAAAAATAAAAAATAAAAAAAAGAAGAAGGAAAAAGAACTAAAAGGTGCCCATTTTTAACTACCATATTTTTTCAAGTAATTGCATGATTCGAGGGTGAATTTACTGGAAGTTTTTAGCAAATGATGTTTGCAATGCATGGGTGCTTCCCTGGTGGGTTTTTCTTTTCCTTTTTCCTAGCTGCTCATTTGCTTCAGCTCTTTGATCTCAGCACTAAACTACCTGAGCTTCCCGGCGGAGGATGCCACCAGGGACAGGCAGAGCACAGGAGGGGAGCGGGGCTGCCAGCCAGGCTGCATGGGGCTGGGGACGAGGAGCAGCCAGCCAGGAAGCATGTGCGGAGCAGCAAAGGGAAGAAGAGGCAGAACAGATGGGAAGAATGACTAAGCGAGCTCCTCTGAATGCTAGTAGACCTTGGTATCATGGAAATCTCCACAGAGTCCTCATGGAAGTGTATGCCAAGAGAAAGTTTGAATTTTTTTATATATATTTTTTTAACGTTGGATTCGGCAGCTGATTGATATGAGAGGACCTCATTAAGAAAACATCCCCACCAAAATTAGAGCTAAGCCTCAACAAGCTATTAAATGGTTTTAGAGGTATCTCTTCTGGTACTTGTTGTGCAAATACTATCTCATCTGAGAACGTGCTTTTGGGATCCGAAAGTCTGTGCCAAACAGAGTGTTTCTGAGCTCTGCACAAGCAATGAACCTTGAATTGGCTTTAGCTCACGGAATTGGCTTCAGTCTCTCAAAACAACTTTATGAACCCTGCAGCTTAGGAATAAATATATCATTCCTTCTGATTCAGAGCAACCATTGCTAAAGGGTCTCAGAAAGAAGTATCATCACTTGTTTGTGTTTCTGGGATCTTCCCAGGAAGATGGCGATTCTTTGTCCCTGGTATTTCATACCACAATTGTCCCTCACCTTACAGCACCTGTGAGAATTAGTGATTGCTGAAATCTGCCTGTGCTATTCCTAAGTATTTCTGGATGGTCCTGAATTCAGGCCATGGTCCCACTAGCAGAAGATGAGCGGGGAAAAAGGTATCTGAGGACATCAACACAGAGCAGGTGATTGTTGGATGGAAACATCCTGGGAAATGGGTTGCGAAATGTCTGATGTCTTTCTGGCACTGTGGAAGAGTGCTCCGGCTAGTCTGTCATACTCTGGTTAGTCTATCACTTCTAGGTAACAGAATAGGATAAGAGGTTAGGTATATAAATGGTATTTACTTAAAAGATAAACTAGTTATTTCCTTGTAACTTTAGGGAAATCAGAATATGGTGTTAATAATGCTGTAATATGGTGCAACATTGAGCCATTCAGTACAGAACTGAATACAGCCAAAACACCAAAAGAGTTAGAGGTTAATTTAAAAAAAATAAATAAACAAAACAAAATAAATTAAAAAACCCACCAGTACAACGAGAAAAAAGCAGACACTCCTAAGAGAACATAGACAATGAAGAGACTTTTAATGTTCCTTATTGGTAATTAACAGCAAAACTGCAGGTGTCACAACACCACAGGCTAACACCAGAGATGTTTTTCTCTAGGAACTAAAGCTCTCTAACCTTAATTGAATTTCCAAAGTATGGAAAGTTGCCCCAGCCTGAGATGGAAGATAGGAGAACAGTGTGTGTTATCGCAGTAGGGTTGGGCATGACAGAGGGCAAGGACAATGCATAGATAAAAATAAATATATTATTTTAAAAATGCAGTATGGCTTTTTTGTTGTTGTTTTTTTGGAATGAGTCATTAACACTGAAAGCGTATGTGCATGGATAAGGCTACATGTCTTTCTGCCAACCAATTAACATCCACCTGAAGCTAGAGGACTCCTAAATATTTGCATACGGGTAGTTTATATGGGTGCATCTCAGAGAAGCAACTGAGCTGAAAAATCAGGTTGCATGTTATAGAAGTTGCAAAGGAACTGGACTTGGACTATTCCATCATAGCCCTGTGAGGACATGGGCTCTATGGGGCAAAATGCTGCGGGATCAGCCAGCCCACCCTGATGGCAGCAGGGGCTTGTCCTGCCAGAACCCAGTTTCCTTCAGCACTGGTGTCTGCTCTGCAGATGCCATTACTGATGGTGCTCTCTCCGAACAGCAAAGGACAGGTGATCACAGCCCCTCAGCGCTTTCAATTAAAGAGGGACAAAGGCAAGGGGCTGAGAGAAGGTTTTAAGGACCTGTTTGTATTAACTGGTCTTTTTCATTCCACCTGAGTTGTTATTGGCTGGTAGTTTTCCTAGGGCTTGCAATAAAGTCTTCCTTTGAAGAAGGAACATGCAGGAAACTGATTCACTTACAGCTTTTTCCAGAGAACACACACACACGTCTCGGAGCAAAGGGAAGGGGCACCGCAGAGAGGCAGATGCTGGGCTCCTTCAAGTCCCAGCAGGGCTCCTCCTGCCTGCCATGACACAGGATCTGCCCTGGACCAAGGCTGCTCCGTCTGACCCCTCCAAAATAGACAGATGTGTTTACAAAGGCTCAAACGCAGGGGCATAATTTCAGAAATGAGTGCGAAGTAGCAATTTCAGCCTGTGACACTGTGGGCTTGATACCTGATCTATGCAAAAGCCTGTTGCTTAACACAAAGAGATCATTGTGAGAAGCGAGGCAAAATAGCGACTATATTTGCACATTCATTTCTTCTGCTAAAGTAATGTACCAGAGAGGTTAGAGGAAATTCCACATGATTGACAAATTGTCAGGCCAGATCGGGAAAGCAGGGAAATCAGGTCAAGTCGCTCCCTGTTTGCTTGTTTTCTCTCTGCAATCACAATGTTGACTCTGAAAACATGTTCTTTAAATGGAATATTAATTATCAAAATCCTGAGCTGTGAGCTGGATTCTTTTCTGGGCACAAAATTTGTTGCTCATTAAATCTAAGAGATGGAAAACACTGGCTTGGGACTGGTGGTGTGTAGGCAGATTTCCCCGCTTCACCTTCATTTCCAGGCTTCCCATAAGGAGGCATTGTGCACGGAGCCAGGCTGCAGGAGCACAAACTTCGGGGTCCCTCAGTACGACACGAACCTACAGCCAGGAGGGCTTCCTTCACTGCACAGCTGACCATAGGACTGCGGTAAAGACCTCGGTCAGGAAAAGGCTAATGGAAACTAATTTCTCTGTTTATTGCTTCTCCTGGCTTGAGGGGTTAATGCTGTACCCAGCCTAGCCTCGCTCCCCTCCGTGACTGCAGCCGTGTTCAGACACCGACAAACACACCTCTGTCCCGGATGAAATGGGAATTTTTGTGGTACGTTCATTTGGCAGTGGGAAAATATTCACACCCCTTGCTCGGAGTGAAACATAGTCCTCATTTACAGGGGAAAGTAGGCTCTTTCTTTCTCTACAAGTAACCGCATGTGTGGCACTCGCTACCTGTTGGGAAAGGCAGGGTTTTGGGGTTCTTTCACCCTGCTCGGCAAGGCTGAAAGCAAAAGCATCATTGTCTTAAACTCACATTTTGTTACCCACTTCCTCGCCTCGGAAAAGAAAAAAAAGACAGACAGACACACACCAAAATAAATGAACAGCTGAGGCGATCGCAGCCCAACAACTCCCTCAGTGCCACTCTCATTCATCAGGATTCCTTCACACAGCCTGCGCCTGCCAAGCAAGTTTTGCTTTAAAGGACAACCCATTCTTCAGCGAGTTCTCTCTAACATCCTTTACAAAACAAGTAAACATCTGGAGGGCTTGGAAATAAAGACGAGAGGCAAGCAGAGGAGCAGCTCCTGCTCCTCCTGCCCCCGTCGCTCGCTCCGCACTCGCCCCCCCTGCACCGCACAAGCACCGGGCTGAGGCTGGGATCGGCTCCCCGGGGTGCCCCTGCCTGCTGAGGCTGGGATCGGCTCCCAGGGGGCTGCCCCAGCCCCTCTCAGCCCCGGGGCTTCTCGGGGTCCCCTCCCGCAGCCCTGCCCCGAGCATCCCGCTGCGGGCAGGGCACCGCCGCCCGCCGCCCCCCTCCCTCTCCGCGGCCCGTCCCGGCTCACCGGCGAGGCGAGGCGAGGCGAGGGGAGGCCGGCAGCCTCCCGCCGGCCGTGCACGGAGCCGGCAGCTCCGTCAGGGTGTCCGCATCCTCCCGGGCCGGCCGCGGCACCTCCCCGCCCGCAGACCGGCCCCGCCGCTGCCGGCGAAGGGGAAACCACTCCCCCGGCAGCGCCGCGGGGCGGTGCGAGGCCCCGGCCCCCCCCCTCCTCGGCACCGGCACCGCGACGCCCCCCCACGGGGGTTCGCCCCCAGCACCTTCCGCGGAGCCGGCCCCACGCGTGGGGGGACACCTCCCCGCGTGGGGACACCCC
Source organism: Cygnus atratus (assembly GCF_013377495.2). Classification (NCBI taxonomy): domain Eukaryota; kingdom Metazoa; phylum Chordata; class Aves; order Anseriformes; family Anatidae; genus Cygnus; species Cygnus atratus. The sequence continues at coordinate 54,888,333 of NC_066366.1, read as the reverse complement.
CCCCCGCGTGGGGACACACACCCCCCGCGTGGGGAGACACACCCCATGTGGGAACACAAACCCAGGTGTGGACACACACCCCCAGGTGTGGACACCCCCCGCCATACACACACACTACTAAGGGGTGTGGGGCTGGCACAGGGCCCCCATCTGCCCGAGGAAAGGTTGACTTGATGAGGCGCAAGGTTTCTTTTCTGGGGTTTCCTTTTGCCGGGGGGTGGATGTGTGCACCCCCAGGACATGCTCTGCTCTCATCCAGAGGTGTGACAAGGGGCAGCTCCCTGCTGGGGGTGTCAGCCCAGACCCTCTGGAGAGAATCATCGAATCATTAAGGTTAGAGAAGACCTCCAAGATCATCTGGTCCCACCGACCCCCTACCACCAGGATCACCCACTAAACCGTGTCCCTAAGCACCAGCCCAAGAAAGAGGCCGTCAGGGGAGCGTGCACGGCCCTGCCTGTGTCTGTGGTGCCGTGGGGACAGGCCCAAAGCACGGCAGCGAGGTGACAGTTATGGCAGGAGGCTGGGGAGTAGCAGCGGGGGTGAGGACCCAGGAGATCTGTGAAACCACCGGGGCATGGTCCTCCCGCAGCTCAAGGACAGGTGCTGAGGGCGGCCAGGACCCGCCTCAGTCCCTCTGCACACCCAGCAAATGGAGCTGTGGAGACCTTGGGGTCCCCTCTTTGCTCGGCCCTGGGGGGGGGGGGGGTTAGCAGCTCTGTTTCCAGCACGAGGAGAGGAGATCATGACGGAGCATTGAGCAGGGGATGGGTTCTGACCAGGGGAGGCCATACCGGCGCTTGGCTCGTGCGAGGCCCTGCCAGCAGCGGACACCGAATTGTCAGGAAGCAAGGAGCTCGGCCTCCACTTCAGGGTGATCCATGCCTGGCCGATGGGGAGCAAAACGTCGGCTGCTGCTGGTTTAAGGAGGACACCCGCCTGCTGCTGTGGGCCGAGCTGAAAGGTAACTGAATTAGGCCGGTAGGGCAGCGCTGGCACAGCTGCGCTCAGCTCTTCATGCACCGAGGATGGCGGATGGGAGGGATCTGTGGCCATGCCCTCAAATCCATTTGCGAATATCCCAATGGATATAGACATATGTACGATTTCTATACAGTGTATCAGCCAGGGTACTGCCCAGATCCAGGGCTATGGGCATTGGCCCCGGCACAAAAGGCACCCAAGAAGTGCTGGAGCCTGCTCTCCTCTGGAGCTGCTCTGGAACTGCGAGCTTTTACACCCCGCCTGCTTTTTACACACTCCTTTTACAGGCATGTGTAAAATAAAGATATCGGTTTAAACCTAAACGTGCAATATTTGGTTTCGGTGTATAAAGACACTGTGTGCTGAGAATGAACTCGGCAGTGGCACAGGGCTGGCTGTTTGCTTGCAGCAGTTTTGTTCCCAGGCTCATAATAATGAGTTATTCTTGTCTGAGGATGGAACGGCTCTAAGGTTACATTTGTAGGGTGGATGTTAAAACTGACCTCCCAGGAACATTGGGAATTGCAGAAAACCTTCAGGAAAGAGGTGTCACTGTGACTACAACCCCAGAGAGATACTAGGCAACCTGTGTACCCCATCTGTGCACCCCAGGTACACCAGTGCAGTGCGGGTAGTGCCTGGGACGTGGCAGGATCCAGCCGTGGGGCTGTGCAAGCTCCTCCGCTGGATGAACCTGTTGTTGCTGCCCTCCATCCCTTATGGCACCAAATGGAAATCCTTGAGCAGGCTCCTGGAAGCCGGTGCTGATGGCTCCTGAAGCCCAGTGCACTTTCTGAAGTAGGCTGAAAGGGGAAGGCTCTCTAGCTGACAAACAGGGGAAGTGCCCGTCAGCCAGTGGTATTCCTGTGGAATTGAGCTGAACACCACACAGACTGAATTTAATTGCATGATTATGTCAGGAGACCCCCAGTCTTGGATAGGTGCCTTTATTAAATAAATATGGAAATAATTCTTGGCTTCAAGAGAAGGGTTTTGCATTCACAGAGCCAGAGCGAGCCTGGTATGGGAAGGGCACTCATCCCACACACTATGTTGAGATGGAAACCCATGGTCCAGAGGCTCGGCAAGCCGTGTTGGTGCTGCGGTCTGGGACATGTGCCACCTCCATTCTCCTGGAAGGAGACCATGTGTGGTCCCATGGTGCCAGCCCTGCTGCCTCAGAGACCCTCTGCCTTGGGTCTCTGCCAAAATCCGAAGTGTTATAATGGCCAAAGGCACACAGGTTAGATGGGCAATTTCCATGTTGTGGGTGTCCACAGCAGCACCCGCACATGCATGTGTTCATCCTTACTGCCCACAGAACTGTGGGACAAAGCCAGGTTTTTCCAGGGGTATCTGCCTCTTTTTGGTCTGACTTTATGGTGCTCCACTGCATGAGCCCCAAAGTAGGTCGTACAGATATTATAAATGCTGCCCAAAGTCTTGGTAGACATGGCCTCTTCTGCCATCTCTTTGTGTTTCTCATCTTGACCTGGAAGCAGCAGAGCTGAAGCTCATGCTGGACTTGGAGGCCAGAGTGTACAGTGGGGAAGCGGAGCCCAACCCGACTGTTTAAAAACGACTGTATGCCTGTCTGCCTCCAGCTACAGTGGTGCTTCTCTAACCAGAATGGAGGAGCACTGTGGGGCTATGTGGTGGGAAAGTTGAGTCACAGTCTTGGAATAGAAATTACAGCTTTTAACATCTGGGATCTGACTATAGGATTATTTTCTGTCTTTAATTGTTTACCTCCTGTATCATCACAAGCTGCTTTTTCAGGCCAATTACTTTAATTGCCATGACAAAACAAGTCAAATCCAGGTTTGCGACAAAATTGGTCTTTCTTTCCCCAAATAAACCCTTGAATGATATTAATCTGCTGTTGGTCACCAAGCCCTACTACTTTAAACTGCCTCCTCCCTTATTGTCAATACTAACAAATTAACACTAATAGTTACAAACATTAATTAGTAACAGCATTCAGATGCACATGAAGCCCAGACAAAACTCCCACCGTGGGCCATGCGCTGTGATGAACATGGCCTCGGATCCCCTGTGTCTGCAGAAGGCTGAGCCGGGGCTGCATCAGGCACTGGTTCAACACAGAACCACGGAGCTGCAGAGATGCTGAGTCAAAGCCGGTCTCCTTGCAGCCCACGAGGATGCCCCAGTGCAGATCTCCCGTGCCTGGCATCCTGATGGTGTGAGAGCTCCTGTGGCTCAAGGAGTTTTTTGCACTGAAGTATCCGCCACAAAGTATTATGCAGCTATCATCTTGCTTCCATGTGGTGTGCATGCCGCTTTTTTCTCATGCCTTAACTGGTCAATACACCAGCTGAGCTGTGGCATCTGCATCTGTCCACATGCACAATGATGTGTCTTATAAACCTCCTTGCTATGGATGAAAAAAAGATACATTTCTTCTGCTTCTGTTGCACAGTAGTCAGAAATGGGGACAGCCATGCTGGCAGGTGAAGTGAAGGAATTGGATAAATACGCACAATGCACGGCCCTATTAACCTTGTGAATTTTCTGTTGTAAATTCGATCTTTCTTCTCCCATCCCACTCTTCTCTGTGGATTGCTGCTGTCCCTCCTGATGCACCTCTTGTTCTGAATCGTGAGATGTCATACCTCGTTGTTAGATGTGCAGGTCACCTTGTAAGCGCTCCGAGACAATTAATCATCCCAGCCCCAAGATTGATGGAAAGTTCTCAGTCCTTCAATTTTCCAGTTACATTTGGCTGAGTAATGTTTTGCAGAGACAGGGGAGAGAAGAATTTCTAATTCATTTGCAGATATTTGGTTATTTTAAAAGGCATTGTTGTGAAGCATCTTGCAATACATGAAGTCACATTGGCTAAATATCCTGAAGGAAAGCCCAGGCAGCACAGCTGCTCGGTCCAAGCAGCCATGGGCTGAGCTGGCTCAGCTCTCACGTAAACCAGGCACCAGCAAAAGGGATCAGTTCCTGCCTGGTACTGAAGCTGTTGGGTAGGAAAATCTGGTCATGCCATGGTGCTACTTGGAGCAGGGTATGTAAGGTGTATACCCCATAATGGCTGTGCGCTGCTGCAGGGGTCATTCGTGGCATCCCTTATACCTGCAGGCACTACCACAATGGGGTCCACCATAAAACACAAAAGGTTCACTTAAATTATTATGCTTAATGTTGCCGCGATAACAGGATACTATGCATTACAATACTGGCTTCATTTCCTTCTCCAAATTTGGTCCCTTCTGGTGTCTGAGCAAGGTTGTACGCGTCTGAATCACTGCATCGCCAGGTGTGGTGTACAGGCACAGGACTCCCCTCGAACATCCCGTCTCTCCTGGAGCCCGTGGCTGTCAGTATGGTTGCCATGGTGGTAGCGAGACAATTAAAATGGCTTTATAACCAGCTGAAGGTGCTGGCTGTTTCCTGGATACCATACATCCCAATCAATCTCAGCCCTGACAGACCTTGGAGCAAAGCCAGGTCCAATGACAGCAATTGGTGGCGTTTAATACTTTTTTTTTTTTTTTTCCCTTCTTCAGCCCTCTAAAGTTAGCTTTCCTGCATGGGTTTGAAGTTGCAGTTCAAGGTAAAAAACCCTCATCCTTTCCGGATTTGGTATTTTTCAGTACTCACCCTTCAATTCGGGCAACGCAGCACAAAATTTATGAAGTTTTCCACTCGCTCCTGATCTTTTGACCATTCAGCAAGAAACTGAATGGCTTCATTGCATTGAGTGATGTGGGTGCTGCCCTTTAGCTCAGCACAGGGAGCGAGGGATTTCTTTGTTGGAGACTCCTCCTACCCGGCTGTGCTGCTCCCCCTGCCAGGCCATTCCCCGTGGGTGGTGGGGGCTGGAAGCAATATGTTGGAAGTCACACTGTATCCCAACAGCTTGGGATTCGGAGCTGTCGAGCAGTGGCTCATTGTTAGCACAACTTCTTCCAGAACACCAGGAAAAGAAAAGACGACTTAAGGCTTTTTATGACCTGCTGACACATGAGTCTGGTAGGAATCCGACTGTCTGTGAATCCGGGGGAATAGCTGAGGGCTTCAGAGGTCTGCTGCTGCTGCTGCTAGTTGCAGGGTTGTTGGTCCCTGTAGGGGCGATGTGAGCAGGAGGGCTTCTTCAGCTTGCAGCTGGTTCCTCCAGATGACTAACACGGGTCTACTTTGTATTTTAGGCGCTCTCCTGGGCTGGGTCATCACTTCAGTGTGCAAACAGATGTCTTGCATTTTCTGAGGGCTTCTTGTATCTTTGCCATGATTCGAGAACTGTTCAATTCCCTATTTGGAGAGTTTCTGACTTATATGTGAGCCTTGAGGTGACTGTAGTCCCAGGTCAGCAGCTGGGCCAGCCGTGTCCTTTAAGTCCAGCTGAGTTTGCAGTGAGGTTACAGCATCGCACAAAATGGAGCTCATGGTTGCTATTATGCTTCCCCACATTTCTAGAGAACTTGGCTGAATGCAGGGCTCCTCTGTGGGGCACTGGACACTTCCCCAGTGCAGGTGGCACAGTGGGTTTCAATTTTAGAGCTCTTCTGCCTTTCGTGGTCATGCTGTACACCACAACGGTCTCAACTTTTCTATTTCTTGAATCCTCACTTACAGACAGAATGCTTAAAACAACCCCAAATATCAGCATTACAATGAAATTAACCTGAACCTATTTGAAGTTTATGGCCCTGCTTGAGCCTCCTAGGGTCATGAAACTATTTTGGAAGCTGCTGGCCTATGTCTTTGCAAGTAGTGTACGCTCAATCACTGCACTTCACTTTAGATTATCAAGCCTTACACAAGTCTCCCGATTTTCTGGCTTGCCCATATATTTGCAGGCTCTTCACTCTCTCTTTGGGTTTAGCTGATCCATCTGCAGCCAGCCTCCACCTGGCAGGAGGGACAAAGCACGAAGGCAGATGCTCCTGCCAGCAGCTGCAACAGCAGATTTGGAGTGGGCTAAGCCTCCAGGTCACACAGTCATTAAAAGTCACAAGGTAAATCAAAAACCTCGTCTGGGGGCTTCTTCTTGATTAGAAACCAGCTACCTTCACGAATTCCTCAGTGACCAAAGAAAACAGCCTAAAAAAGCGCCAATTTTCTAAAAGTAAACAATTTAGCAATGTAGATGGAAAGTTATGGGTTTGCTTAAAGGCTCTACCTGAAGATATCTTTTCCGCGACTCCCCTTTGACACCAGTAGGTCTTCCTGGCTGCTCATTTGGGATGATTTTGTTTCAAAATCTGTTTAGAAGCTTAGGTTCTGACGGAGGACAATAATTACCCAAGTAACAATGAACTCAACCAACCACCCGAGGAGTCAGAATGATTTATGGCTTTCAGAGGAGTTGGCTAGCTTGCCTTTTGTCTTTCCACTTAATGCCCCTCTAATATTCTTCTCTGGACACAATGACTTTCCGAACTGTTTTTTTTTTTCCTCCCTTTTGTATTATTTTATTTTTCTTAAATAGAATACGGAGCCCCTCCACCACTTAATTCTCTCCATACAAAGGAAGATTTAATATCCTCTAAATGACTATAAAGTACAAACCTACCAGATGGCAGACTTAGATGCTCAAGGGGGATACAGGCTGCTTTTCTTGGAGAAGCATTTGAATGTGGTTTTGAAAGAGAGAGTCAGTAGATATGTATTAATATTTTCCTTAGTGGGGTGTTGTGATACAACTCAGGAGAGGTGCAAGGAGGAAATATGGTTCATGACCCAGCAGAGGAAACAAATGGAGCTATGCGAAGAACTGTTTTACTAATTTATTGGGTTATCTTTGAGAAACGTGTTAACTATGACCTCGAGCACCTCTGCAGAAATTTTGAGGTGTTGCATTTGCATCCTAAGCATAACTTTTGAGACTCAAAGAAAGTAAAGATTTAAGAAAGTTGCTAACTTCCAAAGACTCCTCTACATTTAAACCAAGGATGTTGTTTACATATATTCAGTGCTCTTCAGCAGGAAACTGTTCTGCTTCATTTTCTTTCAGTTTTTCCTATGCCAGAAGCCAACTTCCTAACAAGATTAATTGATAAAAAGGAGGATTTCTGTAAGAACAAATGTTTTGAATCGCAGTTATTTTCCAAGCCTTTGGTTGAATAATTCATCTGACACATAACTGAATAATTTTTCTTCATAGATTATCTGAGAAGAGATCACAATATTTACATATGGACCTATTGTTCAGACTTATTGGCTAAATAATTTATTGGAATAATCTGTGCTCTGTGTCTCATTTGTGGCCAGTTCCTTGGGAGATGTTGATATTCTGATGATGTGATATGTTTCTGTTCCCAAGTGGCTGAATGTAACTTTCTGGGATTATTTTGTGAAGTAAGTGGTTGTTATTATGAGTTTGAAATGTGTTTTCACGCTACATTCACACTTGTGAGTATTTCTACCAGAAAATGTGTTCCCTAGGATAACTGTAGAAAGCAAACACAAAAAAGGAAGGAATATAGTCAAAGCAAATCCATAAAAAGATTCAGATGAACACAAATGTGTTTGTAGGACACACTTATCTCCGTTGTGAAGCAACGCGATAAAGGAGAAGACCTCAGATTTATAAGGTAGAAATCTCTGTATGCCAACCAGCTCTGTATCCCACATGAACAACTTGGAAGACCATCAGCTGCTAGACCTGTTACCAAACAAATATGACCCATAGCTGTTTGTGTGCTTTTGGGGATATAGGACACATAGCAACATGTCAAGCAAGGCAAAATGTCAAGTTACATATCAAATGAAGAGCAGTGAGAAAAGAAGAGGAGGGTGTATGTCCGTGGAATGGCAATGATCTCAGGATGAACAAAATAGAGTATTTTCTATGTCTCTGAACTAACACAACAGCCTGTAGTAATGGTCACTACCTGACACATTGAAAACAAGAGAATAATCTCCATCATGGTCTAGAGATCAGCTTTCACCCTGAATTTGGAGATCAGATCCTCTTATCTTTGCAAGTGCTACTGGGAGACATGCTTGGAAACAAGGAAAGAATTTAACCTAACAACAGCCTATTCATCCTGGTGCTTCATCGGGCAAAAAGCAAGCATTTATCTGGAACATGAATTCTCTGCAGACCTTTACTTCAAGCCATGTTTGCCATAAAGTCAGTATGTATACTGAAATAGCCAGAGAGAGACTCTGCTCCCAGAAAGCCAACTGAACTCTGTGTTTCTTCCCACTATAAAAAAGTAGATTCAAGTGGAAAACCTGCCACAATATAGTCTTATAACTCAATGGTGAAAAACACCTCTTCCAGATTTAATCCCAGCTGCTGATTGGGAAGACAGGTTGCAGTTTTCTCTCTCTCTCTCTAGTATTCACATCTTTCTCTGAATTTCAAAGCATGTCTTTGGACCAACTAGATCAAACACTGACTTTTTTAGAGCTTTGGCCATATCTTTACAGGTATATTTCTCTGTGTATACTTATATATCTATATATTGTCTGCACTATATCAAACTTCTTTGTCCTCCCCCCTTGTAACACTATCATAATACTCTAAGGTGCTCCTCCTGCCAGTCCTTGTGCACACACTGTTCAGTACTTTGGGAGTTGTCCTGAGGTCCAGTGGTCCCTTGCTCTGTTCCGTGCTCTACAGACTTACTGGCAGTACATCGTGGGGTGCCTATCAAACCACAGAAATACTGGTCTGGAGGGGTACGTGTATTAAATTGCCAAACTCCCATGATTCACATCCTTTCCTGACATCCATTAATGTTCCTGGCACCATTTTCAAATTACTGTTGGGCAGCAGATGGAGGACATGCTGCTAAGTGCTATGATTATGAGATTCATTAATATGGATGGGATTAGGCATATGCGTTTGTAGTTGGGCAAGCAGAAGAATTTGCATCTGGGGTTTCCTAAGGCATTTGATACTGAGGTAATACAGCTGCAGGAGATGATGCTACAGGATCGAATCTGGCAGAGCACATATTTAAAGAAGTTTTACTTGATAAAACTTTTTTTCCAGACTCAGATAAGCAGCAATGACTGGTAAGACCCAGGTAATGGTGCAGAACTGGATGGCTGCTGCTAGTGGCAAAGCTTTTGGATGACAAAGCCCAACTACAGATGTGAGCAGAGCCCAGGGCTACAAGAACACAGCCACAAGTGTGCCCAACCAGGTGAGCAACCACGCTGCCATTAACTCTGGCATTTTGCTGCTGATCAAGAGCTCACCAGCTGGGGTTGGGAGAAGAGTTAGAGAAAATGTTGTCATGGGGATTTGAAATGGGGAGGTTTCTCTTCTGTCACGTCACAAGCCTGGAAGTGCGTAAGAGTTGGTGCTGGCTTTAAAGGGCTGTAAATGAGATAGGCATACTGGCCTACTCTTTGCCAACACAAAAAAGGTATTTTCCACGGGTTTGCAGAGGCCAGCTGATCACTATGAAATACTCTCTGACATTAATGTGAAATGGAAACGTCTGTGATGCTTTGCTATTGCAAAAATTGGGACTAGTTGAAGGGATGGAGAAGGACTATTTGCTTCCAAAGAGGATATGAGCGTTATGGTTCTTCTTCTTGTTCCAGGCATCTGGATTCAGTGTTTGCTGTTTGCCTGGCCAAGGAAGCTCTTTGTTGGTGGTTTCAGCAGGAAGGAAGAATTATTTGGCTTTGTGCAGAGTAGTTGCAGATGATCGCTGGCATGTACTTCAGGAAGATGGATAGGAGGGAGGTGGCACTTCATGAGAAGGGTAGGTGTTTCTCATCATGATGTGCCTCATGTGATAAGTGCCTGCAGTTTTTTTGCACATCCGTAACAACAACAGAGACATCCTGAAGGAAATATTGGAGTGGGAATGTGGGCGGGAGCAGGAGGCAGAAATTTAATATTTTAGGCAGATGAGGAAAGTATCTCTGAGAAATGACCAGAATAGCCATGACCACAGCATAATGGATATTCGGTGTGCTGAGGACAGAGAGTGATTTTCGGCCTGTGAATGCATTGTAACCAAGGAAATATCTTCCTCTCTGATGTATTGACGGTGTGTGGGCATGATCTGTCATTTAGGGGTTGAGCTGGATCTATGTGACCTTTTCCAGTCAAATGCGCCAAAATGAATTTGAGTGGGGAAAGTGATACATGGCTTGTTGGATAAAAAAAACAGACCTCAGTGAGGAAACACACAAACACAACAGCTATGAGTGAGGATGTGTAGGACCACTGGAAGGTCCAGAGAAGCTGTGGGTGCCATGTCCCTGGGGGTGTTCAAGGCCAGGTTGGATGAGGCCCTAGGCAATGTGATCTGGTGGGAGGTGTCCCTTCCCATGGCATGGGGTTGGAACTGGGTGATCTTTAAGATCCCTTCCAACCCGAGCTGTTCTATGTTTCTATGACTCCATGAAGGTGCCACAGCAGGGCTGGCAGTAACAAGAGCCCCAGGACGGTACATGCTCCAGGTTGCATGGGGCTCTCTGCTCAGCTCTTGTGCCAAACCCAGTGCCCCCCAGCTGTCTCCCTTTGCATTGCCCATACAATCCCCCTTTCCAGGGTCCCCATTCCTTTGCTTTAGGAGCCCCCCCGAAGTGCCATCTCCCCTGTGTCCGTGCAGCCCCTCTGTTGGGATGGATTCAACAGGCCCTGGCACAGATTCTCTCACGCATTTTTTCCCATTCAGGTATTTGTCAGTCTCCCTGCGTGTGATAACACTCCTCTTCACACAGGTTGTGTGTTACAAGTGCTAAGGGAAATGATAAAACCCCGGAGTACTTATTGTCCATTCCTAGTTTCCATGGCAACCTTGATTAAATGTTTCTTTTCCCACACTTCAGGCATGCCATTCACCTCCTCCCTTCCCACTCTCCAGCTCCCTTCAGGAGGAGGCGATCTCACGGGGCACCTCCCCAGGCCGACCCCTACAGCAAATGCCCGGGCAGGAGAAGTTGGAGGGAATGAAGCAGCACTCAGTAGATGGAGGACATTACCTGGGTACGAACTCCAAATAGGTCTTGTCTGGAGAGGCTGTGGGCACGCCAGAACTAGCTGGATGCTGGTACCTCTCCTCACGGCTGCAGGAGTGGGAGCAGGTTTGCCTTGCAGGGACGTGCTGTGCCCTGTGGACTTCGATTTCCTTCACTCAGGGCCTGTAGATCTGCAAAAATAAGCTGCAAAGTCACTGGGTTCTCCAGCAGTCTTCACAATACCTCGAAATCCGCATGTGCTTTGGCCAGCCCCTGTAGCTTGGTCAGGAGCTCACTGCTGGTACCTCACCTTTTAACCAGCTGAGTGAAATAATGAGCCGGGGAACATTCTGCAGTGAGCTTTTCTGCTTGGGATGTTTTACTCTTGCACACACATGGGACTGAGGAGACTGCCAGTACCAGGCCTGGGACACGAGGGTAGCAGTCCTCCCCGATGGCTGCAGGGAGCACACGTGCGCAGAGGGAAAGAGGGTTGAGTACTAAGCAAATAGAGCCAGCACCTGAAGAAGAGAGTTTTTATATATTATCCACATATTTAAATTCACATTTATATATTATTTCATGTATGTGCATTTATAAATATCTACTGCTGGAGGACATCTCTGCTCTGTGTTCAGCAAAGTTCTTCTCAGGGCGTCTGAGTGCACTGCCCAGATCTGCTGGGTCAGCCCTGCTGTGCCATCCCTGGCTGCCTTTGCTAATGGCCACCTCAGCAGACCCTTCTGAGACCTGGGGCACTTCTAAGGTCAAAAGTAATGCTGGGGAGGGATAACTTTTGTCTTGCTACTCAAAGGCAACAGGGTGGTTCTGGAAAAATGGTCAATTCCACCACTGCTCTATCTAGCAGCCTTGTCTATACAGCACATCTGTAATACCAGGAATGGTATCTGCAAAAATATAGTCCAGTTATGCAGGGGCCCCAGTAAGGAGCAGTATCACTTGGATAGTGTTTGGAAACCTATCAGAAATGCAACATTGCTACCAGAGTGAGATGAATAGCAGAAGTACTGGTTCACCAAAAGCAACATTTATCTGTTTCTGCTTTTTTTTTTTCTTTCTTTTTTTTTTTTTCTTCAGAATTTCAGCAAATTAGAGCCAAAGACCCATAAATTCAAGGCTTAACAGACTTTCCAAGTACACCTTTCTGACCCCACAGTTTGCAATACCCCCATCCTGGGGATGCTGATCCACAAGAAGGCACTAGATCCAGAGCCCGGCCTCAGATTTGGTCTGCTGAACCTAACACTTCCCACAGTAAACATTCAAGATTTGAAGAGCGTACCTGTTGGGCTGGAACTTTGGTGGAAAGTTTCTGGTCAACCACAGTTTGAAATGAGCCTTCGTGATCCCTGGAGACCGAACAGCCTCACTGCAAAGCCACCCAGCACCCATTCACAGAGATTTCCTACGGGTCCATTGTGCCAGCAAATGAAAGGCCCCAGGTGCAGGCCATCATCCCTTGCTGTTTAATCATCTTGCTGCCTGGCCTGGCCCTGGCTGGTGGCAGCTAGTGCCCTGACATTCAGTGCCTGGGCATGGGCTGGAGGGCAGCGTGACCCGAGGAATGGTCCCAAACCAGGCCTCGGCTCATCCTCCCCACACAGTCCTCCACCAGTGCCATGCTTACACACCCTCATTTTCACTCTAATAAAATATCAACCTGATCAACTGCAATGCATTTGTAGCTCATTTGAACAGGAAAAAAATAAATACATACTAAGAATATCACATCAGGACCACAGAGGCTGCACATGGGGACCAGATGAGCCCCAGGATCAGGTGTGTTGTAGATTGGAAGAAGCTAATCTGTGCCAGTTGGCTTCAGGGCCAGACAAAGGTCCCTGGCCTGAATTTATTCATTATTTCAGACCCACACTGACTGGCCAGCAAATTTGGTATAAAAGTGAGCAGCATGAGGACACCAGATACTTTTAAAGCAAACTAATTAAGTTACTCCAGTGTAACGTCTCCTTAATGGAGGTTTTCTGGAAGCACCTGGAAGTACAAATGTGTTGTTTTGCCTACATAATAGGTTCATAAGTGTGCTCAGGATGAAGTACGCTACACTAGAGGTTCTTCAAATTACCGGGGTGACCAAAATACTCGGAGCTGCCCAGCTCTTCTGTATATATTGATTGTGATTTCAGTGGTGCTGTTTATAGACTGCCCGTAGTGTGCCAAATTCTTCACAGACTCATTATGGGACGGTTTCTTCTTGGATTTGCCCCCTAGATGGTTGTTATACAGAATGGGAAATGGAGCTCATCCAAAGACGGGGGGTATTAACTAACATTTCAGATTTTCACTTCTCAGGTTTGTGAGTAGTTCTTTGTAAATAAACCTGGAATTCCTAGGTCTGTTGAAAGAAAGGTATAGGAAGGAAGGACTTGAAGAAGATGGCTAAAGAAGGGACTGGCTGCACATCTAGTTCTACGTCATAGCCACGAGCATCTCATCCATCTCCCAGCCATTCCCATTACATTTAAGTAGAGCTGTTATAATGAACCACTGAGAGGTGACAGAGGGGGTTAATGTACTACTCTGTTACTGCTGGAGGTATCATTTCCAATTTGATGGAGGTCACATATGAAAATAAGTGCGGTTGTCTCCACTGATTCTTCATGGCACTTCTGGTGGCTAATTTTCCTGAAATCTCTTGGTTTTGCATTGGTTAAGAATCTGCATAAGAGACTTTGAGAGAGGAGACTGTGTTCGTATCCTCTTGGTTTTATTTAACATTGTACTCCTATTACCTAGAGTTTACTCCTCCGGTATGATGCATTTTCCCCTTTTCAGGTAAAGCAAAGTAATAGCTATCCAGAGACCTGTAAAGCATACAAATGGGGCTGAGGTAGAAAGGTCAGCCCTACAGATATGTTGGAACATACCAAAGAGCAAGGCGAACAGATTAAGCTGTATAAATATTTAAAGAGCTGTAATTAGGACTAACATGGCCTCACTCCCAAGGTTCATTATTATACATGCACATGGCAGAAAAGTAAGTAATCATGACCTTTTTCCACTTGCTTTTTGCATACATTTTTGAGCATTTTTCACACCTTAAGATGTTTCTGGCTGGCACTGGCCTCTTGGGAGCGGACAAGACAGTTGTCACAGCTTTCTGGGAGGCCAGGAGAAAGCCCGGAAAGGTTTCTGAAGCCAGTAAGGGGGAGATATTGGCTTTCACCCAGGCATCACTGAGCTTCTGGGGGCTGAAGCAAGGAGGCAGAGGTTTCCCAGCACGGTGGGTGCTCATATCCAAAGCCCAGTGGGACTAGAGGAGCCCTAAGCTGCTAAGGACACCAGCTGTCCCATTGTCACACAGACAGAAACACCCTCCTCTTGGCTGGATGACTCCAGCTCATCCTTGGCCTCAAGACCATGTATTTGTTACTAGTAGACCGAGCTGTTACAACTTTCCTCAAGGCACGCAATCTCGCAAGCTAAAAAAGCCCTAGTTGGTACAAAGCACAATATCCTCTTTGCTTAGCAACACGTTTCCATGAACACCTCACACCACGATGCTTGCTGCTGCCTCATCGCCCATCAGCTCTGCCTGATGGAAGGTCTCCAGCCTCGGACGGAGGTAACGGGTGGCACTGCCTCGCTCGGAGGGAGTACGAGGCTGCTCCCCCCTGCTACCACGGCCTGCAGCAGCAGCCACCTTCCTGTGATGCTGAAAGCAGTGGGACAGCCCAGGGGCACAGAGGCTGAGCCACCACAGCAGCTCTCGTGGGCTTTAGCTCCTTGAAGCACAATGGTGACTCCGCCCTGGTGCCACCACCTCCGGGCAGGGAGAGCACAGGGGACCAGTAGCTGAAGGGGAGTTGCTGGTTTGCAGAGCTCTGAGCTGTCTTCCTCGGAGAAGAGGGTGGGTGAAGGGTCAGAGGGGCTTTTTCCCAATTGCCCACAGACAGACCCTGGTGCTGGGTGGGGGACAGACTCATAAATGCTCTCTGCAGCGTCACGCAGGGGATGGTCCTAGCTGGGGCCAGCAGGGCTGCTGGTGCGGGTCAGGGCTCAAGTCATTCACCCACACAACAGTTTTAGACCTCCTGCCTTCCTAAACACGGTGTTTCGAGTCTGTGCCTGTCCCTTCCCACCACGTCCATGGCTCAAGAGGAGAAGCCAGAACTACCAGCTCTCCGGCAAAACAAAAACAGGCTTACCTGTTTTAAAACCAAACCTGATTGTGTTGGACAACATCAGCTGGAGCAAAGGAAAACTTGTTATAGCTGTGGAGCAGTTTTGCTGACATTTCTGAAGGCTTGCTGGTCATTGCACCAAAATGAAAGTAAGAAAGAGAGGCAGGGCAAGGGAGGACTTGTCCCCAGAGAGCCTGGAAGCTTGCAAGCATACCTCTGCTGTGCAGGCCAGCAGCCCACACCCAGACGTACAGCTTTGCAAATGCCCAAGGAACAAGAAAATACACACACATGCACAGGAAAAATAAAAAAGGAAAGAAAAAATCTTGTTTGCTGCCCTAGTCTTCCCTGCAGCAAAATTAATTGGGTCTTACTCCTGCCGTCTGTAAGCCGGCAGTACTCCCACAGCACTGACTTTAATAGGAGTGCAGATTGCAGGATCAGGCCCACGGTGTCTTGGAAAAGATGAATAATAATCACTATGTGGAGAAATACTGCAGTTTGCAACTCAAAGAACACTTTAAATCTGCTTAGCAATTTGTAACGCCCACAGAAGCACACTGTGTAAAGCTGCAGTTATGAGACAAATCACTTCTCCATTAAGTGTGGCTCCGGAATGTGCCTGGTGCCAGCCCGCACGCCGAGTGGGAGCGGTGGAGGGAAGGGGGAACAACACGCAGGGCAGTGCGAGAGGCAGAGAGGTTTGCCACGCATGGGTACAGTGGTGTAACGCAACAGCACCAGCTGCACCACCTGCAGAGCCCACCTAAGCTGAACCGGGCTGGAAAAGCGTCGGGATACAGCAGGAGAGGAGCACCGGGAGTCCAGAGGGGGGAGTGAGGAGTATTCTTGGTAGTGAATCTATTGGAGTTACACCTTGTAGCTGTCGTGGGAGGGCTGATTCTGGGGAGTGTGTGCGTCTTGCAAGTGAGAAAAGTCGCAGCAAAGGGAGCGAAAATTAAAGACGTAGCACTGAGAAAAGCCAAGAGGAGACAAAGGGAGACTGACCCTGATGTTCATCCTCCAAAGCAGGTAGACAGAATACCACGGCAAAAAGTCCTGATCAGTGGGACTGAAGCCTGAACACGTTTTCCCCAATGACCAGTTGCATCTCAGAGGTCCTCTCAGATTTGGGTGCAGAAGTAAGGGGAGATCTTCCTTTCTAGCCAGTGGAAAGGGAGCAGAGCTGCTAATCCTGGGCCCTGCAGCTGAGCACCCATTATGCCACAGGGACTGAACAGTGTCTTTAACCCACCCTCACCAGCTCTGCCACCCCTTCCCCAAGCTCCACCAGGCACAAGGAGCCTCCACCACCCTCCGGTTGTGATTCCACAGGTACCAGGTGACGACAACAAGCACCAGCAGAAGTGCCACAGTCAGCGGTGGCAGGAGACCATCTACCAACAAATTCCTTACCGAAGGAATTGGTCCACTTCACCTGGCTTTGAAGCACAGAGTGGGCGGCTGAGGCTGCTGTCCTACCAAGCACCTCAATCACATTGGAGATTAAAGTGTGGATGAAATACAGGGAGAGGGAGGATGGTGAGCTATCATGAAGCATCTGCCGGAACCGTGCAACGACATTTAAGCCTGACAAGGCCGGTGAGGAGAGGCAGGCAGGCTGGGGAATTAGACAAAAGGGCCAGGGTTTGAGTGTAAGCCTTTATCTCGCTCCTGGGGAAGGTGTTCGGAAACCTTGAATGAGAAGAAAGGGTAGGAAGATAAACAGAGCCGACAGCTGAATCCCTTCAAGATTTTGAAACGATGATCAAAGGAAAATGCAAAGGAGGAACATGCCCTCAGAAAGTCGGAGGGAAAAAATTCATAGCTCAGTGGTGGGGAGCAGGTCTTAGAGGAGGCATTTCACCCTGCCCAGGGAATCCAGCCTGTTGTGGCCCAGGAAAGCACGCTACTGCTGTGGGGAGAGCGTGGGCAAGACTGAGCAGAAATG
Organism: Cygnus atratus; assembly: GCF_013377495.2. Taxonomy (NCBI): domain Eukaryota; kingdom Metazoa; phylum Chordata; class Aves; order Anseriformes; family Anatidae; genus Cygnus; species Cygnus atratus. The sequence continues at coordinate 54,871,323 of NC_066366.1, read as the reverse complement.
CCACATTGCTGGGATTACAGGAGGTGCTACAGGCCCTGAAAGTTGGATCTGGGATGACATGGGAATAGGTCACCTGCAAAGGCTGAGCAATCTCCACCCTTAGAGATTTTCACAGCTCAGCTGGGAAAGGCCCTGGCTTAATTTTGGAGTTACTTATGCTCTGCATGGGGGGTTGGACCAGATGGCTTCCAGCAGTCCCTTCCAACCCAAATTGTTCCACAACTCTGATCTGAAGTGATCTCCAGGTAATATTTTAAAGTTTTAAAATGGTTGCCTGCTGTACTGAAAACCCAGAGGCTCCACAATACTTGTGCCTGGGGAGCTGGAAGGGAGCTTACAAGAAAACATAGGCCATCCACCAGCTCAGCAAAGTCTAAATGAGTCCTAAAGTGACAAGTGACTCTGACAACCAAAGTGGAACTTCTCCAGTTTTCTTTCAGACTGGGCTTGAATGCATGTCTGTGCTTTTGTTGTGAACGTGAGGGATTTTATTAGCAGCATTTGCACTGGGTATTTGTGCATCTCCACTTGCAAAGGAGTAAAAGAGCATCTCTACTTCCTGCAAGCAGTCGGATATTTCTATTTCACATCCCATATCCTAAGACACATTTTGGTGCTGGGTTTGGGTGGTGCTGTGTTGATGGGAGCAGGAACATTTCGTACACTCAAGGTCTCTGTGCCCTCACCCTGCCAGCCTCAGGAGACACCGTGTAGCTGTAACATGTCTCGATCAGCCTGCTGGAAAAGTAAACCACAGTTCATGAACCCTGTAGCTCTGACTCAGGGCAGGAGACAGAGGCTTGAAAAAAACAGGGAAAAGAAAAAATCTATCCCAAGGCACAGGTCACTTTTCAGTGACTCCAATGGCAAAATATGCTTTCAAGATGTTCACGCCCGGCATGTCATGTTGTGGCCAGGATGCCTTATCGTGCAGCTGTCACTCACCCAGGACCAAATACAACAAACAGATCACATTTGATCATTATTTCCTCAGCAGCACTTCAAGACTTCACTACAGGATGCGCACCCTACAGAGCTGGGTATTATGCACACAAAGTACACACCCCCTCCCTCACCATCATAGTGAAATTTCCAGTCCATTTTCTCCCCCGACCCACATTTTTGTAGCAGGTGCTTTTAAATGAAAGGAAGAAAATGAGAAGCAGCTGCTTGATGGCTGCTGAAGGGTCTGGGATAGTAGCAGCAGCCTGGGCTGAGGAGGATTAATAGGCAGTGTGCACGTGAGGAGGTCAGAGGTGGCGAATAAATGCAGTTTATCAGAGAGTTACAGAAATAAAGGAATGAATCACATTGCTCTCATCACCATAGATGAGGTATAAATAGAGTTAATCAGCACTGAATGAAAGCATATTAACTCAAGGAGAATTATTCATGCACTGCAGGTGTTTTCCCAATCCCTGTCCATGCAAGTAATGAGTGAGAGCAGTAATTGGTGTCCAGCCCATCTCTAGCCAGCAGCTATTGCCCCTTCTGGACTGAATTAATCTTCCAAATTGCTGTGCTGCTTTACAACACATATTTCAACATAATGATCTTTTACTTATTATTATTTTTGGTAGCTAGTGAGTTATCGAGATTGATAGCATCCTTTGCAAGAAAAAATAAAGCACCCTACGGGGAGCTGATAACTCATTGAACTTTTGAACTACCTCCAAGTCCCCTCTCTGGGACTTCAACATCATGATGTATTATTTATCCAGCCCTGGCTGTGCCTCTCGCAGCGTGCTAGGAAGCTTCGGGAGAGTAATAACAACGCCGGCCCTGTATGCTTTCCCTGAACGCTCGCCGGAGAGAGCCTGCTACTAATTTCCCTTTCAATAAGGGCTGTATTTTTCCTTCACAGCCACTTTTCCAAGCAGCCATTTCGATGCGGCAGGTTACCCGTGCGGCCTCGAGGGCCTCCCTGCCTCTGCCCAGCTGCGCCTCAGCCTCTGGGTGCCGCAGAGGCCTTCAGGTGCCACAGTGGCCTCCCAGGGCTGCTACCACTGACATCTCCCCGCACTTTAGGCCACCACCGCAGCTCCCTCAGGATGCTGCCCAGGCGCCTGGGTGCATCTCCCCTGGGTGCAGGCCTCAAGGCGCTGAGCTCTGTGGCCCGGACTCAGCAAAGCACTTGACCGAGGCACACGGCATGTGCTCGCCCTCCTCGCTAGCTTAGAGCCCAGGGGGTCACCCAAAGCACCAAAATGAGGCAGATGTGCATTATTAACCCCCTGGGGGCCAAGCCCGGCACGGTGCGGGATGGGTGGAGGCCGGGATGGGTGCGAGGTGCCCGGGTCCCCCTGCGGAGCCCCGCAGGCGCCGGGGCGCGGCGGAGGCAGCGGCCTCGTTTCCTTTACTCCTGGCTCCCTCTCGTGGGCCTCCCCCAAAAGCACAGCTTCCTCGGCTGCTGCCCTCAGCCCCACGGCCCCCGGGATGCCCAGAGCCTCTCCTGGCTGTCCCGCAGGGCGTGGGTAAGGAGTGGAAGTGCTGTTGGTGCCCAGCCGCAACCATCCTTGACGCTGCAAGGTCAGGCACAGCAGCTTGAGTTTCCAGGGTGTGCTCGGCTCCACGGCTGTGCTCCTGCCCCCAGCTGAGGGCAGCTGCTCAATTAGTGCTCTTGCTTTCACGCCCTGCCATCTGGTACGGGGACAGATGTGCTTTTTCCCAAGGAAAAAGGTCATCCGTAATTGTCAGTTCTCTGCCCTTCCCTGCACGCCGTCATCCAAAAGTCTGCAGCACCGGTGTCCCTGTCAGTGTCACTGCGTTTCCATTTCCATTGTTGCCCGGAGAGGTTGTGGAGTCTCCTGCTCTGGAGATATTCACAACCCGCCTGGATGCCATCCTGTGCAATGTGCTCTAGGTGATCTGGTTTCGCAGGGGGATTGGACTAAGTCATCTTCAGAGGTTCCTTCCAACCTCGGCCATGCTGTGACTCTGTGATTTCCTTCCTCTTCTGCTTCCCACTGCCCCATGCCGTTGGGCCCTCCTGCCTCTGCAGCATCCTCCACCTACCCCACGACCCGGCTGAAATCTTTACCCAAGCCTTCAGCTTACAGCTCCTGCAGAGACCTGCTGCCTCCACCCTTGTTCCCAGCCTGTCTGCCAGCTCTTCTGACGTTTCCTGACCCACGCCACCCCTGCCCTCACGTCCTCTCACCAGCGGTGGCCCTGTGTCTGCTTGGTGGTCCTCCTGCCCCTCTTCCTACTTGCTCTGCGCACTTGTCAGCACTGCTGTCTGCCTCTGCTGCCTGACCTCTTCTTTCATCCCCGTCACCCCAAGTCACCTGAAAATGCACTCATCCTCCTTCACTGCTTCCTTCTATTCTTTCCCCTCTTACGTTTTTATGTTTCGGCCCCAGCTGTGTCCCTTATTCCGGCTGTAACTCATTCTGAGATGCAAAGAGCGAGGAGGCATGCCTCAGAAACCTGCTCTGGGGATGCGGAACTGGTGCCAGGCTCAGGACGTGCCTGCAGCTGCGGGGCTATGAATTTGGGTCTGGTGCTTTGTGGCATGAACTGAGGTGGGTAACTGAGCCTTCCTGTGCCTTTCTTTCCCTCTGTCATCTGTCCTCTGTACCACAAACTGGAGCTGCCGAGTGCAGGGCTGCTGTTCTCGTGCAGCGAGGTGTCAGATTCAGAGGCCCTAATTTGTGTGAGAGTGCAGAGCCTGATAACAACACAAATAACAGCAGCATCATACAGCTTGTACAATAAACCACTGGCAAAAGGATATCTTGCGAGGGAAGTGATGCTTGCTAGATTTTACACATTAAACACCCATGAGCCTGCAGCTACCTCTAGGACAATTTATTTCAATTCCACCTCTTTTTCTGCTTGTGAGATACTCCATAAGACCTGGTGACAGTATGTGAAAAAGGAGCTAGAAAGCATTTCGGTGTAGAACAGTCGCTGAGCCATCCAAAATGCTTGATGTGCTTTATTCAGAAATATAATCCACCATTTACTGAAAATGTATGGAGAGAGATATTACTGTGTTATTCGGTCTTGCCCTTCTCACTGTTTCTCTGGTTTCTCTGGACACCCTCAGCAGCAAGGAGCATACCCTGCTGCAGCCTGGCCTTCCATGCCCTAGGTTCATTAATGTCACTTGCTCAGAAAGTTTATCAAGGATCATGTGTGCTAGGAATGCCTGAAGTCTTTGAAAAGCAAGAGAAGGATATTTCTGCATGATATCGTTCAAACCGGTGGGTTCCCCCTGCAAGATGGAACTGTTGGATAACAAGATGACGTGCTGCTGGGAGAGGAAATCATTTTTGCTCTGGCTGGTTCAGTGCCTTCCAGCCTGGTCATCCAGACTCAGCAATGCCGGCTGCACATGGCTGGCATGGGGTTAGAAACGCCTTTGTGTTGACCTCATTCATTAACCATTGAAAGGCGCTGGAGGAAGCCTGAGCCCCGTTCTGCTCCAGCACGCCAGGCATTCAGCGAAAGGCAGGATTTCCTCTGGGGCTACCTCGGGTGGGGGGAAACAAAAGTCCTTGTGCAGAAAATGTCAGAGACAAACATTGGTTGCTCGGCAGGAGAGCTCGCAAAGTGGCCGCCCCCGCTCAGCCCAACATGCTGGGAACATCTGGTCCCTCTGCTCCAGGTGCCCTCAGTTTCTCACGTCAATGCCCAGCCATGCCAGAGACCACAGACAGACCCTGTGCAAGGCAGTGCTGAGCTTCCCCACCTAGCCCTGACCCAAATTCCTAAGCCTATGTAGTAGATGTGTGGAATAATTGCTGGAGATATGTCCACCTCTTAAGAGAAGGTACAGTGTTGAGGAAACGTCCAGGGTGAGATGTGGCAGATATGCAAGGAATCTGTTCCACGATAGTCCCCGTGGCAACAATACCTGCAGCCTTAGATGTTGGCAGCATCAGGGGAGCTTGGTGTGCTGACTCTGAGAGAAGTAGCATGGAGGGTGGAGAGGAGTGGAAACATTTATAACCCCAAAACACACCTCCATCCCAAAGGCTACCTGCCTCCAAGGTGCGACTACCCCTCACTGAACATGTGCTCTGAATTTCTCTAAGCCTATACATTTAAGGCAAGGTGAGAAGATTTTATACCAATCGTAACAAAGGTATGTATGAGTAGAGTCACTCAAGCTCCACCTGAAAGTAAGAAAATAGTATAAAAATGGCTCAAGAAAGGAAGAAGGTTAGGGAAGACACCATCACAGACCAGCTGGGAGGACATCTCTGACTTCGGGGATCAGTTGACGGGCTGAACCTCTCTTCCCCCTCATTCAAACCCTTGGTTATACGGAGTGCTTCCCTGGGAAACCTAGCAGTCCCTGTGGAGTTCCTTCATAAGTTAACTCATTTGCAGTCGGCTGTATTAGTCATATTCTTGGTACCTGCACGTGCTTCGCAGACAGGCATTTATCACCGGCAATCCAAAAGAACCTGTACTCCTGTTGCTTCAATAACCTGCACCAGTCATTAACCTACCAGACTGAAGATGGGTCGCGCTGGTTGTACGTCTGTAATCATGGTCGTTCACTATGCTGAATGAGACCAGAGTGCCAAATGTGGCATCACTTAGAATTTAAACCCAGCGGCCACAGGCCCTCTGATATCTGAGGATAAGCTGGGGTGCAAGGGGGTTTAGGTCCTGCCAAACTTCTTTCCCCTTTGACACAATAGGGTGTCAAAGGCTTTATGTGCCTTTAGTCTTGAGCACCCTGTGGGACCCGCCAAAATCTGAGTGGTCGAATCAAAAGTAAAATTTGATTAAAATTCAAGATAAGCTTTATGGGGAGTAAAAGCACAAAGCAACGTGAATAGTAACATGCTAACATGATTGTAGTTTGTGTCCCCATCACATCTCAGCCTTGTCTCTCTCTCTGCCACATCTCTGGAGGATTGCTCCCAGCAGCTTCATGCCACCAGGCAGCCCCAGTCCAGTGGAGGCAGAGATTAAGAGAAGGTTTCCTTTCATACCCCTGCTCAGGCTTTTACACAGCTTTAAGCCCTGGGCCTGCAGACACCAGGAGCTAAGCACTGAGCACCAGGGGTGCAGGGAAAGCAGCTGCCCCCCACCTGTGCCAGCACACCTGGGAGCAGGGAGGTGAGTGAGCTGATCCTGAGCCGGGGGCAGCAGCGTGCTGGGCAGCTGGTGGGAGATTCCCCTGCTGGACCCTGTGATGTCCTCCCACAGCACAAGCCGGTACTTGCACACAAAGGTACATAAGCGTGAGGACTAGGGCACGGGGAAGGGCTGGGACTTGATTTCTGGATGGAGCCTGGGGTCTGCCTGTATGGCAGCTTCTGAGCAGAGAGGCAAAACAGCCTTGAGAGTATGGCGAGTTTGTGATGCAGCACAAAAGTTTCCTTTCCATCCTTTTTTTATTAATTTTATTAATTAAATATTAGTTTGTTGATATTTACTAATATTAATTAGCAAATTATTGCTAAATTGGTGTTACTCTATTACAATCATTTTACAATAATTTACTCCTATATCTACGGTGATAAGATGGACTGCTGAACTGATAAACTGAGGAGCCCCTTGAAGAGCCCATGGCTGCAGGCTGGGTGCCCCACCAGTCCCCGCACTAGGGACACATTGGTTTGCATGAAGCTAGGAGCAGCCCCATGGCTTCATTTGCAAAGGTGCTGAGCACGGGAAACTGATTAACTCAGATTAACGGGCTGCTTGCTTAGGAGAGCGTTTGCAGTTAGTCAGGCTGCAGAACTACTGTGGCATCTTATTGCTCAGCTCGTTTGCCTTGCTCGTTTCTGTCAGAGAAGAAGACACGTCCTGGAAAGGCGTAATGTAGCACGCAGAAAGCAGCCTTGTCTGCACAGATCCTTACTGTTGGGTTGTGCCTACGGTCTGGGGTTACGGTCACAGAGCCCATCCCGGTTACAGAGCCCATTGCGGTTTCCCACCGCAGGGAGCAGGATCTGCGGCAGCCACAGCGAACCGGCCGGTGCAGCACGGATGCTGAGCTGCCTGGCTTGCTCTGAGCACGTAGGTGAGGCAGTGTAAAGGCCACTGGATTTGGATTTAAGATAGGAAAAATAGCCCTCTAAATAGAGGGCTTGTCTGGAAATGATGGGTAAATACTATCACGGGCTTCTGTCCCCTCTCTGGGATGCTGCCGGGGTGATTTATGAGCTGGTTTATGGGCACAGGCATGCAACAGTGATTGCCCTCTCCTCTCTGCAGCGCAAGGCAGGCTGCAGCTGGCAGCGTCCCAAGAGCTGGAGGCTCTGCTTGGGGTCCCTATGGTGGGACTGCGACGGGGTGCTCCTCCAGGACAGCACTTGGCCCCATGGGCACAGGAGTCACGTCCTGGCCTCTCATGGGCAGCCAGGGCTTGAAAAACGGTATTCGCAAGACAGCTGCAATGTTCAAGGCATCAGAGCTGCAGGGATGAGGTTTTATAAACCAAGTGCTGCTACTGGCTACAGCTTCACAATCAGAGGTCCTGGGGAAACAAGGGGTTTCGTCTGGAATTAACATTTGGGGTTTGCCTTATGGTTCCAAGTCAATATGCTGAAATGCTTTGCAAAAGAGTGTCAGAAAAGAAAAAAAAAAAAAAAAAAAAAAGCTCTGCAAACCAGTCATGCATTTAAAAAGCCTCATCCTTCAGCGGACTAAAGCCAAGTAATAATCCACTCAGCTCTCACTTAATTTAGGCTCGTTCTTAAAACAAAATGTGGAAAACCATCAGAATACTTGGATTGCATTAGATGATCCAAGACCTCTGACTGCACAGGTCGCAGCCTGCAGACTTTGCAGAGGCAGGGTTACGTGGCTTCTTGTCACTGCGTCAGTCCGTGCTCCGTTTAGGCCTAGGATGATCTGCTGTAACAAATGTAATTACAATCGGCACTACTATCCTGGTTATTTATTACCGTTATTTGACTTATTGTGATAATTTTCAGCCACATGAGAGCCTCTCTCTATTCCTCCCCTGACTTGTCCCCGTAAATGCATCCCCACCCTAAGGCAAGGAGCAGGTGGGCTCTTCCCTGGGGAACACACTGCGATGCTGCAAATGGAGGGAGGTGCCAGCATCCCGATAAAATGTAAGAAGTTGCCCAGGACAGACGCACCCCTCATGCAGGGAACAGAGCTGGCGAGTGTGGATCTCTGGCCATCAGCACTTAGTCTTTATTCAAAGGGGCTGTCAGTGACAGCACCGCGAGGAACATTGGTCTGTGACTTTATAACTGGTTTCCATGGAAAATACTGTGTCGCAGGGGGGTATGGATTGCCGTCAGGGAAAAAAAAAAAAAAAAAAAAAACACGAAGGATCGGAGGGAGAAGCTGGATCCTGGGGGTGCTGCAGGGGAAGGAGCGGGGTTGGGGTGTGGGGTGCCTCAGTGGAGGTGGGCTTCCGCTTGCTGGCTGCCGGCACTCAGACGTAGCTGCCCCGGCACAGTACGGTGGCAGGGCTGTTGTTACCAACGCCCACCCTTGCAAAGGCCCGTCAGGGGTCTGCCTCACCCCCAGTTCCCCACTTCCCTCAGCCCCCACCACCCCAAGCCAGACCCAGCACCCCTGGGTCCCCCCAGCGCCAGGCACAGCCCCAAGCACATGTCACTAGAGGGCACTCGGGTTATTTTTTCCAGCAAGGCTGCGGTATTAATATTCCTAACGTGCGCCGTGCCCCTGGAGCCCAGCGGATCGGCGATGTTCTCCCGTGGGGGTGGGAGGACTTTTTGGGGCCTGTTATGGAGCGGGACAGCAGTGCCTGCGTGCCAAGGGATGCTGATGGCAGATCCAGGAGGGTGGCGCGCCCTGCGTGCCACCAGCCCCGCTCCTGCGCGCCAGCCCTCCTGCTGGTCCTGGGGGAGCCCAGGAGAAGGAGAGGGGCCCCAAGCCCGGGCTTTCAGCAGGCAATGGCTGCAGCGAGCTGAGCTTCAAGCAGAACAAGAGCGCTGGCACCGCCAGCACTCGGTGCTGGGGCTGCAGGGGGCTGTGGGGCTGTGACGAATTCCCTGACGGCTCCGCCAGCGCCGGCTGAGCCCCCGGAGCAGCCGTGTGGGAGAAGCACCCGCTGCGGCCTTGGCCTCACCGCCAGCCCCCGGCCCTCGCCAGGAGCAAAGCACGCCTCTCTCCTCCGGCTGTGCACGTTTCCCTCTCGCAAATGACGTCTCATTAGCTATAATGCCTTGTAAGCTGTAACTGGTATTCAAATCAAAGAGAAGGAGCGTATTTTCCCTTATTTATTGCCACTTTATTTGTAGTGGAGTAGCAGCTAGGGGCTCTGATTGGGACCCCCGTGTGCAAGACGTAATGAAAAGATGGTCCCTGCCCCAAAGAGCTTCCGGCTTAATTACCGAACAAGAGACAACAGATGGATGCCCCATACAGACAGGGAGGAGCACAAGGTAACAGGGAGACAATTATGATTAGCTTAATAAGCCGCGGTCACAGTACAACAGCTGCCTGCCATTGTCACTAATTGTCACTCCACTTGCTATGACAGAATTTTTTCAGTTTAATCAAGAAATGTGCTCCGTCACCCGAGGGGGAGAAAGCCCAGGTATTTCCCTTCGCCTCACATCTCACTTCTCTGTGAAACCGTCCCCCTGAGCCCACAGATCCAGGACACATTGCTTCGACAGTGGCACCTCTGCAGGGCTCTCCCTGCCCCTGCTGGCCCCAGCCTGGCCCTGGGATGTGGCACCAGTTCCTGCCCCTCTTCTCCGGTTCCTGCGTGGCCTCGTGGTGAGTTGCTGGAGGAGCTGCAAACCATCGTGCCAGCAGGACGAGGAGCGAGCAGCAGGAGCACGTACTGCTGCTGGAGGTCTGGTGCCGTTCCACCACAGCCTGGCGGCTGAGCCCAGCTCTCTTTGTCTCTGTCAGTCTCTTTCTCCTCACTGTGGTTCAGCCACGCTGTAGGTATCCACTTCCAGCATCTTTTAGGTGCTCTGACACTGTGACTGTTGTAGCAAAAGACCAAATCGCTGGCCCTTTCATGGTTGAAGTAACCGTCAGGTTTTAAGTGGTGTTTAATTCAGTGCTGCTCCCAGCTGTAGCTTTCTGGAGTAGCCGTTTTCCGTGTCTGCTTCTCCCGGGAGAGCTGCACTTTCTGTGTGTCTACCCAGGCCGTGGTCTCAGATTAAGCCCAGGCTGCAGCAGGCACAAATGCCCTGTGCTCCCCATGTTGTGGCCATCGTCCCTTCCCCTCACTGTGAGGAGCCTGGGGTGACTCGGACCATCCCATCTCCCCTCTCCACATCACACACCCCACCTCATCCTGGAAATAATGAGTCGTGCCCTGGAGCAGAGGCTCTGGAGCACCCCAAGAGTTTGCAGCCATGTGCTTGCAGGGCCGTGCCAGCCCTGGGTAGCATCTCTGCTTCACACCGGGCTTGCTCCTAGTCAGGGGACAGGGCTGTGAGCTGTTTCCCTTGCTGGCCACAGGCTATGGCTTTGCAGGGAGCTCAGCCCATCCTCCCTCACCTCCGCACAGCCACGAAGCTGGAGGATCAGACTGTGCCTGCCCACACACCCACCAAATGCCACAGGCGGCTGTTGGGTAGGTCTGGCTGTGTCCTGCCTAGGAAAGCTGTTTCGGGGCACTTTGGTTTGTTTGTAGCTTCTTAAGAGCAAGAATCAAGCCACTTCAGCCTCACCCCTCAGATCACTCTGCATCTTTGGCTACTCTCATCCGTGCAAGAGTGGACTAATTGTCCAGGCTGCTTGCCTAGATACATCACTTCTGTTAGAGCAGTAAGCTGCCAGGTTTATGAGCATTAATAGCTCCATATTCATTCCACTATCACAAAGAATATAATACAAACACTCAAAGATTTTATGGTAGCTGTTGCTGAATCATTGCAAAGTGGAATAACTTCTTCATTAAAAATTAGTCTGTCGTGTTTGCTTGCTTCGTTATCCAGGGTTGTATTTCTTTCCTTTTCCCAGTTGGTAAGTATCAACATGACAGGTACAAGCAAGACACAGGATTAAGGGCGAGTGTAATTTTAAAATAAAACCTTCTGTGCTGAAAACTGGCAACTGTATGGCAGTCAATCTGCTGCTGCTCCTTTCCTTCAACTGAAGTGGGTATAAGTCACAAGAAAAGGAGGATGCCACAGGACATCAGGACATAGCAATGTGCTCAGTGCAGCCAAGGCCACTGAAGGAGGTCTCTTGGGGCCTCGTAGAACTTGATGGTTGGAAATGATTTCCCCATACACATTTTGCACCACTTGTCTTTGCAGTTGAAGTACCTATGAAGCGTGCCTAAGCAATGATACTCTGCCAGGATGAAGGTTGGTGTTCCTCAGCCTTTCTGCAGCTCTGCTGAGGGAAATGGTTGCAGAAGCTCTGGAAATCTGTTGGTTTTCTACACCTTGGGAATGCAGAGCTCATTGCATTGCCAGCCAGCCCAGCAAAAAGGTGAGAGGCATCACGGGCAGCTAAAGGCGAGTCAGCTTAGATTTTGCAGAGTTCAGAAATGCTTGAACCAGTCCTGTCAGACAATATTCCCAGACAATATTGCAGTCAAATATATCCCCCCCAAACCAACATAAACATGTATTAGAAAGAAAATACTGTTCTTTCTGAAGGATGCAGTAATCTGAGACAGGGCTTGATAAAGCAGCGCTTCTGTGCCTTATTTACAATGATGAGACAGACGATGTGAAATGATGAGAAGTCTTGCATAACTAATTCACTGCAATGCTTCAAAGCTGTTAGTGGGATGATAGTAAGAGAAAATAGAGTGGATATTTTGTGCCAAGATTTTTAAAAAGCACTTCATAAGGAGAAAAGTTAAAGATTAATTAACTATTGGCTGTGTTATGATAGTGGAATAAAGCAGCCACTTAGATAGACAACTGGCTTAAAACAGCTTATGAGGGGAGGCTAGGACATGAGCAAACCAGTCAGCATTTGATTTTAAGACTTTAATAATCTGTAATGTCTTGTATTTTTAAATTACTAGGTTGGAATATGAAATATTAGTTACCAAAATTTGCAGGTTAAGACAACAGTCAGGGATTTAATAAGTAGGAAGGGAACTGGTCTGCATGCAAGGCAGTTCTGTTCTGAAAGGCAGTTGTGAAAATTACAAACTGGAATTTTTTGCATGGTTATATTTCATGTACAAGCAAGTGACATCTCTGTAACCACCTGCTTTGCAAACTGAACTGGAGATCCATGAGCATCAGTGGGAATATTTGTAGAGTCGGGTGCTTCTCAAAGTGAATCAGGGCATCAGTCCCTGACCCCAAGCCAATAAAGGAGAGATGTGCTTTAATGTTGATGACTAATGTGGAACAATAAATCAGGGAGAAATGCCAAGCTGCAAATAGCACTGTCATGCAATGCACTGCCAAGTATTTGGGAGTCCTATTCAGAAAAGTTTTGAGCTCATCAGCATTGTATGTAGCTGCAATAAAACTGGGAGAAATAAAGACATCACTGGTGGTATTGAATGCAGAATCTGCACCATATGGTCAGTGGTAAGTGCATTTTGCTGAGATTACAGCATGAAACAAGAGCAGTAGTTCCATAAATACTGTTTTAGGACTGGGCTAAATCTCATGGGCTATGGTAGGCTTATATGCTGCTCTTCCATTTAAGGGATCCTTAAGATGCAGTAAACATATGTTTCATATAGGGTAGGCTGCTCAGGAATTTGACTGTTCTGGCTAGCCTGGTTTTGTCTGGGTACTGTTTGAGGCTGAGTGACAGGGGTTGGGAGACAGAAAAGAAACTCACAGGCCATGCAGAAACAGGCACAAGAAGATACATTAAAAATACAGCTTTTGCAGTGGGGGAGGAGAGCAGAGCGTATATCTCTGTCTGTGCCCAGCCTGAACCACAACAGCTGTGCTTTTGGATCAGGGCACTGCCTGAGGGTCCTTCAGGGCTGTAGGCAGCAAAATCATCTCAGGCTGTCTTGATTCCTGGGCTCTGGAAGGGCTGACTATGTCCCTAGTACAGGGGTCTGCCTCTCCTGGGTGTTGCAGTAAGATCTCGCAGTCCTTGAAGAGCAGGTTCCAGTGTTCTCACACTCTCATTTTTTTCCTTTCTCCAAACTGGGCATGCAATTTAGGTCACTGCCAACCCTTCCATTATTGTTTCAAACCTCCAAGCCAATAAAAATAGCTCGTAAAGGCTTTCATTTTATCTCCACCACCCATTTTTCAGTAATTCAGCAGGAACAGCCTGTGCCCTGCTGCTTTGCTGGTCCTAAGTTTCCCAAGTGTCTTTCACATCTTCTTCAAAATTTCTCAGCAAAACAGGTTGGCTGTCTGGAAAACAGCTGCTCACTCTTCACCTTTGCCCACCTCTCTGTTGAGGAGCTCATTAAAGTCTTCCTTCTGTCTTTCTGCAGATGAATTCCTCATAACTAAAAGCTCCTGTTTTGTTCCTTATTGGGCATTTGCTATCTTCCCTTCACTGCTGCTTTTGAAAATGCTCACATGCTGCTAGGACTTCTACTCTGCCCTGTCATCTCCAGCAAGCCACAAAATAAATGCTTGTGCTTTGTCCTATCAGACTTTTGCCCTCCCTTTTGGCTTTATCATGTTCCTTTGTCAGAGTCTGAACTGGATTTTGAACGCAAACTATCCATCATGCTGCATGTTGATCTTCCGTTGCTTTTGTGCCACCCTCACCAAACATTCCCTGTCTTGTTTATATCTGGAGATGCTAATATCCTTCATAACTCTCCTACAACACTCAGTCAAAACCCCAAGCTCTTCTTAGCATTTCTGTGATGTCCCTATCTAGAGTGGGGTTCCTCAAAGCCTCTGTGGTATTTCTACAGCTGTCCTTCATCTGGTTCTTCATCATGGAGGTATTTCTGTTATCAGCATTCCTACAAGCCACTGTCAGAGCTCTCCGACGCCCGGTGTTCTGGTTGTTTCTTTTGTCAGCCTGAGTTCCTTAGCAACCTGTCTTCTGGTTATATGTCAGTTGTTCCTCCTGCACCAGCAACTACTGAACTCGATTTCTACCAAATTTGGCAAAAGCACAGAAATAGCAAAGACACTGTCTGCCTGCAAGTTCTGTGAAAATGGGTGATTTAGTAAAGGAGAGAGGTTCTGCTTTTGTACCTTCCCAGAGAGAGGGGCAGGACTGGCTCCAGCCCTCTCCTACCGCCTGGCAAGCAGCACGGCCTGCCCAGCCTGCCAGGATGAGAGCCCAAAACAGGTAGGTGGGAGACAGGAGGGGAACTGGGAGTATTGTGACTAGCCAGGAGGAAGTGGTAAATGCTTTGGCACGTTGCAAGGCTGGAGGATACAGGCACGGGAAGGGTGGATACTCCAGCTGGAGTGCTGGAGGGGGGGCAGAGCTGGCTATGCTGCTGCGGAAATGCTATAGACGACAAGCAGAGGAACGAGCATTAGTGTGTGAATCCAGGCCACACATCCACTGGAAAATGTTTCCTGTGTTCTGCTGCTCCCGAATCCTTTCTATCTTGGATCAATATTGACTAACTGGTTGAGGTGATTAATAGCAACCTGGGCTCTGGAGTTGTGTACAGCCAGACCACAGCTAGCTGGTCTCATTCCCTCATAAGTATTCATAGCACAAAGACTCTTTTACCATCTGATTGGTTTTTTCCTCTATTTTAGCAGCGCAGTTCTCTTGCCCATTTCTTTCAACAACTTTGAGAAAGCTGTGATACGTCAGTACAGTTCATAGACTTCACAGACTGCTATTTTATCACTCACTTCAGCAGTGACTACTGACAAAGCAGATATCGTGCTCTCTTTTGTGTCCTGAAACAGCAAATTTATTTGCTGAGGGCTTCCAAACCAAGTGACTGCTAATAACCCAGGCTCACTATAACACATGCTCACACTGCATATTAGCTAACTTTCTTCTTCTGTAACACAGTGGGTTCGCTCATATTTAAAAGACAGACTTCCAGCTCCCTTAACTTTTGTATGGCTGTAATACTCCTCTAGTTGTGATGACTAATTTTGGAGGCAACCTGACCTATATCAGATCAAAACAATATATGTTCCAAGTGTTTATTCCTTTTCTCATCATAAGCCACTTAATCACATTATAGCTAGTACTTTCCCAAGGTATATATGAGTTTCTTACAAATCACTTGTTTTATAAGAAAGAGATATTAAGCATATGCCCAGCCATAGTCTAAAGGACCACTAGATTGCTTCTTAGCTGGCACCGTCCTTCAGTGTGACAGGGGAAGGAGTCTGCTAGCAAAACTCATGGAAGTTTAGCTGTGTGCCCATGGGAACACAAAACCCTTTTGCATGGTCATGCAATAGCTAGAAAGGGCCATTTAAACACAATTACAGCTCATACTTTGTAATGAATGAGGCCCACAGCCCTGCCTCAAGGTAGTGAAAATGAAGTAAACATTCACTGAAGCCTAAGGAGTTATTCTCCAGGGGAAATCCAGTAGGCAGGAGGAGACGCAGGCAGAACAGGAAAAGGTGTTAACTTGCAAGACATCTGGGCTTAACCTGAGCCAACTGCATAAAAATGTCACATCCTGTCCCACGCAGAGAGGACAGCTACTCACAGCAGCACTGACAAGCCAGAGGGACACGGCCAGTCTGACCAGGCTGTGCCTCGGCAGGTCAGGGCCTGCTGCAAAATGCCAGAGATACGTGAGGCTGCTGACATGGTGCTGGTGTAAAAATCCTGGGATAGGTGTCCAGGGCTCAGCATGGCTCTGACTGGGGCTGCTGCCCTGCATCCCGGGTGTGTGTCCTCACACAACGCTGTCCTTGTGCTTTGAGGGGGCTCCAGTAGGATCCCGCAAAGGAAACTGCATGTTGCCTCATGCAGCAATGGCTGCTCCTCTAACAGGCTCTCTCAAGTCAGATGGTTTTGGAGTAACATAGATGGGTGTATATTACCAGTGAGAGACTGACAAGGTGGTTAGCTTAGCACACTCTTCATTATATTCAGAGGAGAGGATGTATTGGCCCTGCTGAGCAGTGGCTTACCTGGTTCTCTAACTCTGAAGCTTGGCTCCAGGGGTGACATCCTCTCTAGTCCCGCAACAAAGCCAGTTTCTCCCAGAAAAGATGACAGATACGTAGCCAACAATGTGCCCTTGCTGCAAAAAAGGGCTGCATTAGGCAAAGTATCACCAGCATGTCGAGACGTGACCCTTCCCTCTGCTCAGCACTGGTCAGGCCACACCTGGGGTGCTGTGCCCAGTTCTGGGCCTCCGGTACAAGAGACCTGGGCACACTGCAGAGAGTGCAAGAGGAGGCCGCCAAGATGCTGGAGGGCCTGGAGCACCTCTCCTGTAAGGGGAGGCTGAGGGAGAAGAGGAGCCTTGTGGGGGGGGGCAGATCTTTTCTGCCTTTTCTTTTCTGAAAGGGTGTAAAGAGGATGGAGCCAGGGTCCTTTTGGTGGTGTCCAGTGCCAGGAGAAGAGACATTGAACACTGGAACACAAGAGGTTCTGTCTGAACATGGAGAGGCACTTCTTTACTGTGCAGGTGATGGAACACTAGAATGGCTTGTCGAGAGAGGTTGTGCAGTCTCCCTCCTTGGAGATCTTCAAAAGCCGCCTGGACGTGGTCCTGGGCAGCCTGCTCTGGGTGGCCCTGCTTGAGCAGGGGTGGGACCAGGTGGCCTCCAGAGGTCCCTGCCAACCTCAGCCATTCTGTGGTTCTGTGGAACCACAGAAGATCATGCATAATACCTAGACTCCCAGCACTGTCAAAAAGGTGACCTCGACTTTCTATTATGACAATGAGTGATTACGTTTGGAAGCCGTCCCTGAGATTCTGCTTGAGCTGAAGCCTGCTGTGAGTACTTTGCATTTACTCTTAGAAACTACACCCAGCTGGATGGTTCAGGGAAAAAATGTATTTAAATTAGGCTTGTGGATTTGCATCTTAATCGTGTTATCATGATTAAGTAGTACCTCGGTGTTACCTGAGGCAAACATAGGCTACACACCTAAATGAAACCTGAAATAGTCAACCCCCTTCTGCTTTACATATATTATGTCAGTTCAGATTTTCATATCTGCAGGGCAATTCATAGATTGGCAAGTGGCATCTTAACGATTGAAAGAGACAGCCTTGCCCAGGACAGGCACCAATTAATTGCAGTAGCGATGGATGCTTCGAAATAATGTGTCCTGTTCCTGGACTGCCACAAAATTAAATTTAGGCCTTGTCCTACTCCCAGCAAAATCAATAGCAGGGTCAGCTGGACATCAATGGATTTCAATGAAGTTATGACAATTTCTACCAGCTGAAGATCAGCCCTGGGGAGTTTAGTTATTGACATCGTGAGCCTCTGCAGTTTGCTGCTGACTCCAGTGAAGCCATGACAATTTATTGTAGCTGTGGATCTGTCCCCCTCCTACTTTACGTCAGGAAGAGAAGAAGCCTCTGTTTAACCATTAATCCTCTTAGAAAGAGCAATCATGACTGCATGCTCTTCTGGGTTGCGCAGCCTGAGCACTCCGCCTGTGGCGATGGCCACTGAAGAGTCATCATTTCTGCACTTAGAAACGTCCCAGTTTCCCCATCACAGCTAACAGACTCGGAACAACAAGTAATAACCACAGCAGCTGCCTCCTCGGATGCTGTATGCCTGCCCATATATCTTGCATGGGGGAGCAGCTCTCTGAACCCGTGACTGCTTGCAGAATCCCTCCCTCCTGCTCCTCCCACGGCCCTTGATGGCTGGAGGACCTCCAAGCCGGGGATTTGGGTTCCTGGTACCATGTCGTAGTCATTACTTGCTCTTTTGTCACTGAAAACAGGGCTTTGGTAAAGTATGTGTGAAGCAATAAAGTGTATGTGTGACATTGTCACACAGAGGATCAGATGCTGACTCAACCCCACGTTAGCAGGAATTGCACCCACACCCAAAATGGAGAGACTGCAACGCTGTGTTTAGTCATGTCTGCAAGTTAAAACCCCACAGATGCAGCTCCTTATGGCCTGTAGGTCGTTTCAACATTGTTCTGTACAGAGACAACTATACAGAGCATCTAAAAAGAAAAAAAAGATAACGTGGGGACAGCAAGATGGCATTTTATTGTCGAGTGCTTGAGGGCTGATTACCACAGAGCCAGCTGGAGGCCAGTGCAGAACTAGAAGTTGTCCTTTCCTTCTCCTTCGCCAAAGTTAGCAAGCAAAGCTGGCTGCTACTCCTTCTGAGAGGGGGTTAATGCACTCCCACAAGCACCACCAGCCACCACACAACCCCCAACCCGAATTAGCTGATGCATGTCCAGCTCTTCAGGGTCTCTCCTAGCTTTTTGTCTCTCCTTCCCCTCCATTCCTGCTGGCAGCGTGACCCCTACAGACCCCTGCGAAGTCCCACTGGGTGCCACCAGCATGTACCCGAGGAAGAGCAGCTCACTGCCAGTCGCTGTGAGGAGGCAGCTGTGAGGAGGGCAGTCAGGCCAGGCCAGCACTCACATTCACCTGCAGTGCTGCGAAGCTTGGATCTCTTCTGAATCGCTGTCAATATTGCTGGAAATTGTGGAAACTGCTGGCATAATGTGTGAGATGGAGGGCTTCCGCACAGCTTTGTGAAGACCAGGTAAGCCAGAAGCCAAAGGTAGCAGTGTTGGTGTAAATCCAGCCGGAGTGCCTCTGGACCTGTAATGGTGCAGCTAGGATCAGCCTACAGCTTGGGTGAATGCTTTGTTAGAGCAAATGAATAGGAGCAAAATGGCTTTTTCGCACATTGTCAGAAAAAAGTCATTTTGTTTTTGGAAGAGGCTCTATTGAACAGGAAAGTGAGAATTACCCAGAGATGCCTTTCAGGGTATTTGATACTGAAGATAGTACAGTTATTTTCTTCACTGCCCCAGGATACTGTGAATAAATTGAAGCCATTTTGGTCCCACCTTTGCCTTTCTGAACAGTGCCTGGAAATTCATAACAAAACACCAGCAGCCAAAGGTGGCTTGCCAGGTCACCATTACCGAAGAAGTAGAAGTGTTTTCTGCACAACATCTCCTGCTGCTTTTTGGACATTGTATAACTGTATTTTTTCCTGAATGCTGTTTATGCTCTGCCTCTTACAAGCAGATTGGAATATTTTCTGATTTCAACTTGTCATTACCAAAAAAATAAAAGATTATCTATGGATTCTCCATTGTGGAGAGGGAACCAGGGAAGAGAATGCAATAGAACTCACTTTTTATTATTATTATTATTAGTTTGATTATACATTTTCTGAAAATCAAAGAGCACTCTGTCATAGAAGAATGAAGTATGTATTAAAGTAACGTTACTTAAAATGCAAAAATATTTCATTCAAAGCAGACTAGTTCTTTTCCTTGTAGGTAGATTTAGTTGTGCTTATCTCCATGGGAACACTGCTATTAAAGTCAGTGACAGATTTTTAAAGGTACAGAAGAGAAGATAAACTGAAGAAGTTTTTTCTTTTTTTTCTTCTCCAATCATTCTTCTCAAGACATTAAAAAAAAATAAAATAATAAAATGCAGCATTAATTTAAAATGCAATATGAAAAACACTGCTACTTTCAGCAACCCAAGGGAACTAATCTTATAGATTAGCTAAGAAAAAGGAACATATTTCTTTTTTGCATATATCACCTAAAATTTCTCTTATTCTCCACAAGGAACAATACTGCTTTGTGCTTGGCTGAACCATGGTGCCAGCGTATCTAGTAAAATAAATCATTAAATAAAAATCCACAAAACAAAATGGGATAATCTTGGTACAGCATCTACTCAGGCGCAAAAAATTGCCTCTAGCAACACGATGCTTTTCACACTTTGAACAAAGATTGATCTGACTGAGTCTGGCAGATGTGAGGTTGCAGTAACACAATCCTATTAAATGACAAAATGGCAACTATACAGATAGCAAAACATGCTGCTGCTACTTACAAGATGTCGTAACTGTTGACAAGTACTTGTTGTTGTTGTTGTTTTTTATCATCCCTACTGCTTCCACCTCCTTTGAAGATCCCTGAAGTAGCATGAGTCTAACTGGTTTTTGTTTTGTTTTGCCAGTCTTTCAACATTATCATGTGCCTAAACAGACTAGATCATGGAGCCAATGCTTTTCTTGGGATGTTGTGGACTTGAAATCAGAACTGAAATAAAATTGAGCTGTTGTGTTGCCTAAATGCGGTGATGACATTCTGTTCCAGATGTCCGCAACAATGACCTCATCTAAAACCACAATTCCCTGACACTTCAGTCATTTTCAGACAAATTCTGAAAAAAGAAAAAAAGAAAGAAGAAAAAAAAAAAAAGAACAAGTGGCCTCATAATGATTTTGATGGAAACAGCTGCCCACTTCAGTTAATGCTACTCTCAAGACGTGAATGGAATGAGAAGCCAGTTAATTTGATGTGATCCATTTCAGGCTCCTTGTATTAAACTGCCTGTAATCAGGAAACATACTGATCAATACCCATGATGATTTCCTGAAATAGCAGCAGGGAGGCAAGTTCCCTTCTTTCAGGTGAACTTTAAATAGACATAAATTACTGAGAAAGAAAACAATATGAGTAAGAAAAAATATTGAGGAGGAAACAATGTGTTTGGGAACCTGCTACATCTAGATTGGAAGAAGTGACAGGTTTGTATGGTTTCTGAGCCTGTGACAGCTTCTTGCTCATTAAATCCAACAAAGCAAACCAGGCAGAAGTGACATATCCCTAAAAGAATCTACCAATACATCTAAGGATTTTTTTCTTCTTTATTTTTTTTTCTCTTTAAGAAAGCACCCACCAAGTGCAAAATCTTTTCATATCCTAGTATACCTCACCTTCACTTCAAAATATTGTGTTATACTATGCCTGAATTCTAGGTACGTACAAGAGCAAAGCAGAAGCACTGCCAGCAAATGCACTTAATGGCAGAATGCACTTAGTAGAAGGTGGCCTGCCAAATGGCTTTGCTGCTATTTTTTTTTTATTATTGTTATGAGAAAGCATTTTAGTGAAAATTGGAAACGAACAGACTCTCAGCTCTTCCCAGCACTTCTTCATGAACAACTTCCCTTTCTTTCCTCCCACTTCACTCATCATCATGTGCAAAGACATGAGCATCTGTGAAATCCCCTTGCTAAACTAGTCCATTAGCAGTGAGCTGAAGCAGACAGAGCTCCCTGGAAGATGAAGCAGAGTTCTAGCATCCGTCATCCTACCAAGAGGCTTTGTCTTGAGAAATCTTGTGCTCACTTCTCACCATCACTAACCCCACACAGTCTCCAGTGGTGACTTAGCTGTTGTATTTAATATCGAGTATCTTACCTCAGTGCTCAGGCTTACATGATGAAATGTCATCAAATACAGCCCCCACTGATAGATTATTTTTGGCACCCAGTCTGGATGACAGCTGTAGATTCACACTGCTTTTGGCAATAAGGAATTTTTTAGAGTATTGCCAAATACAAACAGTGATGGAAAGGTGACAGTTTCCTAAAAAATAATTCCAGGAAGGAAACTCTATGATAACAAGAAGAAATAAACCAGTCATGTTGTTCTTAGCCAGATTTAACTCCTTCTTATATTCTACTTTTGGAATTTTATCACTATGAGCTTTCTCTGATTTCAATTTAATTATATTTTGTATTCTGAATCCTTGGAAAACTCCCTTGCCTCACATTAGTAAGCTTCTCTCTCAGCGAGAAATTCCATCTAACTTCCTTAATGAGTAGAATATATTTACGTCTTCTAGCTAGGTTTTCTAGCTGATCAGAGTCTCCCCTTTGCTTATTAATGTAAAAACAATTGAAACAAGAAGCAAATAAAGTTTGCAACTTGGTATTTTTTACTCTTTATCTAGAATTTTGTCTCAATGTGACAAAGTAGGTATTTGTGATGCCTTCACTTTTTTTTTTTTTTTAGCATGAAGGCCTTAATTTTTAATGAGCAATATACACCATTTCTGTCCATAGACTTCCCTATTTCTTTATTCTTCTCAATTCCAAACTGATCTGTGGGTGGATTTTCCTGAAGTCATAAAGCAGTGACACAGCTATTTCCTGTTGCCATCAAAATTCTGTAACAGAATTTCTCCCTCTAGTAGTTACTAAGTTACCTGGAGAACAGCCAAAAAGAAAAAAGAAAAAAAAAGAAAAGAAAAAAAAAAAGGAGAGGAAAGAAACTTAAGTTGACTAGTTCTGAAGGAACTTTTCGGTAGCCATATGGACTTTTTGCCTTCAGTTCTGCAAATCGGCAATGATTTCAGAAAATATATGTGAGAACCCTTTTGCTTACATTTTGTTTCACAAAAAAAAAAAAAAAAAAAAGAGGATTTTTAAAATCAGAACAGTCCCAGAAAAGGGGGCTGTATTTTTCCACTGAAATATACCACAGGAAAAAGGAACCAGTAAGATGGATCATTTAATTCATTTTAGCCAGATCACATTTATTTTTAGTATATGGAGTTGGCACACATGAGTAACAGAAGTAGAATACCTTCAGCTACGTTTTCAAGCTTACATACATTTTTTAATAAATATGCCAGATTTCACTTTTCAGCTAGGTAGTGTTTTTTTTAACTGCAAACCTTGCTGTGAAAATCCAGCTTTATTTACAATACACAAAACTTGTAACCCTTCACAAGATTTTTTGAAATCTTTCAGCTAATTCTGAAATAACTACAGAACCACTCAAATACCTTTTCACATGCGGGTTCGATACACTAAACCTTCCATAGTTGTTAAAGCAGGCTTCAATATCATCTGCCATCCATCTGCTGTCTTCCCAGCATAGGACCTGATTCTCCAGTGATCAGTGTAAGTCAGGAATAGCTCTTGAAATCCCTGAACCCTACTAATGTAGAACAGACCAAGGAGACTGGTAGGCAGAAAACGGCTCTGCCTTCATCGAGCTGCAGTTTCCTTTATACTCTCTTCCTTGCTGAAGGAGGTTGTGATAATCACCATCTGCAGGCACAGATAAGAAGGGGAAAGATAGATATTATAACTTTCTCTTCTATTATTGTAACAAACTACTGTATCTTTAGAACTCTGCTTCATTGCCCTGATCAGCTGTCCAAAAATGAGTCTCCAAAGTGGTAATAAGTGGAAAATGTTAAACTCTCATTTTAAATAAAGCAGTAACACCAGGGGAAAAAAATGGGATTTTTAAAATGCTAAGAATCCTGAAAATTAATGCATCTATGATATTAAACAGTTTGAGGTCAGGTGAAACAACTGTAACCAGGGAGAAACAGAGAGGGAGAACAATGAAAACTTGTGAAAGAATATGCTGTGAAATATTTTTTTTCAAGTAGATTTTTGCAGAAGGAAGTACAAAGATATAGAAGTCATTTGGGAAAAAAAAAAAGTTAATCCACTGTGGCTTTTCTTTGTTTTAAAATTGTATGTTCTCGGTAAAAAAAAAAACTGTGATTCACAGTATCCTCTACTGAACTGCATTTTTTAGAATTAACAAGTCCCAACACGCCTATACCTTTTTGATCCAGGTAGTAGGTCCAAATGCACAGCATGCTGTTATTATGACCCAAATAGCTTTCAGATACAATAGGTATTTGGTCTCAAAGAAATATCAGACATGCCTGAGGGGCAACAGCTCCTAAAAACAGTATTTCTGTAATCACCTGCTGGACCTCTGTTGTGTTGGGAGCAATACCTTCTGCTCCATAATGCTCCGTCTAGCTCTGTCTGGCTGTGCTCCTGACCTCTTGAAAAGGGCAGCTCTCTATGCAGCACTGGCCGGGTCTGACCCTCAAGGTGATGGTTGAGATCATTCAGGTCTTTCAACAACTTCACACATCACTTTATGACCATGAAGGACCCCAGCAACTGCAACTACTGCCACGCAAACCCCTGCCTAGCTCCAGCTCCTGGAGGCAGGAGGTTTCCTAGCTCTGACAGACCCAGCACTGAGCTGCCTCCCATCTCCATGCGATGATTTCAGGATGGAAATGAGGAGACATTTCTTCTCAGAAAGAGCAGTCAGGCATTGGAATGGGTTGCCCAGGGAGGTGGTGGAGTCACCATCCCTGGGGGTGTTCAAGGAAAGGTTGGACGTGGTGCTTAGGGACATGGTTTAGTGGGTGACATTGGTGGTAGGGTGGTGGTTGGACCAGATGATCTTGAAGGGCTTTTCCAACCTTAATGATTCTGTGATTTTCAGCACACCTCGCTCCATCTAATCACCTGGGGAGCTGAGGACGGAAGAGGCATCCTTCCCAGTATAGTTTTGCATCGGGACCTGACCGGCCGCATTCCTAGAGAGGTAAACTCCCATCACGCTATTCAGCATCTTGCCTTGAGGTGCTGCAATCTCCAGAGAGAACAGTTCTCAGAATAAATTGAAATGCAAAAAAAAAAAAAAAATATATATATATATACATATATATATATATTTAAAAAAAGGCACTGCAGAAAGCTTGAGAGCCTTGCACCCAGCTCCTCCAGGTGAGCGTGGAGAACAGCTGCTAACACACAGGTCTGCCTCAACCACCAGCAAGGCAGGGGGCTGCCAGAGGTGCCAGTTCCTGGTGACACCAGGGATGGACAAGAGGGAGTGACACCAGGAGGTGACAAGAGAGGTGACAACAGGGGGAGACAACGGGGGTGACCCCAGGCATAGACCCCACGGGGTGACACCAGCCCAGGGGGGAAGCTGCTGTCCCTCGGGGGAAGCCGTGGCCTGGCAGAGCCCAGGTCACCCCCCAGAGCACCGCAGCCCCCCCCAGCAGCGCGGGGACCCCCTCCGCAAAGCCCTACAACGGCATGCCACGGGGTGACGAAAGTGCTGCCGAGACCGCGCAGCCCCCTTTATCCGCGTGGCGAATCTGCGGGGACGGTTTCCAAAGACCGAACAACCCCCTCCTCCCCCCGCAGCTACGGCGCGGCGCAGGGCCCAGTCCCCCCCGCGGGGCCCCTCCCCGCGCCGCTCTCGCGGCGTTCGGGGCGTGCCCGGGGAGGAGCCGAGCGCCGCCGAACGCAGCCGAGCGCCGCCGGAGGTTGCCGAGCGGAGCCGAGCGGGCGCGGCCCTTCCCGCCGCCGGGGCGAGGCCGGAGCGGGAGCGGCCGGGGCGCGGCCCATGGAGCGGCCGCGCCTGAGGCGGAGCCCGCGGAAGGAGCCGCTCGGCCCCGGCGCGGCCGGGAGGAGGCGGCGGGGCTGACGGGGGGGCCCCGTGTGGGGGTGGTGCCGGTGCCGCCGGTGGTGGTGGTGGTGGTGGTGGTGGTGCCCGGGCTGCTCGGCACCATGTCGGCCAAGGTGCGGCTGAAGCGCCTGGAGCAGCTGGTGCTGGACGGGCCGCAGCGCAACGACAGCGTGCTGAGCGTGGAGACCCTGCTCGACCTCCTGGTCGGCGTCTACGCCGAGTGCAGCCGCGACTCGCCGCTCCGCAGGGACCGATACGTCTCCGACTTCCTCGAGTGGGGTGAGCCCGGCGCCGGGGGGCGGCTGGGGGAGGCGAGGGGAGGGCCCCCCGGGGGGGTGCTGGGCCTCCTCTGCCCCTCGGGGGGGTGCTGGGCCTCGCCCCTTACGTCCCCCCCCAGCGTGTTCCCCGTGTCCCTGGCCTGCTGTAAGGGGCTCTGCCTCACCCCAAACGCCAGGGCATTGCCTCCCGGCCCTCCAGGGCTGCTGGTGGTCCTCGGGGCTGGGCGTGTGCCCCTCCGAGGGCCGGCGGGTGCTCCTCGCCCTGCGCTCCGTGTAATTCGGGCATGCCCCCGCAGGCCGGCGGGGCTGCAGGCGGCCCTCGTGTGACACCTTTGTGTGGTGGTGTCGGGGCTCTGGGGTAATGAGAAACCCGCAGCAGAGCGGGGCGTGCTGACAAAAGGAGACGTGGGCACCCGGGGTGAGGCTGAGGATGAAAGTTGGCTGTCCTGCGTGGCGTGCTGACTGCGGAGAGCCTCCCCCGGTGCGTGCTTAAACGAATTTATGTTCAAACGGCCCATGGTGGCCGACTGGTTTATTCAGCTGAGTAAGTTATGAATAATAATTCATGGTGAAGGTGACTTAACTTCTCCGTGGAGTGGGAACTGGCGTGAAGGAAGGAGAGAGCGTTGCTCACAAGGATGTTGTCCCGTTCGTCAGCTGTTCTGTGCGTGTACAGTTAATTGGGCTCTTAAAGATATCTGTTAATAAGAAAAAAAAAAAAAAAGAAACCAACAAAAAACACAAAGGATTTCCTGAGGGAGGGGGAAGGGCGATTTACTTCAGGAGATGCAAATGTGTGTCTTGGTCCTGCCGGCCACAGCACTAAAAGGGAGGGAGGGACAGCTGGTTCTCCTTAATTTCTGTGGGGACCACCACTCTTTGTCATACACTAACAAACTAAGAGGATTCACTTCCTGGACTCTTCTATTGACGTCAGTAATGCGATTGCCAACTGAATAATTAACCACTCTATCACATCTGCCCTGCAAGGCTGCAGCCAGGGGAACATCGATTATTTGTTTTGTTGGGGGAGCTTTGTATGTCTCTTGCAAAGTGCAGGCTGGTTTTGAACTTGTTTTCAAGCTGGTGGCTTGGATAAGTGAGCATCTACGGGCTGTGAAGTGTGGTGGAGGAGGGTACGGTGCTACTTTTAGGGTAAAACTCAAGGGCAGGATTTGGGGCAGGCCAAAGAGTAATATGCTTTTCCTATAGCACTGTTGGTGGTTGTGTCTTACAGCACGATTCCCGTGTTGTCATTTTCCGTATGATGGAGAGTCCAATTATCTAATTGTTTATAAAATTGCTTTTCCAAATCCTATTTATTGTGTTCATTGAATGTGAAAAGGTTACTGACTTGATGAAAAGTATATCTCGCAATAAAAACAGCGTGCAGCTCTCTCTGCAGTGTGGGATTACCCTAGTATAACAAAGTGCCTATTCAATAAATAATTGAAATGTATGTGAGCTACCATCTGGTGCTGCAGAGTGGGGATAAAAGTTTATAATCCAGTCTCTCCGAGGTAAGGGGATGGGCCTAAATCTGGACTGCTGTGTATTCCGGTTCCATCAGCAAGGAATGCCCTTAAAAGCAATTAAAGTCCATCCCGTGTGTTCCTCCCTTTCCTTCAAGCTGTTAAAAGCAAGTCAATGCCAAGGAGGAGACACCTTTTATCTGTGTCCTGATGCCCTCACAGTATGGTTCCACTGACAAGGAACTTGTTTCTGCCTCCAGCTAATAAGGAAGCTATCATGCCAAACACGCTAATCTTCCTCATGTCATGATGTGCAGTCTTAATTACAGCCTGCTTCTCTGTTAGGAGACATTCCGGATTGATGTGCACAGGTTCTGCGCGCTGTTATGTGTCTGTGGCAGCATGAGAGTGTAGCTAAATATTTGGCAAATACTTTGAAGATTAGCGTGTTTCTGTATCGACTGGAGACAGGAGGAATTTCCTTTTGACAAAATGGAGACTTATCGCCGACAATGGAAATCAGCCGCGTAGGTATGAAGGGTAAACCAAACCAAGCAGTATAACAAGCAGTCCTGTGCTATTTTGGGTTTAAAACTGGGCACGAGGTATCAGACGCACAGAATTCCCTCAAAATGGTTAAGTGGAATTGTTTGCACTCCTGACTGCCAAGAGGAAGCCGAGTTCAAGCACGAGTAGATGAGGCAGAGTTGTTTTTTTTTTTTTTTTTTTTGTCCTGGCTGTGGGAATGCAGAGGAGATGTTACGGTGTTGAGTGTGGCTGCTGGGCGTGGGGATCACTCTTCTCTGAGAGCAGCACACCGCTGCTTGGCTTCTGGAGCTGGTGGCTGGGAATGGGGAGTCTGGAATCAAGCCCCACGTTCATTCCGTGAGCCTTGTGCCAGCTTCTAGTCAACACCTGCAGCAGCTTTGCACCTCGTGCAGAGCCTGGGGAGCCGTGGGTGATCGATCTCATTGCTTCTGTCCTATAAACCTGGCTGCTGCTCCCTGCCACGGGCTTGTTTCTTCCAAATCTTCTTCCTATTTGCTAACCATAGAAGAGCGCAGGGCGTGGCCGTTTGCCCAGGGGCAGCTTGTGGCTTCCATCTCTTCAGAAATGTAGGAAGAATCTGCCATTTTAACCTTGGCAGTTGTTGCTTTCCCATGGTGAACGGAGCTTTGAATATCCTAGATTTTTTTTTTTTTCCCTGTACCAGAAGTATAATGTACATATTTTTATGCCGCATGTCTTGGAAGAAGAGCTCGCTGAGCTACAAGTGAGGATTTTGAAAGTCATTTTCTTCCAGTTCCTCGTATTTATAACTCCTGTTGAATAAGGCCTCGCCGCTGTATTGTTTATATAATAGATACTGAAATACCGCTCAGCGTTCTTGCTGGGAGCTGACTCCAAGTCTGTAACACAGCAGACCCGTGTCTTACATGTTCAGCAAGAATTTGCCAAATCTGTGCTTAGTGTCATTTAAGCTGTTGCTGCATATGCTGCTTCTGGAGTGAGAACTAATGAGGAATCCGCACAGCCAGCCCTGTTTATTCGAGCTCTGCTTCCTCGTTCCCCTCTGAAAGTCCTCGGTGAAGCTGGCCTGCTGCTGCCCTCGTGCCTCCGGGGCCAAATTCCTTGACCATCTCTGCCGGCCCCCGTAGCCCGGTGGGGCTGACAGGAGAGCGATCCGGCTGGCATCCCGTGAGGCGCTGGGCTGGGCAGGCTCCCGGTGCCCTGGGAAGCCCATAAAGCAGCCTGCGTGGCCCTACAAGCCTGTGGCCCTACTTCCTTGCTGAAGCTGCCCAGTCCCGCTGGTGAGGACTACCTGAGGCTGCCAGCAAGCGCGGAGGAGGGTTTGTGTGGCCTTTGGACTCCCCTGGTGGATCACACCGTGCGCTGGAGCTCGGGAGCCGCAAGTGGTGCGGTCCGTGTGCTGCGGAGAGCCCTCCTGAGGGACTCTCCCTGCAGCCAGCGCACCCCTCTCCCTGTCCTGCATGGCGAGGAGAGCTGCAGGGGTGGTGAGCTGGCACAGCTCGGGTCCCCTGCGTCTCCTCGGGTCTCTCAGGGCATCCATCCCCTGTCCTTTGGCTTTCAGGCACAGCGTGTTCTTCTGCACGGAGCCCGCGCTTCCCTCGTGCTGAGGGATCTCAGTCTTTCCTAATCCAACGCCAGCTGTACGGGAGCCCTAGGATGGCTGCTCCCAGGGCTCTCAGCACCGCGTTGGTGCTCATCTGACATCACCTTGTTTTTCAGCAGTTATCTCAGCGGGCTGTGGCTGCTGCTCGCTGCCCCTTGCTCCCAGCCAGCAGGGACTGGCACAACCGGCTGCTCCGTTCTTCAGCAGCTTCTGTCACGGTTTGGAGCCGGTAGGCAAGCGTGTTCGGCGGAGAGTCTGACAGGAACGGGCCTTATTTGTATTCAGAGAGCTCTTGGTGCTGCACGGCCTCTCGCTCCAGCCTTTGTTTCCCCTGGCTGTGTTCCGTGCCGCTGGCTCACCGCGCAGGGCAGGACGGCGCACATCCCCACGTGGCTCGCCCGGCCTTGTCTCACTCCTGGACTACGCACCGGCTAGCTTTCCCTGCGAGATCACCTCCAAGCCCGCGTCAGAATAGTCTGCTGTGAAACAGTGTGTGTTTTCCCCAAAGCGGGCACACAGGGTACCCCATGGGCTGCTCCTGCTGCTAAGTCAGGAGCTGTTTGCACGTTGGCCTTCTGCTGCGCCGCTTTGTGCGAGGTCTGCTGCCCACTGAGGCTGGTGTTCTGCTTTTGTCTTCTTTCTGTGTTGCTGCTGTTGGTTTGGTTTTGTTTTGCTTGTTGCTTGTTTGTTTTTCCCCAGAAGAACTGGCTTGGAGGGGGCCTGAAGCTGTGGGGAAAACAAAGAGGGCTGCAGGCGATTAGCACAAGGAGGCCAGCTGGGCACCTGCTGCCAAGCCCTTGAAGACAGCCTGGTGCAATAGGCGGGCGGTGGGTGCTGCTGTAACAGCAGTATGCTCCTGCTCCCGGGGGAAAAACGTGTGTGCAGAGCGCTCAGAGCAGCCTCTCTAGCCCAGCCTCAAGCTGCTGCTTCTGGGTGCGTGTCTCTTACGTTTGGGGCCGGGCCACAGGTGGAAAACTCACGGGAAGGATGACCAGAAAGGTGCAGCCGTGCTGCTAGTGCCGTGATTCACAGCTTCGGGTCGCTGCAGGGACTGGTGCATCGAGTTCTGCACCTCTGCTGGTGGGGGCTAAACCGGGAGGCTGTGACTGGGCTTTCCTTCTACTCCCAGCCCTACTTTCTTCTCCTTCCAGCTCTCCTTAAGGAGGCATGTTAGCATTTAACGGGTGAGGTGAGAGTCTCGTGGAGTGGCCTTTATGTCAGCGGAGGTTAGAGCCTGTTCTCTCAGCTTGAAAGTGGTTGTATTCAGATGTGTGGATGTGAACCTGAGGAGAAGTCACGCTTCCTCAGCCTACATTAGAACAGCTTCGAAGCTTGCTGCGGGGTAGACGTAGTCCTCTGACTGCCGCAGATGCTGACGTACTAGAAAATGCCCTGGGTAAGAGTGAGGGCACAACGTGTGGCTGATGCCGTGCTAGTATAGGAGGCAGAAACTGTCCTGAAGTGTTTTAAGATGACCTTATTAGAGCTGACAGACTTCGAGCACTGCTTATGAGGATCTTTTCTATGGCCTATTTGGTTTACACCAGGAAAAAGTATCACTTAATAACACGGCCTGCTTCTTGACATCAGGTTTGTTGGTTTAAATTCTTCTCTCGTCCTCTTTACCAATTCTCCCCATGCAGCGAATGCAGAAAGAAGAAAGCCAGGAAGTGACCCCAGCCTCTCCTAACATGAGCGATGTCCTCCTCTGCCAGCAGGAGCTGCACAGCGCCTGCTAAGCCTCTTGGGCACAAGAAAGAGACAGCTCGCTTGGGTGGGAAGACAGCTGATGGCCGAGAAGTCTGAATTTCAGTCTCTGGCCTGAGTCCCTCTTCTTCCATCTGACCGATAAAGCTGTTGTGGTCCCTTGTGCTGCAGGTAGCAGCGCGAGGGTGTGGGTGAGGGCCCGTTGGGGCAGAGTGAAGCTACAGGTGCCTTGCAGAGGTTCTGGAAAGGCCAGTGGTGGTGGTGGCCACGGTTTCTTTGCGCACACTGCAGTGTGGATGCAGCTGGAACCCTTTCCTGTTCCCTGAAGGCTTTCCTGTGGTCGGAGATGGGGCGCTGTAGCCTGGATCGCCTGGGTAAGGAAGCCTTTGACAGTCAGCTGGCAGGCACGCGCTGGCATGATCGCCGAGCCCTGATTTCCAGCGGTCTCTGCTCTCGAGTAAACGGTTTCTGTTCTTGTACAAAATAGATGTTAGGATTAATTTGTGGTAGAGCAGCAAAAACTGCCATGTTAACTTTGATAGCGTTGTAGTCAGGGCTAGTGATCTGCAGGCGTGAGGTTCAAAGCTTGCTGCTGTGTGCACGATGGACCCTTTACAGTGCGTCTCTTCTGATCTGCAATTTTTAGATTGAGTAGAATATCTTTAGAATATCTTTCAGTGACTTCTTCTGTCCTATTTTATTCTGTGAAACACTGGCATTGGATGCTGAAGTCATGTTTTGACAGCGTGAAAGTAGTGTTGTTTGGAGGATGAGATGCACATTGGCATGAGCTGTTGAAATGACAGCCATCCTGGGCAAAGCTGCTCTTTTGTCCCATAGAAGGAAGTCAGCGTTGCTTTTGTCCTGTGCATAGATAAAGTTGCTAATAACGAGCCGCCGTCTTTACCGAGGGCTTGAGGAATTGTTGTTTGTTAAAGGCTGTGACCTATTTTCTAGTTAAATTTTGTTGAAAAGTCAGGACGAGGTAGGTAAGCCGTTGCTAAATTTGTCTTCGTATAGAGGATGAGCAGTCAGTACTTTCTCACTCGTGGTGCATGATAACATACAGAATGCAGAAGTCAGGTTCCATAAGCATCCATACATTTAACGTTTCTCAGAATTGTTTCATTTAGGAACATGAAAATCATTTGAAATTCCTTTTTGCAGGTAATATTAAGCTAAAATATTTTGCCAAGAAATATTTCATTTGCATCATTAAAACTTCTGTGGTTGGCACCAGTTTTGTGCTCTCAGTGCAGAGAAACTGCTTGGATGGTGGTTTAGTCAGCACATTCAGTGCAACGAGCCCTTATCATCTGAAGCTGAACTAACCTTTTTTCTTCCAAATAATTCACATGGGAGAGTGAGTCAGTTTCTTTTACACCTACGAGAAACAAATGGCTTCAACCGTGAGTCAGAACTGAAGAGACTTGTTTCGTTGGCTTTTTTTAGCAAGTTGATTCTGCTGTATGGTTATATATTTTCATGTATTGGTTTTCAGAAGTGCTGATCTCTAGCCGAGATCAGTTGGGAACGTTAAACTACTTTAGGTCCTTCAAACTTAGGAAGCTTGCATTCTTACTCCTTGCTTACAACTTGAGGTGGTTCTTGGATGGGTGTTACCAAAAGGAGGAATTCTAAGACTTACCTAAGCACTTGCGAATGTATCAGAGCCATTAACCGCGTATAGTGCCCGGGATTCAGAGTAACTTACCCGTGTCTGAAAAGATGAATAGGGTGATGAACCATGAGCAAATTTGTTTGGGAAGGTGGAAAGGACTTATTAAAGCTTTTTACTAGATTCTTGCCTTGATAATGCTTCAAACGGAGTTGAGGTTCGTTTTCTAAGTCTTTTGCGAGGTACACTTGAGAATTCCAATCTAGTCTTGATGTAGTTGCCAAAGAGCTTGTATCATGCTTACTAATACATCTGACTGAAGCTTTAGCATTAAAAAAAAAAAAAAGTGACATGATTTAAAAAGCTTTTTGAGGTCTAAGAATTTCCAAGTGCATTTGGTCTGTGGTTCGATGTGATCTGTTCTTTTTAACTGTCTCCTAATACTAAGATCTTCCACTCAATTTTTTCACCAGCGTATGCAGATCGCCAGAGTGCAGGCTTTTATTTATAAAGACCTTTGTTCCCTACAGTGAATATAGCTTTCTTCAGGAGGAAGCTGCACGCTGTTTTCTTAAGCCCCGATTTTGCATAGAGCTCAGTAATCGTGTCTGTAGATATACTTAGGGTGCACTCAGCTTAATGTGTGCATCCCTCGTTGCCGGCTGAGGCCTTAGGCACCCTCAAGTGCCTGAGATCTTAATTTCTGCCGTTCGTGTCATCAGGGTCTTAGCGCTGAAACCACGGCCTAAAGCTGCAAATGTGATAGTGCCTCTGGATGCCCAGCCTGAGACCTCTCTAAATGTCTGAGCTTTGGGAAGCGGTGGGGGTGTCTTCACCTTGCTCTCGTGCAGTGCCACTACTGACCAAATATATTTAGCTGCCTTTCCCAAAACAGCCAAGAAGAGAAATGCTCAGAAGCAGGGTCAGTTCCAGATATATTCCGAATTCTTTTCACATTTATAACCGTTCTCCCACCTAAAAATAAGCAACGATAATTGCTTTGTGAAGTCCAACTTGAAATGTATTTATGCCAGTTTAGAGAGAGATGCATATTCGGCATTTTTAGAAAAGTCTATAAAAAAATCTGTCTGGATATTTAATCCAACTTAAACATGGGTTATTTTGTTCCAGTTCCCATCACAAATTTCAGTGAAAGATAAAGTAATAACTACGATGAAACCAGTCTTAAACTCACTTAAGTTTATATGCGGAAGTCAGCCTTCCGGCAGTATTAGGACTTTGTAGGTCGAGGGACGTGGATCCGTGCTTTTTATAGAAGGTGTAACTTTACCTAAAGTATAGCAGCCATGACAGGAGTATGTTTTTATTCTTTTGTTATTTTTTCTGAGTATGTTATGATTTCCTGACTAGTAGCAGTCCCTTAGCCCAAGAACCGAACTGTATGGCTACCCTGCATAGGTGAGACTTGTGGAAAAGCTTTGGGTCTCTAGAGATTCTCCAAAGGTGCATAAAAAGAGTTTATGCTCTAAATTGGTTTAAAACATGGAGTACTGGAAAAAAGACAACAAATACTCTCCGCTACCAAAAAACCTTTTTGTTTTGTTTTAGTTGAAGGTGTTACAAACTTGAACCATTTTTAGAGCTGTGCCGAATGTATGTGTGTGAGGGAAATGGAAGCAAGGCAGAGGTTTCCAACAACTCGGTAATACTTCCTGGGCACCTCAAACCTTTTTTCCTGCTCTTTCCTGCTCTTTTCTGATTTTTCCAGGAATCCCTCTGCCCTTGGTTTCCCCTTCCTTCCAGAGATCCTTTGGGGTGGATGGGGGTCTTCTCTGTTACCTGTACAGCTTTGAATTTGCCTTGCTGTTACACCATGACTTCTCCTATCTTAATTTTGCACATTCTTTCCCCAAAGTTAGCTTCTTCGTGGAGCTTTTCCGTGTGCCCCTGGTTCTCTTGCTGCCTGTGTGACTTGGATTATCAGTGCTGAGAGCCGGAGCGCTCTGAGTGTCCTTTATTTTCCTGTAATTAAGGCAGGCTAGAAACAGCAGGAGGGTGACTTTAGGCACGGAGATCCTATTAGCTTTTTGAAATATGTTCCCAAGGGTTTGCTTTTTAGGATGCATGGGTAGGCTTTAAGTTGAGCTCTTCTTGTGGTAGGGTCAGTCGTTCTGCAGCAGCCCCAAATTTAGTGCCTGATGGCGATACTCTCCTTGTCTGGCATTGCACTAGGGGACGGGCACGTATGGCGCGTGCTCTGCAGGCTTGGTTCTGCGGGCTTCTGGCCGCTCTGGGACTGGATCCAAAGAGGAGTAGCATAGGCATTTTTTTTGGTGTATTCCTGAGAAAGATGTATGTATCGAAGACTTTATTTAAAGGAATTGGGTTGCTGTTATCTAGTGTGCCATCTTTTGAACTGTGCCCATGAGTAAGATGGGAGTGTAATTTCTGTTTGGATTCTGTCTTTTTAGCTCGCAGTTCTTCAAGGCAAGGGTGGGATCTCACCATGCCCTATCAGTGGTTCCTTTAGGATGACTTTGCTACCCTGGAGCCCTCTCAAGTTACTCACCCAAAAAAGGAAGCTCTGTTGTTGTGATTCAGAACCTCACCCGATTTGACTTATTACAGGGGGCAGGGAGGAGAACAAATTACATGTGCAAATGGCTAACCGTGATCTAAAGGTCCTAAAGAAATAACTGCTAGCTGGCAACCACTGGCTGTTGGGTTGTAAAGCGGGGGCAAAGGCTCGAGTTCGAGGTAGGTTATCTTTCCATCTTTTTATGACTAATATGGTATTTTTCCTGAATTCACAACGTATCATCTTTCAGAGCAGACTTCCTGGGAAGTTGTGGATAAGTTGGCCTCTTGTGTCACAGGGAAGAAGTACAAAACCTTTCCTTCCAGACCAGCCTTAATTAGCAAAATGTCTTAGTGGTTTGCTGTGGTATTGCTGCACAGAGGAGTTCAGTTTGACTTCTCTTACGTAAGTGAAGATTTACATTGCTAGTAAGTTCAGCCTTGGGTTTCTTGGACACTTAGTCCAAATTTAAGTTTGGAATACTGGCAATATCAAATTGTTTTCAAACTGTGGTTTCTGCTGCCTGGGTACTTCAGATAAAATAATACAAGGCAGTGTGCAGTGGAGATACCTGACCGGAGACTCCGTCAGGCCCACGGACTGTCTGTATCTCGCTATTAAAAGTTTTTCCTGGTTATTAAGGCAACTGAGCTGTGGCTGTGGCTCTGTGCTTGTTCTTGAGAGCCAGCAGGATTTACTGGGTTGGGCGTAGTGCTGTGCCAGCAAGGCTCGACCCGGTCATGTCTATACCCATGGCTGGAAATAAGCAGTCCGTGTGCATCCTGAAATTGACTGCGTGTGATGTGAATTCTTAAGGGGAAAAAAAAAAAAGGTTCATGCCGGGAGTAGAAGTGTCCTGGTAGACTTGGACAGAATCAGAGCTGCAGGTACTGCAGTTATAAACCTCCTGTTCTTGCAGGTAGCATTAAACATGGCAAAGGTTTTGTTTAATGTTTCAGGCCCTTCTGGAGGGTGGGGATAGCAGAGATTACATTCTCTATACTTCGCCTTTTGCATTCCGGCATTATTTTTCCTTTACCCTGTGAACCTCACAAAGTTCAGCACAAGCACAAAGTCTCACGCTGCGGAACTGTAAAAGCTGGGGAATGACCAGCCAGGGAGCAGCCTTGCAGAAAAAGGTCTGGGGATCCTGGTAAACACCGAGCTGAGAGAGGCAGTGGTGCATCGCTGCAGAAACGGGGGCTGCCTGCGTGCTGGACTGTGCCGGCAGCTTGAGGGAAGCGGTTGTTCCCTTTGCAGCACTTGTGAGGCCAGCTGGGGAGTGCTGTGTCCAGTTCTGGGCTTCCCAGCACAGAAAACACATGAGCAAACTGGAGTCTTGGAGAAAGCTGGGGCTCAAAACACATGATGGGCATGGAGAGGCTGCGAGACCTGGGCTGGGCGAGCCCAGAGAAGGGACATCCAGCCACCATCTCCAGCTGCCAGGCAGGAGGGAGGATGAGGAGGCAGGCTTCTGGGAGCACAGCTGGTGGACAGGGGCATTCCCCCACCAGCTGGCTGGGCTCTGGACAGGGACCCAGAGAGCTGGCATCATACAAGGTCCCCAACCCACAGCTGGACCAGGCTCTGAGCAGCCCGGCTGAACTTTGACGTTACCTCGCTTCTGAGTAGGGGGCTGGACTCTGTGTTCTC
Source organism: Cygnus atratus (assembly GCF_013377495.2). Lineage (NCBI taxonomy): Eukaryota > Metazoa > Chordata > Aves > Anseriformes > Anatidae > Cygnus > Cygnus atratus. The sequence continues at coordinate 54,834,893 of NC_066366.1, read as the reverse complement.
CAGAGGGCCCTTCCAACCTAAAATTATCCCGATTCTGTATTACGGATTTATTTTTTTCCCCCGCATTAGTAAATTTATTTAACGTCGTGGCTGCTTGAACACAAAAGAGTTGTTCTTCAGGCCTTTCAGAATGAAAACAGAAATAAATGAAATCTTTTTTTGTTGTTGTTGGCAGATAAAGTAGTTCAAACAACTTGTATGAATGTACCATTCATTTTTTTTTTTGTAATTTAAAGTGTTTACCATGATGGGTTGGCATTTTACCATGTAGACTGAATATAAGTATTGACAAACTTTTTACTAAATTTTAGGCTTGTAAATGATGAGAAACTGAACTAATTTTTGTCTGTGGTGTTCTGCCATTTACTTAATAAAAGCAAGAGCTTCCTTGTTCCTGGAACAGAGTTACCAGAACAGGTTTTAAGAACTTTGAACCTATGTTTTATGTGGATTGCTTTTCTGCTAGTATGGTTTCCTTATGTCTAGCTGTTAGTCCTGATAGCAGCTGAAGTATTTTAAAGCCTTGTCGCGTGTAGCTATGAGAAGCCTGCAAGCCCCGTGCGGGCGTGAAGATTTACAGGTTTAGCTGTTCTGCTGGCTGTGAGAGCTGTATCTAAGGGATCTATATGTCGTATTCTTATATCTGACCAAGCTAACAACAGGCTGAAATCTACCTCAAAGCTGTAAAGATCTAATGGGAGGTGTCCCCTTGTTTCAGTTTCCCTCTGTAAAATAAAAACCTGTAAAACTTGCATGAAGTTGGACTTAAATTCGTTTTTTAGTGCTGATACTCTCAGTGGTAGTGCATCAGCAAACCAAAACCCACAATAACAGTTTCAGTGTTAAAATCGTGTCACTGTATTGAAAATAGCACAGTAAGTACTGCGGGTGGGAAGGATAACAATGTATAAATAGGCCAGAAAACAAGAACAGACTCCTTTGTTAGTAGTGTGTTGTAAGTGTTGTTGGAGTATACCAAGTGGTGCTTCACTTTCCATACAGTGAATTTATATCCATGTTTGTGAGTTAGTTGCTTACAGCTGAGCATGTGTGGACAAAGGAAATCTCCCCCAGCTCACAGGAACATGATCGGATTTCTCAAAATACGCGTGATTCCTGGATGCCTGGGAGCCTGGTAGGCGTCCTGATCAGCGAATGTATGCTGTCGTGTACGTCGGGGGGCATTCCCTGACAGCACTGTGTGATGCGATGTGATGCTCCATTACCCTTCTGGGGCAAGGGCTGTGTATGTACGTGAGCAATTTATGCTGTGCGTTAATCTTTTCAGAAGAACCTTTTAAAAAAGTATTGTGTGGCTGTTTCAGATGCCGTGGTTCAGAGTTCTCAGCTGTGCTCGTGTTTGATGCACAGAAGTGGTCCACGCTGTTCTAGTTTCAACGTACAGCTTCTGTGCTGGGATGTACCTGCACACCGTGCAGATACCCTGGGGAAAAACGCGAGTGAAATAATGATGATAACGCTTCTTGTGCCGAATCTTGCTGCATAAAACTGCTGAGAAATGTCATCTTCCTCCCCTCGTGCCCTTGATTTCCTCTTCTGTTTCATTGCTGGGAATTTGTATTTCTTGTTTACTCTTTGCATTTAGAGCAGCCGCCTTGCAGGGATGTCTATAAAACAGCCCCACATGCTCGCGTACACACGGCTGCAATCGTGCTTGGCCTCGCTGATCGTAACGTATCATCGCACGCGTTGGTGCTGATAGCTGTTACTTGGAGTGCGTGCATGGTAGCCACAGAGAAAATAATACGAAGACTTCGCTGGCAAATGTGCCCCAGTAATTCATCTTCAGAGCTCTCTGTGGAGCACTAAAATGGGTGACAGCTGGTGAGAGATAATGGATTATCTTTCTGCAAGATAGAAGCATGGGCAAGACCTACTTCTTACTTCAATCTCCTTGCCCTCATCTCTCCCTTCCCCCTCATGTCCCGTATAACACTTAAGAAGCCATCCACTATATTTTCTGAGGGGCTTAGGTGGGGAGCGTTGTTATTGCTTTTGTGTAAATGATTTGTTGGCAAGGAAATAAATTTAGCTGTGTGTAACAATTCATGGAAGAGGAAATCAACGCTGTCTACTTGCAATCTTTTAACACTTGTCCAGAAATAGATTGCCGAGGAGTCGGAATATTTGAATGAAAAATTGCAGTGTTTGGATTAAAATAAGCAGGTACCTCAATGAGAAAGGGCTGGGGAAAGCGCGCACGGTCTGTGGATCAATACGCTACAAACAGTGGTCAGTCCAACCATCTTTATCACTTTGGGAAGTACCAGGTAGTCAGGACTTAAAGGAAAATCTTAAATTCAGATAATGTACTAAACCATCTGATAGATAAGACTTTGAAGGAGTGAGATGAGACCGGTGATACTCAAAAATAGGTAATGACTGAAAGATTGTTACTAGGCTTCTGAGATTGTTTTGGTGTGCTAAGATTTGTTCATGTAACAAGGCTGAGACTCCAAAATGACTTATTTCTTTGAAAATGCATTTCTTATAGGGCAGTCCTTCAGAAAAGACCAACTTCTTAGGTTTTGATTTCGTGCAGTACAGCTGTAAATGTTCCTGGCGTCTCTTCCTCCCTCAAAATACATCTGAACAGGCAGGGGTGAACTGCTGACAGCAACTGCATAAATTTCTCAGCTCTTAGGAGATAGTTCGCGGAACAGTTCAACACATAGCTGCTCCTGGTACTTGTTTTTAAAGATTTCGTAGAGCTAGATTTTTTAAAATGATGCTGATAGGAACTTGTTTTTAAAATTCAAGTCATATAGGAAAAAGATTTAAGCTTCAGGAAGCTATGATGAAAGTGAAAATTGCCTGGCTGCTAGGGTATAAGCTTTACCAGAAGAATAGTCCTCAAGACTTGAAGTCCTTTACAGAGGGTTTGAACAACAAAAATGTGAGCTTTAGAAGGGCATTCTTCCTTCTGCTCAGTGTGCCATGGTATCTCTTTAGAGATCAATGTCATAGCCTTGTGGTATGTACCTGTCTGTAAGAACTAGGTTAGAGCTTTCTTGTTATTTCAAAAGCCATGAAACTGTCAACGGGTTGAAAACAGCGTTGGTAATACTCACGTCCTTGCTGGATTCGCAGTGGCAACCTGAAGATGGAATGGTGTGTTACCAGATAAGCAGTTCCATGCACCTCTTTCACGTAGGTTAAAAAAAGGAGATGGTAACTGGTATAAATACTGAGAATCGCAGAGATGGAAAAATTTAAAATCATACCTCTTCCAGGTTTCCTTCCATTAGAAACTTCCAGATATGTTTACGGAACAAAAGGGTTATGTAGCCTCAGCTCCACAGCGCTAGCATCAAAAATGAGAGTCTGAGCTACAGTATCAGGGATGAAAAGTTTGAAAATCTTTAAAAGATTGTGGTTTGGGACTGAATGTTTTTTTGAAGCGAGTCAATACAAGTGGAAAAAATTACTTAAGAACTAAAACAATCACTGAATGGGCAAAGTAGCCAAGGTTTATTTAGATGACATTGGAGATAAATTAGCAAAGGAAAATATTAAATTTCCGTGTGGAAAACAGAGGGGAAAGTTATGGGGTATTGCTAAAATGTCATATAAGGAAGGAGAAAGCCAACCATTTGGTTTTTCTCTGCGTAAATAGTTGACTTCAGTGTCTATACTAGTTTGTTCTTCCTTCACAACATCTTAAAATATTTTGAAGATTGGCTGAAATTCCTTGTTGTTCTTCTGCTTGTGGTCTTGTCTTCTGCTTATGTTCTCCTCGGAGCCCGCATTCTTTGTCAGATTTCTGGAAGGAAATTAATGCGTCTATGCAGTTTCCTACTGTGGAAATATTTCTACGAGCACTGCTACACGGGTAGGGTTTCCCAACTGCCTCTGTACTGACCTGCAGGTGCTCACCCTGCTTTTGCACTGGAGCACACAAGGTTTGGGTTGTTATTTTCAGCTATTTGTAAATGAAGAGGTTGGAAGCCACCAAAATAAAGACTGCAGTGTAGATAAAGATTTGAGATTACCAGCCTAGCACAAGCTTGCTCTGGACATCCGGTACCTGATTTTGAATTTTCAAGATCAAACCCAAGTCTAGATGGGTTGTAAGTGGGGATGGAAAGGCAATTCCCTACTTAAATGTGTGGAAATAAATCTTAGGACAAAAGGATTTGGGATGCAGTGCTTGCTAAACAAAGATGATATGAGAATAATCTTTTAAATTCAAGTAAAGGGGAGGGTTGAAAACCGAAAAGTGGCATTTGAAAAGATAAGCTAGAAGCAGAACGTTCTTTCAGATGCTGTATCTGTCATAAAAGCTTCTGGGGCTGATCCTTAGTTGATAGGTCTGCCTTGAAAAGCTGAGGAGCAGGGTATAAAGGAATGGCATAAGTAATATTTACAACTGTGAGTGTGATGATTGAAATTCTTTTCCTTTTTTAATTTTAATTTAATTTTTAATGGATGTAACTTCGGTATCAGCTAAGGACAACGAACAGATTTTTGTTTCCTACTTGCTTCAAGCATACACAAGAAAGAGGGAGAACCTAGAAGCCGGCTGCTGGGGCGCGCAGCGATGGGAGGTCCCTTTTGGTTTGGAATGGCAGCAAGGAGCATGTAAGCTTCCAGGAGCCTACGGGGAGTTTGGGAAAGCCTGGAAAGATGTCCATGAACCAGTGTGCTGCGTGGGCTGACAGTCTGCTCAGAAATTATCCAAAATCATGAAACCGATTTTAAGAACTTCTGAAAGATAACACAGCAAAGATGTTAAGAAAAGACGGGGGTAAAAACACTAAACAAATGCAAAAGCTTGTGTTTTTTGGCACATGCAATATAAAAGGAAAGTTTATTCAGCGTATTGTATGTAAATTGTGAAAAAGAAAGTTGTGTAGGGGTAGGTGCCAGAAATGCACAACGTGGGGTAGAGAAGAAAGAAAATCTTCCCAACTCTACTAGAGAGAGCTAAACTTAGAAGGCCTGGAGACTCTGAAATGTCTCTTGGAAAAGGCATGGTGTTCTTCTGTTTTTAGATCCTTGTTCTGTATGCTTTGCACATGTATGGTATGTTAAAGCTCTTCAGTTCTAAGACAGATTTGAAAAATTCACTTTAACTCCAGGATTTGACTTCTCTGTGGGTGACTATCTGGGTTAAAGGACACTGAGAAGTTTTGAGCTTGTGTAAAATGGCATGTGTCTAATGTTCCAGGTTCTTGTTCATCCAAAATGTTTTCTTTCAGAGCTCTTTAACAAGTATTCGGAAACAAACAAACAAAACCTCCAATTCTGCAGGTTTCTCAGTTTTCTGTTGTCAATTTTTGGCTTTTTTGAGCCATGAGCACTTAACAAAAAAAAATCCTGTTCTGTTAGTGGTCCACCTCTGTTCCTGGAGATCAAGACCTAAAGCCAGATGTAGCATCTCCTTATATGTTTCCAGTAGTTATTTTTCCCCGCAATATCCAGGCTTCTCAATTTCAGTTTTCACTGTAGCATATGCAATGCCTGCAGATAGCTGTAGACAAACTTTAAAATGTGCTGAGTCAGATTTTGGCATTAAGGAAAAGTTGCTTAGTGAAATCAGAAGTGGTGCTCTTCCTAAGTAGCTTTTGTAAATAATATGAATTATTTGCATAAGATAAATATTGTTTTCTTTGGAGTAGGATTGGGAAGAGGGCATAGGAGTGTTGTGTCAGAGGAATGCATTTGTAAGGCTTAAAGACGCAGAGGTTTTCATCGTGCCTTGCAAGTCTAGAAGAGTTTTGCTCATCCCTTTCCGCTACTGTTACTGGTGCTCTTCACCACGTTCAGCCAGAGGTGTTGGAAGCGGCAGAGCGAGGTGGAGAGCCTGGGGTTTGTGTAGCTCTGCAACCAGCTAGACATTACAGTCTGAGTTTAAATACTCGCCGTTTATGTTTCAGGGCAAGAATGGCTCTGGCTGTACAGTTCCTGCCCCAGAGAGGGCATGTTGGGCTGTGGGGTTAGTGTAAAAAGGAGATGAAGAAAAGCTATCTATAAATAGTAAAAAAGCCTCTCTGAACCTTTCATTATAATGCAAAGCAAGTCTTAGCAAGAGACTTTTTAGTATTCTCTGCAGATTTAAAGGTAATCCCCCTCTTCTCTGCTTCGGAGAAACTTGAGGTACTCGTCCCTGGCTCCCGCAATTGCTTGGCACGCGTCTTCGTCGCCTTTGCATGCGGCAAAAGTTTGACTTCCATTGACCTCTGAATGAGATCTGGGGCTCTAAGGACGTTCTGAACCAGGGTGAGTAATGCTGGAGAAAATGTCCTGTACGTTGCTGCCCTGTAGAAGGAAGTGATAGGAACAAAGCTGTGCCACACCTGTGCTTCACGGAGGTGTTGTCCTCCACACTCTTTGTATTGGAAAGCACTTCAGGGTGGTTATGTGATAGCACTGCAGCCATGAGCCATCAAAAACAAAACCAACCCGAACCAGGTGCAGCTCTGTAGCACTGTAAGCTGGATCTGATGCCTCATCCCCTTGGTCTCTTATTTCCCTGATGCTTGTGTTGGTCTGGATGAGAGCTGAAGCGTGGCAAAAAGGGTCGCTGTGATCCCACTGCTCCCTCGCCCAGCCTAGCATGCAGCACCAAGGCTGCAGCCAGGGCTGCTGGACAGACTCATCTCAATCTCAATCTGGACAGACTCATCTCATCTCAATCTGTGCCATTTAAGATGATGACCTCATGGGGGGGGGGGGGGAACCTCTAACCCCTAACCCCTTCCCTTTTCTTGCTTGTGCTGCTGTAGCGGCCCAGACCCCTCAGCGGTGACAATTCAGTTCGCTCAACTACCTGGAAATGGTTGCGCTGAGTTTCTTGGGAGCTTAGCTTTCTGCTGGGTTAGTGAGCAGAATCGGATGGGTGAGGTGCGACCTGCCAAATTTGTTACAGCTAACACGAGGAGGAGAGCAGGCTTGTGCAACTGCCCCTCTGGTTGCAGGGCTCTGGGATCACCTCACTTGTTTCACTGAGCTACGTCTGAAATTCACTCTAAATTTATAGGCATGGAAAAGTGGTACCTGGTAAGGTGGATTTCTCTCCTGTGACTGTAAGTGTGTGTGTGCTTTGTCAAGAAGAGCTTATTAACAGAAACATCAAACCTTTATAATAAGAGAGGTGGCATGTGGTAGATACAGAACCAAAGTATGAATTTTGCTGTTACATAGTGTCTGTATGAAGTTTTTGGTTACTTGGGAGAGCATCTTGTGTATATCTGGAGAATAAAGATAAGTATTTTAATTGTAAATAATAAGTGGTAAAATGCTGCTTGTCTTGGTAGGGTTTCCCTTTAAGATGAAATACAGCATGCAGTTGGAAAGCTCAAACAAACTTTGCTTGTGTGATGATGTAAGTGGTAGTTTCTTAACGTGAATGTGTAAGCTTATATCACAGTGTGGTCATCAGATTGGAATTTTTATTTCTTAGGAGGGTGTGCGAGAGACTGGGTTCTGATGCAATTTAGTTAGAATCACTGTTGAAATTTGGGCGAGCTCAAATTTGAGATGTTCTTAATCTTTAGTTTGAAACCATCAGAAAAATAAGTGAAAATTTCCACGGGTTTTTCTGAGTAGTCATAACCTACTAAGTATTCTACAAAACTTATTCTTAACTGGTTTTTAGATCATTCATCATGCAGGAAAATCAGTGGATTTTAAAAATATTTACAACTTTGTTATGGAATGAGGGAGATTGAATCGCTGATATTTTACTGTTTGGAACTAGTTACTCGCATCGAAGCATGAAACATTTTTTTCCATTACTGATGTGCTTCAGTATGCGATCTCAATCTGCTGTGGCTTAAATCGCCTCTCCCAGCACCTGCAAAATCTGGCCTTGGACTTGGAGCACAGCACCGTTCAGGTACCCAAACAAATAAAGCTATATTAAGCCGAGATTGTGTTCCGTAGTGTTTGTTGTCACCCGTTTCTTACAGCGCTTTGACGTGCATCTTGGAAGATCCCGTCCTCGTGCGCTGTAGGTTGGCTGGGAGCAGCCTTGTGTACCAGATTGGAGCTGTCTGCGGTCGGAGGCAGATGCCATCGCTTCCAAAAAAGGCCATTTTGTCCTCTGCAGCCTCTTCCTGCAGCCTGCCGCGGGCTGGTGCTCCAGCGCTGCAGCTGCGCGTGAGTCACAGGGGGCGAGCGGTGCGGTGGGAGGGGATGGATGGACAAGTTAGCTTTCGCCTGGAAACGTTTCCTGGTCCGACGTGCCACGTGAGCACTAGCGATGAGCCAGGCAACGAAAGCGGAGCGCTGGTGGGAAGGAGGGACTCCTCCGGCAGCAGAATGGATTTCCTGGATTAAAGCGGTCGTGCAACTCCCCCGTCAGTTGTCTCAAATGTCTGGGAGGTCAGAGAGTTAGTCTCTGGGAAAGTATCTAATTCAGAGAGCTTGTATATGACTTGGTGTGCATGTGTTTTCTGCGCTGGATCTGATCCTCCTGAGGAAAACAAAGTGAAGATGAAGCTTAAGAAGGTGTTGGTATTAACAGTTGTGTAAGAGCAGAACAGATACTTTATTGTGGAATAGTTATCTGTTCCTCGTATTTCTTTGTAATGTTTAAAAGGAAGGAAAACACCATGCTTGAAAACCTCATGAAATTCAGGTACGAAGCAAAATCTAGTCTTTCAGTCTCCTGAGAAAATCACAGCATGCAGGCATTACTGGGCTCCTGCACAGCAGATCAGTCGGTGAAGTCTCTAAGGCTGAGGAGGCCGATAGACTGCCAGGGGATCCATCTGTCTGCTGGGAGAGCTGGGAACCTCAGGGAAAGGTTAGGGAGGCAGCGGGGCTTCCCTTCTCCCCAACTGCGGTAGCTTGGAAATAGATATGAAAGATTGGAAACTGCAGTTGGGAACATGATTTCTCTAGGAGCTTTAAAATTCTCAAGAGAGAGTTGGGATAGAACTTAATCTCTCACGCTACTGACTGGTTTTTTTGTTTTGTTTTGAAGTACCCTGGTTATTACTCATAAAGGTGCAGGTTTCCTTGCTTGGAATGTGTCGCCCTGTGTAGAAAGGTCTGTCGGTGTCCTGATACATGTCACGTATTGTGCAGCTGCACCACGCTTTTGTGGATGTTAAGTCTCTACTAGGTTTCCCAAACTAAATGCTCTGCACAACCATATTTCTCTTCAGTCTTTCCACTGGCAGATAGAACTGTTAGTGTTGACCTTAGTACTAGAAAGACCCCTGCCTGATTTGTAGCATTAGCATATGCCATTACCTTTAGGTCTGATTTGCATGTGGCTTTTGTTTCACCTGACCATTATTCTGTTGGTAAGCAACTGTCTTTTTCTCTCTCTCTCTTTATGTATGTGTGTGTGTGTGTATATATGTATGTAGCAAACGGTCACTGGGTGTTTGCTCTTGCACATGTAAGCCAGAGCGTATTTCCCCTCTGGCCTGCGAGAGCTCAGGTGCTGTCTGGCTCTCCGAGGAGCATGGCTGCACTGGCAGGAGTTGTGCTGGCAATGCCTTCTGTCACTTGGACCTCTCAGAAGGATCGGTGTGCTCCTCAGTGCTCGTCTGTACAAACCTCAAGTGTTATCCTTGGTGTCCTTTCAGTGTAAGCATGAAAGGCGGTGAATGGGCCAGTCGGGCAGCGAGCCAGCTCTTAAGTGCTCCTGGTAGCATTCAGCAGCGAGCTGGCAACGGGAGCGGGGTGCTGCCCATGGAGTCCTTCTATGTGGTGCTTGCTTTTGGGGTTTGCCACACAAAAACTGTGCTGAATGAATAGCACTGACCACAGATGAGGTTTCAAGGTAAATGCCTGGCTCTTCTGCCAGCAAATGTAGTGACACTAGTAGGATCGGAACCAGTGCTGCTACTCCTTTTTTTCCCCTTCAGAACGCTTCCTGATGCCATTATCCTTTAGCACGGAGGATGAAGCAAAAACCTTTACATCTTTCATGTAGATAGTCATCCCAAACTAGTATACGAACCCTAAATGCCAGGATTAGTTCTGTGACTGATGAAGCCAATCCTGGAGCATCCTGCAGCAGCTCTGGTACGCACAGTTTTGGTTCATGCCCCAAAGTAATGACTGCTTTGTCCATTTAAGTCTTTGAGGATTTTGCATGTGATTATGTAATCCAGATCAGTCTAAATGCCACCAAGGTACCTGACTGAAAGTGTTCAAGCACTCTGTTTTATGTACGTTGGAAGCCTTTCATAAAACAAAGCAAACTCCATAATTACAGCTCTGTAACTTTGTGTGCTCTGTCTTCAGGAAAGAGTTTCTTTTGTATGCTAGTTTTGAGTTTCATAACACAATCTTAAATTCCTTAATAAACTCACCGCTTATTAATTCTCATGAAAAGTACTGGCAGTCGGCCTCAAGGAGATTCAGGCTTCCTTGGTGTTATGTTAGCACATGCACTTATTACGAAGTACTGACCAGCCAGGCTCGCCAAGTCCCGGTGGCCTTGCGGGGGGACCGAGGGGCTGTGGCAGCGTGCGAAGCAGCAGGAGGCTGTCCTGCGAGGGCTGCGAATGCCCTGCCGTGGGGTAAGCAGCTTTGCTTCGCAGGTGTTCAATCCAGTGGAGCTTGTGTTCGTTGATAACCCAAGTCTTGCACCACTGGATTTGTTTGTCTAATGAATGTTGAGTGAGCGATGAAGAATCAGATCCCCGAGCAGGAGCCAGGCAGGATAAGTGATGTATGTGTGTGTATATAGCGCGCGTTAGAGACGTGGGAGGGAGGGCATGGCAGGGGTGAAACACCCAGCAGAAAATGGCAGAGAACACAAAATGTGCCGCCTTTGTAAGTAGAAGTTTGGCTTCCCATCTCTTTGGGATCTGCTCCTTTACAAGGCTGAGCGGAACAAGCCCTTGCCCTTCCCGCCGTGCTGCCTTCCCTTTCCTGATGCGCCTTTCCTTCTTCCCTCCAACGTTTCAGTGTCATCCTGCTGTACCTATAGCTCCCTCCGTGACCGGGCACAGCAAGGTATGTCTGCTCTGCAGCTCAGTGTGTGCTCGTTGCCCAGCTGTACACCTGTGGGGTGACACTGTGGGCGTCTTTCCTATCACCATCGGTTTTTATAGAACTTGGTGTCTTTGGACAAGTTAATATCCCCTTTACCAAACCTCATTAAGTGTCTTAACAGGGATCAAAAGTTGCTGGGGAGGAGGACTGGGCTCTGATCGCCGAGCAGTGTGCTCACATACCTTATTTCCTTAGGAAACCAGACTGACAAAAGGCACTCACAGGGCTGGCTGATAAGAGGAAACACTGCGCAGGAAAAGGGAGGCAAGGATCTGCAACTGGAAGAAATTAAGGCTGGAGTAAACAAAGGATGGAGGAATTAGCAGAAATTTACGCTTCTAAAATAGAGGGAAAATCGCACAATCAAGCGGCGAGGGGATGGTACTTCTTTAAAAGGCGAAAGTGTGGGTTGTGGCAGGTATTTATCAGCCCCGGTAAGCTGGTTGGGGCTACCTGGGTGTGGGTATCTCTCAAGACAGGTATACGAGTGCTAACTTGTTGAACCTGTCAGCCTGCTGTTTTAGCAGCAATATCACAGGAATGCTGCTGCTTTGAGGAGGGTGCACAAAGGGCAAACAAGCTGCTTGCTTTCTAGAACGTAAGTTAGGAGGTGGTGGAGGGAAACGGTAAAACTCGCTTCTCTTTCGTGTTCTTCCTCCAAAGAAAACATCATCTTAAGTGAAATATTGGATCTGCCTGGTGGGAGTGGGGCTCCACAGACAATTATCTGCGACATCTTGTTGTTTCTTTGACATTAATATTTTGCAATTCACACGGTTTCCACCGTAACGTTTTGTGCAGGGAGTGAATAGATAAAGGGAGTGTGACGGCAGATGAATTTCTGTGTAACAGATGGTTTGGACGTGCCTTCTAGGCAGGTCTACCTGAATGCTATCATCTCATTATATAATGGCTTAAAACCCAAATCACTCACAAGATCAGTTCTGACCTATGAAGCTCTGGTGCAGGGCAGTCGGGTATATGGATAGGCTGTCCAGAGAGGTTGCGGAATCTCCGTCCCTGGAAGTGTTTGAGACCTGACCAGAAAAAAAAAACCAACATACCCTGCTCTGAAGTAAACAGAGACAGTGACATGAGCAAGGAGGTTGGTCTAGAGACCTCCCGAGGTCCCTTTCAGCCTGAGTTGTCCTATGCTTCTGTCTGCGTGTAAGTTTCTTACAGTTGTCACATTTATTTAAAGCTTGAAGTTGCCAATGATAACAAAACATCAGATGTTCCTGAACATTTGACAGCTTCTACTCGGTGATTTTTGTGAGTGAATTTCTGGGATCTTGCACTGCCAAACAAAATATGCACGAGTCCTCAAATCGGAGCTGCTGGACTACTCCACCGCTGAAGCAGGAGTTATCACAAACCCAGGGTAGTTTTTTGTCCACTCCAACGTAAAGGTGCAAGCTTCTCTGTTTCCAGAGAGTAAATTATTAACACAATCTACACAGTTCAGAATCTGAGCAGAAAGTACAAATCCAAAACATATGTCAACACTTTTTGTTTTTAACCACATTCTAGCTTGGAGAAAGTTGCGCTATTATTTTTGAGCAGGATGTTGACGGTACTACCATCCTTCCCCAAACCTGCATTTGGGAATGAAATCTTGTGTGTGCTTCTGACCTTGGTGGCGGTAGCAGAGCAGAGGGCGCCTCGCCTGTCACATCGGATCACCTCTCCTGTCCTTTCCTGCAGCTTCTGGTCCTTCAGAAACAGTTCCACCTGGAAACGTCTTCTATCAGGTGGCATAATACAAAGTGACTGCGGTATAGATGTACATAAGAGACCTAAATCACAAACCTATTTACCTATGACTGGGCTTCAAATTATATTTTCAAATTATTCAAATTGATGTTTTCTTTCTGTGCAAACAAAACATCCTAGTCCCATCTATCAGGCAAAGAGGAGAATGTTTGGAATATAATTTGTTTGTGCGTGGAGAATTTATGCCTTTTGTACACACCATGGTTTCTATGAAGAAATAGATGTTGGCATTTCACTTCCATTTGTGAATATTGATCAAAACATAGACCGTTAATGTTTGGTATTACATTCTTGAAAGCAGACGTTTCTTGGCTCCTTAAAAATTAGTTTTTTTTCTTCCTGTGCGGCCTTGTGGAGAGCACCCTTCTTCCGAGCAAATACAATAACGCAGAATCAGCTTGAGAGAAAAGATGGTGCTGCATACAGATATGCAGAACGCCTGTCCCAAATGTTGATTAGAGTCTCAGTCGTGAATAAACAAACTCATGCAATTACTCAGAGCTATTGTTGCCCTGACAACAGTGTATATATAACAAAATTTAGTAGTGGCTGCCAGTAAAACCCCCAGTACAGTTAATGCTTCTGTTTGCCCAGATGAAATACTTTCGTTAAGTTTTATATCAGTTCCAAATCGTAAGTCCTGCTGTTAATATTGGGATCAGAACTAATCAGTAAAATGTAATTATTCCAGTACATGGGGAGATCTTTGCTTTGAGTTCACTATTTATAAAATAGTGACATATAAAAGGAAAAGCTTGAGTCCTTTACTGGTGTTATATAGCAGTGGGTGCATCACTTGGCATCGTTTTGGCAAAGAGCACATGGGGCTCTTACACGCTTTCTGGAGCAAGTTTCTGCTCCCTGAGTTTTGCCAGTTGTGTGCATGCTGCTAATCTGGGTGTTGGATGGGTGAGGAACAACAGGAGGCCTGAGGGGAAGCAGGAAAGCGGATTGGAAGCATTTTGTGATTTCACTTACTGAGACGTAAAAATTGCACAATCCAGTACTTGAAAGCAGCAGGCTACATGCTGGTACAAACAAGGTTCTTCTCCCAGATGTCAATGAAGTAAGTATCAGTTTGACAATTACTGGTTCATTGCCTCCTCTGGGCTCTGATTTGCTGCCTAAACTCCCTTTTGGCCTCTGTGATGATGAGATTCTGTGGAAATTAGGTTCTATTTTCAAATTTTGTTTCCTTTTCAGAAACCTTAGGTGCCTTGACAAAGACCTGAATTTGTCTTTTTTTGGGGAAGTGCTGTCCAGTTTATCATCTTACTGTGCATTCGGTTGTTCATGTCTGGTGCTAAACTTTCCAAGACAGTTGCTGCTGAAGTGGCTGTGTTTCTTAACACCAGCATTTGCTAAATAGTAAAAGTCAACATTGATGAAGTGCACAAATACTCTGAAAAACAGTAACTTCGTTTTAGGAAGAAAACCTTTTCATTTGCATGTGTTAAATTAATTTTGTTATGCAGGACTTCCACTGACAAATGGAGATGAAGCAGTGGGACTGAGCTGGGACTTGTGGTCTTTGAGTTGAGGTGGAGGTGCAGGGGTGAGGTCTGCTTGTACTGCCGTCTTGAAGGATCCACTGCCTAGAAAGATAGGAGTAGTGCTTTTCCTTTGCAGTCACTATTTCTTCTTTTTGTGTGAATTTAAGTCCAGTGTATGCTTGATACGTAATTAATATTTATTTTAAAATAGAAAGCTAATTGAATTAACTTGCTTTAGTACAATTTAATGCACTTCTAAACTGAATCCCAATTTTTAGCAAGATGAAATTTGGAGTATTTCAAAGCAAGGGAAACTGTAGAAAATAACAGCATCACCAGTTGACAAAGTAATGAAAATGTAAGAAATAAAGAAATAAGATTTTTTTTTTTAATGTACAAGACAGTAAGCTGAAACCTGTGTCGGCTTGTCATTCTGCTTTGAAAATTACTTGCAATTGATTTGCAGTGGCAAGGTTCTTTTAATAAGTACTTGCACCAATTATGTTGGTTTTCTGTTTAGTGACAAGGATATTTCAAAAAAAAAAAAAAAAAAGTATTGGCTTAGTATCTTCCACAAATAAAACTACTTGATTTCATTCCTACTTCCCTTGAATTGTAATAAAAACCAGAAGGTGTTGTTCTGCTCAGTTCGCGTAGGGACTGCTACTGCAGAACGCAGGTCATTAACTTGTGTATGAAACGTTGACACTTATTTTGGATCTGTAACTGCATTTCTTCAGTCCCTCCTGATTTGATGGGGGGGGGGGGGGGGGGGGGAAGGAGGCAGAACCACCTTGCAAATAATTAATGTATAACATGATCGTTGGTAGTGGTGCTTCGTTGTACAGATGTCAGATCGGACCAATTTGGTGGGTTTGGGATGATAGTCTCAGTTGTCCCGTGGGAGAGACTGGTGGGCGTCTCTGCCCTAAGCAAGTGGAGGATCGAGTAGATTCCCCATTAAATTTCACGCTTTGGAGAAACATGAAGCTATCCAGTGAGAGGGGAATTGCTCGTGGATGAAGCCTTTTCATAAACAGTTCTTTCAAGAACAGAGAAGAAACGTGGCTGTTCCTTAGTCCAGGTATTTCTTCATTGTATTAGCTGCTGCAAGTTTCTGCTGACAAGTTTTCAGGCTTTCTTGCTTTGACTTCCTATAGAATCCGTAATTGAGTTCAGACTTCTGCATCTCCTGTGTGTTTGTAAGGTTTGGTTTGTTTGTTTGTTTGCATCCGAAATACACTGTCAGTCCAGTGCCCTCTTTTATAGGAGTTCTGTTTAGTTTTTAACCCATTGGTTTATAATCATAATGCATGGGGAGGTAACATGGGAGTCTGGGTGGAATTACAAGTAGTAGTTCTGTGATATTTTACTCCGCTGCAAATGGAAAATATATGTTTTAAAAACTTCAGTTGTCTTGGTCTGGGAATGTTTGTGATGAGGTGGAAAAGCACAATTTTTTGTGCTTAATTAGATGTGTAAGCATTCCCTTTGTAGACACCATACTTGCTTTTGTGCAATTTAGCTTGCACCACTGTTTTTTCTTACTGATTTGGTCTCACAATTTGCTATTTATTTTGATTATTAATGATTATTGTAGCAAGTGTTGTATCTAGACAGTAATACTCTTTGCATAATACACTAGAAATAATTAAAATTTTATGAATTGGGGCTAGAGAGGAGAAGATGGATGGTATCTGCAGGTACAGCGGAATTTATTGGCTAAATGCTTTGAGAAATGTGTGGAGTCCAGCAGGACCACTATTGCAAAGTAAATGTAGGTCAGTTAATTGCTGGACACCTTTCAGGCTGCAGCCCTTCAAGACTTGTTCTAGCTGAGATCTGGCAAATGCGATTTTTGTTTTTCTGTTTTTAAGACGAAAAAATAGTTCAAAGTAACAGATCTTGTAGAACATGGATTCATTGGTATTGCGCAGAGCCCTGTCTACTGAAAGTGAGCTGTTAAGACTTCAGTTGGTAGTAACTAAAGATATAAAACAATGAAAGCTGAATGCTGCTTAAGAGGAGAGTTACTCCAGTGGCTGGAGGATAACACAATTGTTTTCTTCAGGGTTTGCCCATAATGAATGAGCTCTTTCCCAGTTTTATGGTCCTTTGCTGACTCATGAAACCCTAAAGAAAGGCAGGGTGGCAGATCAAAACCTCTTTCTGAAAGACTTTGCTCTTTATTTGATGGAAACAAGGCAGAATCCCAGACTGAAGTTGATATTGGCCGTCCATATGTTAGGGTGATTTAGTAACAGAATCTATAGCTTTCTGCTCACAAAATAAGGGAACTTCAGCTTATTTGTCTGTTTATCTCATGCACAGTCCTCCTTGACTGCAGCTCTAGAAATTTCAAGTCTGTGTGGCCATGTAATCACTGCTAGAGCACTTGGATTGTGGCTCACAGCACAGTTCTTGGTGGTGGATGAATACGGCAGATAAGTTAACTGATAACAGAAGGTGGAACCTAGTAATCTATACAGTCATAAAAATACAGCCAAAAGTTTCAGTATTCATAGGATTAAACTTTTTTTAATTCTAAGTGCTAATTGCATACTGTAATGAAGGTTTTTCTACTATTTGTACATTCTAGCAGTAGTTGAAAAAGTGCACTAGATATGCTGCAAGTACTTCAGACTTCTGTTTTATGGATTACTTTGATTCATGGGATTTCTGTTAATAGAGTTTTCCTTCTTTTCTTTTCCCTAAACAGCAAGACCATTTACGAAGTTGGTAAAGGAGATGCAACTTCATCGCGATGACTTTGAAATTATAAAAGTGATTGGAAGAGGTGCATTTGGTGAGGTAAGATAGTTTTGCTCTCAGTTGTAGTAATATAACTTTCATCACTTGTGCATCTGATTTCTTGGTGCAGTTGAATTTGTCCTAAAGACAGAAGATTTACACAGATATATTAAAATACTTGCAAATGTAGGATGCTAGCAAGGTACTGCTAAAGGGGGGTCCCTTTGAAGCAGGGTTTCTAGTGTCCAGTTCTGCCATCTATGTGACTAGCTAATTTTGACTTCAGAGTAGCAAAACAAGTGTCTCTTCAATATGTGTATGAGCAGGGTGGTCCCACCTAGCAGCTGCACAGCTGAATTTGGGATCTCTTCTCCCACTTGCCATATGTACTCTTCTGTACTGCTATAATTTAACACAGAGCTGGGCTGCTTCGATGGTAGGAACGCGGAGGCTGCTCCACCCATCTGCCTGTCTCTGCAGCAATCTGGTAATGCAGAAAGACGCATTTGGCTGCCTCAGAGGCTGTTCCCTGTCATCTTTGAAGATCAAAGGCTGCTGGATCTGTTTTTTGGACAGCAAGTTGAATCATGCTGGGATGATAGGAACGCCTTGTGTTTTGAGGACTCGCCAGGCCCAGGACCCTGGACTGAAGCTTTACTTCTTAATATGCTTAATGAAAGTCTCATCGGTCACACAAGTCTGAGAGGGCTTGCCACTAGCGAAAGCATTCACGAGCGTGCCCCCTGTAGGAGGCGTAGGACGCTCCTGGAGAACCTCAAAGGCAACCTCTCAGCATTTAAGTACACGTAAGTAAAGCTGTAGCTGTCAGCAAAAGAGATGATTAAGTAGAGGATTTCTGGAAGCAAGGAATTTAGATTTCTTTCAGGAAGCTTCTTCTAAGTAATACCACACTAAAGTCAAATGCAGTGACAGCCATTAAAGGCTCGCTTGGGCCCATTAGCACTTGATTACAACTTTTGCTGCTGGTGGCAAAGGCTAGGCTTCCTTATCTTCATCTGGTGTCAGGAACAGGAGGATGTGCTGTGCAGGGCTTTCCTTCCAAGCACGGTGTGCCCACGGCATGTCAAACTTTCGCAGAGGGTTTGATTGTGGGACAGGGGTATTGTAGTTTGATTGTGGGACAGTGGTATGGTAGGCAGACCAGAAGCTGACCTATAAAAATGCCAGGCCCCTACTCAACCTGGGTTCAGGAAGCAGCGAGGTTTCTGTGCGTTGTGAGATGAATGGATAGAACAGATCCACATAATTTTAAGCTACTTCAGGGACTGCTTTTGAAGAAAGTGGACACCTAAGTCAGGCAGAAACTAATGTTTCAGGAACATCTCCTAATCTGTACCAGCCTCTAACAATGTGATGAAATAGTTCGTGTGTAGTCACTGTGGACATAGCTACTCAAAGAACTTGAGAGTTTTAAGTAAAATGTCCAGATAAGTCCTAAGGTCTTGACCTGTAAAACAACAGTCCACTTTCTAGTGGATGTTGAACTCCATGAGTTGCAACACTCGTTACAAAAAAAAAAAAAAAGGAAGTGTTATCTTAGGGTAGTAGAAATACTGCATGACAATCAGTTGGTTGTTTCATTTAAGTGTTAGGTTTTATCTGGAATATGTTAGTTGAACATGGCTTTTAGGCAAGAATAGTTCTGCAAAGAGTTCACAGGAAAAAACAGAAATGGGAAACACAATTTGATAAGTCCAAGGCAGGGCTGAAAGCTACAAATTAAGTCTAGAAAAGAGGTCTGAGCAAAAAGTTTTATGGCCAAATAAAGGGCCTAGAAAATCAAGGCAGTAATAGGTAACTGTCTACATCGCTATTAGTGCTTTGATTCAAAGCAGTAGCATAGCACACTTGAAGGCAGTGCCCCCAGTTACTGCAGAATGTTTTTGCTGTGTGTAAGTTGGATTTCTTTTGGAGGAAGCTAAATGAGAACCTGTGTTCCAGGTGTGCACCAAATGTGCTTCTGGCCCCAGTGAGTATATAAGAATCAATCATTGTTTTCAACTCTTCTAGCAGCTTCAAAGCATGTTTAGTCCAGGAGACCAGACTAGATACCCTCGGAAGCAAAATTCCTGAACCACGTACAGTATAGATTGTAAGGCTCAGCACAGGCTACTTTGATGTGTTGTTCTGGTCCTGCTGTGCCAAATTACTAGCTATAAGTGGCTGCGACCACTGATATCTAAAGAATTTTAGATTAGTGTTTTGGCAGTTTGTCTTTTGGTGGGATTAGAAGTGGTTTCTGGATCTTTTCAGAACTAGACTTGTGAATGCTATAGCTATCAAAATGATTTCAGGACAAGGGAGCCCTTTATAGTGGCTTGCATATGGAGCCAGTATTAGGAATGCGTTTGCCAGAATATTCCTCTTAATCCTAAAATCAATGAATATGTAACAGTAAGCTCTTTTCATATTGCCCTGTAACTTGGACACAGAAACGGGACACATTTCCTGATGCTTATTGAAGGTTGAGAGGAGTTTTGATCTCTAGCAGGAGATGGACTATGGCTCAGAGTGTTTCTGAAGACAGCCTTGGACTTAATTTTTAGACAAAATGCTCATACAAATGTTGATAACTTACCTGATTTTCTTCAGCATCTTACAACAGTTTATTTTTAAATTATCTCTTCACTTATCTTTCTTTTTTGGGGTGTTTGCAGTGGCTTATGGCTTTTGGGTGCAGAGATCAATGTCTCATGTGATGGTCTAAAGTTTTGAAGCCTTGTTACAACAGTAAGGGAGGACAGTTTTTTATAGTACTTAAATCTGTTCTCTTCATAAAGATGCTCTTCTTCACTTAGGGATTTCCCCAGCTGGAAATCTCAGTACAGCAGCAGATGAAGCGTTTGCATGAACTTTTCAGAGATTTCTGTTTATACTTGTTAGGGGCTTTAGGGTGAGCTTTCTTAGCTTTGGATCAAGAGTTTTAGGGTATATATAAATTCAGAAATTCTGGGTGGATACTCATGTTAATGCTGCTTGGGGTGCCTGAATCAACAACGTCTTTCATATTCTTTCAATTGGAAAAGCATGAAATGATCAAAGCAACTGGTAAATTCTACACCCCCCACCCTCCACCCCAGTGGAAATGAAATTTCACAGAAGGGAAATGATAAAACGTCTTAATTTCATCCTTCTGTCACAGCTATGAGTAGTTACAAAGTCAGAAGAGTTGGTTATCTGTCGATACTGCATTGTCGTTTTCATCTTTTACTTAACAGGTTTATGTTTGTACCAGCTTGAACCTTTTTGATCAGTTTAAATTATGTGGGATCATTGATTTTAAGTTCACTGTACTTTAATCCCACTTGCCAGAGAATATTTCACGCTTTTTGCTTATGAATGAATCCTTTAACCCTTGTGTATACTACGGTGCTATAACTCTTAAATATAGGCATTGTAAAATAGTAAATATGTGAAGGTTGAAATTCCATAAATAAGAAAATAAAATCTAGGTTCTTTAGAAGGCCTTGTGGCGTCTGACTTGTGTAAAACAACACTTCAAAACACTGAATGGGGGTGCTGTAAATAATTTTGCTATGGTATGTTCATACACATAAGAACTGTTATAAATTAGTTGATGGGATTTTAGTGTTATTTATAAGGTTACTCTTTCATTCTTGATTAAAACAAAACCAACAACAAAAACAATACTTACAACATATTTGTTGAAGTGCATAAAGAATTTAATCAGAATTAAACTAAGCATATTCCTTGTAGAAATAAGTAGTTTAATTTAAAAAGCTGAACAGCTAAACAAGCCAGACTTCAAAAAGATTGAAAACTGCATTCCATTCTCCTGAATGTGTATAGCAGCTATGTCCACAGTTTAGCTACTTTAGACTTCTTTGAGAACCCCAGGGGCTTTGGTCTTACCAACGAACTTTTGCATAAATCAGTAGCTTTGAAGAAAGATGGCTTAAACAAAATGAAGACATGGTATTAGACAGGATCGGTGATTGATTTTGCCACACAACACATAAGACACATGCTCCTCGACCAGAAAGTGGACTGAGATGGCATGTGAGTGTGTCCTTATGAATACACCAGCATTTAATTTAAGGCAGATTGATATAATCCCCAGTGTATAACTTTACTGTGAGTGCCTTTTTTCTTTCCTTTTCCTTTTCAAACCAGCAGAACTCAGCCTGATTCTTTACACTTTTTCCAGCAATATGAGAAGAAGAAAACAACTGGTAATCCAAAACCACCTGAGTGAAAGTTCTTAGAGCAAAGGAGAATTGAGAAAGCAAGAGGAAAAAATATTTCTTAAAGTTCTCATTATTATGCTAAGACAAAAATAGCCTAGCTCAGGACCTAGAGATTTCTTCTGTAGCCACCTGCCAAAACATGCAGTTCTCCTTTTCTCATAAACTTAGCCAGCTACTTTGCATGCATGGTAAACTGAATGTCTGAATATCCTTTACAGGAATATTTAAGGCTCTGAGTCCTGGAGTCACTGGCTTGAGAACATCATTACATTTTTTTCAGAAGTTTCATAGTTATGAAGAAAAGTTTCAAACGTTCTTTGAATGCATACTATTCTTATGAAGAGTATTATAAATTGAAACGTTAGCTATGAGAAGAATAAACTACTAATGGTTCTTGCCCATCCCCTACAGTGTACACCCAGGTGGCTGGAACGTTGTCATGAGTGCCCACACATTGCTTTCACTTTGTTTTTTTGGGATCATGTAGGCAGATGGCTCAAGTGCAGAGGGGCAACCTCCATAGGGAATAAAATAATAGTAGCAATAATAAAAAACACTCTGAATTAAAATCAGAACTAAAACGAATTTCTGTAATCTTAATTCTGGGTTCTATTAATAAAATGAATGCAGTGTCCTGTCTTGATGAACAAGAATGAGTATGCTCTGTAGGGTGAAGTTTTTGTTACCCACTGAAAACACACCTTTCCTAGGAGAAAATCTAAATAATACAAGAACAGAATGGAAAACTCCTCCAGTTTTTAGACTTGTAAAAATGCATTATATCTGTGGCTTGAGATTTGCATGTGGCTGGCTATTCCTTCTGTCTAGAAACAGTGCAGGCCATTATTTGAAAGGAAATCACGTCCTGAGATACTGGGCTTCGTGGCATTGCACCTACCTGAGGAACTCAGGGCAGCCTTAGATCTGCTTTCTGTGTGCTTGGCATGTATAATGTGGCTGACACCTCCTGGAAATTTGGCAGTACGGGACTGAAACAATCGCTTTCCTTCCCTTGTTTATTAGTAAGGCCTTGTTTCAGTGAGCAGCACTGCAGCGGAAGGGTGGAACCCTTTGGTCTTGCTTAGCACAAAAATAACTAATATTCTTAAAGTGCCCTGCTTCAGTAGGATTTAGCTACTGATAGATTAGAAATACCTTTCCTATAAATGTTGCTGAGTGTAGACTTGATCCATAGGGTGTTCAGTAATAGTACTTGTTACCTCTACTCACTGTGCTTAGTCAGAGTCTTAGCTGGAAGCGAGACCTGTAAAAGTGTTGCCAAAAGAAAATAACTCATTGCTGAGAGAAGAGGATGGGACCGATCCCATGTACCAGAGGTTTCTGATGAATTACGTGATTCCTAATGGGAAGTGCACTGGCTAAGAGCGCAGTTAGGCTCAGAAGTGAACAGGGAGGAACTGACCTTCCTGTTGACAATTATCCTTGGCAGTGAGACGCTGTGCTGTTAGGGCCTTGTCTATGCCCTAGTCACAGATTTAGGGTACTAAGTGTAATGTTTTTGTCTACATCTAGAAATTAGTGTGGGACATGGTGAGGCTGCAGCTGAGGCTGTCTCACCTCTTCAGATGCTTTGGTAACTGACATTGGGAACCCACAAGGACCGTGCCTTCCTGAATTGTAGATTAACTGAACTCATAAGCATAGGACACGACGTATGACACTTCTCACCTAGCTGCTCAGACTCCAGGCGTTTAACACACGATGTAGAAGAAATGTTTAATGAGCTTTTCCTGTTCCATGCCATGCTCTTCACAAGCTATTTTCTGAAGTGGAAATGGACAAAGAAGCTGCTTGGTTTTGAAAATGCTTCTGAAAGAGGCTGCTGCTCTTTGTGAGCCTCTCCAGCTGGGCGGCTGTGTGGTGGCAGCACCCGGCTGCTATGACAGAAAGCTGGCTGCAGGGAGCTGGATGGACAGACGGAACAGACAGACCTGCCTTGGGCTGCTGTGCTTGTCTGCCTGCTGGCCGCTGAGGAGCGAGCCTGGGTGTTGCTCAGGGCCACCTTTTGCAGAATCTTTCTTGCTGGCACTTATTTCTTCTCTGTACAGCGTGAAGATCTATTCTGGGTGATAAAAACATTACTTAGTTTGGGAAATGTGAACTGTGGAATACGAACCCTGCAAAGATACTGCTGCTCATTTAAAATGTAAAACAGACATAAAAAACCTGATAAAGTGGTCCAGACCAGTTTTTCTCCGTGATAACTGTTAACTAATGAGCTATGTATCAAAGACTTCTCCTGTCCAAGAGTATTGGGAAGATAAAGCAGTTCCTGCAGTGTGTTTTCAGTAGGTATCATCCAAGGTATCAATTGTGTGAGGCAGAAATAGGAGTGTAAAAGTGGCGTCTAAGAGCTTTAACTGAGGGAAATGTATATAATATTCAATTACGAGTCTGGTAATAAGACATTACAGGTAAATTGTGTACATCTGAAATGACATTTTGTCTCTTCTGGTTGAAAGGCTTGTCTAAAATCCCCACTCAAATTTCTAAAGACGTTCCAAGTTCCTGCCAAAGGTTAATTCGTGCAATTTTACATCACTTTATCCATGTAATTTTATTGTGCATTAGCCTAAGCAGATCTTTCATCATCCTTGTTAGCGGTGTCCTTCCTTCCAATTTTATTGGTAGGTAGCAATCATAGCCACTTTTTGCCTTCCTTATTTTTTTTTTGAACAAGCAAAGCTTTTTGTATTCCTGTGTTAATATGAGAAGCTCTAAATATCCCTCCTTCATACCTGCTGCTTGTGTAGTTTTTCTGGGTTGTGGCTGTGCGTGGAGTTTCCAACGATTTTGTATTTCTACAAGGCAATAACGTTTACCTGTCGCTATCCCTATCATTACGAGCTTGCAGAAGGACTGTTAGCTGTAAGTCTGGGTCCATCTCCTTTTCAGGTGAGAGCTTCTTGTATTTGAATTTCACCTTGTCCTCAAGGGCTGAAATTTTAGGATTAAGTTTTACATGGAAGTTTAACATGCCATGAGCATAAGTAGCGTTAGGTAGCTTTTTTATGTTTGTCTTGAAATTAAGTCCAGCATGGTTCCCAAAAAGTTGAGCATCAAACAATCCATAGGTTCCCAGTCGACAGTCTTTTTGTTAACTATCTTAATTGCTTTCTGGAAATTCAGCCTTGCATTTAAATGATTTCTGCAGTTTCTTACATCATGCTTGCTGTTTACATAAAATTTGTAATTTGATGCTGCTTGCTAATGTTGGTTATGTCACTCAGAGGTCAGAGTACAGGACTAGGAAGTCTCATGTTTTGTTGAGGCTGATTTGGCTCGGATTCCCACCCTATAGGCTTCGTTGGGGCAGAAGAGAAGCTTTGGATAGCTTTGCACATTACAGCCGTAAATGTCAGTATCAAATGGCTTTGGAAGATCAGAATGCAGCAAAAGGCTTTTATGAAATAATTTGAGAAGCAAAATTCTAGCTCTTGCCAAAGTCTACAAAGGTTATTTCAGCTATATTGGTTCCGTTTTGATTTTATTGCAGTACAAGGGAAGCAGAGCTTTGAGGCAAAAAGTCCTGGAAGAAAAGGGATGGCAGAAATTAATACAAATCTGATGGGCTGTTGTGGCATGTAGTTATCGTGCTGGGCTCTCGCTTACACTTTAGCTCCAATTCTCATACTTTTTTTTTCATAAATGTCTTAAGAATACTTAAAAGAAAAAAGGTTTTACTAGCCGTGGAAATAAAGGGTAAGAATCAAAATTAAATCCAATTTCTTTACAGTGTGTGCACAAAGTAAGCACTTGTTTGGCCAGTAAAGTTCTAAACCTATGCTTAAGGTAGCAGCAATGCTTTTGTTGTTGAAGGAGGCGTTTGTACAAATCTGTGTCCTTTGGAATACCTCTGAACACACCTCTGAAGATTTTTCTTATGATGTAGTGAATTGGTGTGTACTACAGAAGCAGTCGTATTTCAAATTTTACATCTTGCATGGTTCGCACAATTGCAGTGTAAGGGATTTTTGTTTGCTCATGCAGAGTAGTCATTGTGGTTATTTTAACTGCATTTTAGATATGCCAGAGAAAGAAGTTTATTAGAAAAGCAAGAAAAAACAAATATGCTGCAGCATCTCTGTAGCAACCGAAGTATTGTATCATGAATACAATCTTAGAAATATGAATGCAATCTTAGGAATATTGCTACCTGATGAACAAAGTAAAAGCTTTTTCTCAAGTTAACTTTGTGCTTTATGGAACAAAGGCTATAAGTTGTTTGTTTCTGTGTGTGTGCGCAATATTATTCTTGGACAGCAGTGAGGTTTTGGTGTCCTTGTGGTAGTGTTTTTTTATCTTAAAAGGTAAATAAATCCTAATGATTCGAATGAACTGCAGAGTCAGGTCTAGTCAGGCCAAAAATCTGTTGCTTCTCTGAGGTATCTTCTTTACCTTTCAGGTTCCTTTTCCTTGTAAGAACACCTGCTACTTTTTCATTTTCTTGGGGGATTTACCCATTTTGCTGCATGGTTCAACGATTTTTTTTCTGCTGGCATAAGAAGCTTCTTGTCCTACTGCTCCCTTACAACTACAGCATCAGCGTGTTTACTGGTGCCATCATCTGATAACCACTTCAAGTGAAAATGTGAGAGTCAACTCTCCTTTTATTAATTCCACTTTTTCTTCCACAGAAAACAATTCTCCTCCTCCTGAAATTTTAGTCAGGCTGTTTTAAGGAGTCCTTTCAGTTGAAAATGATGGCACTGATAAAGATGGCAACTGGGGAATTGCTGAGTAGATCGTACAGATTTGACTCCCTTTTCTTTTTTCTTTTTCCAGGCTTGTTCTCACTGCTTTGTTTTAATGTTTGCACAGCTTCTCAGTGCCCTCTGCGATGCCAGGCTCGCGTCACACCTTACCAGTTCAGCACAGATCAGTCTCTAAGCTTCCGCTGCCCCGCAGTGCTTGCAGACAGCGATGGCCTTAGATAAAACGCAATAGATGTGTATCTGTCTTCTGCTTGCTGCTTTGTACGTAGACGCCTGAGCGATTCGAGCGTTGTGGTTTAATGAAACTTGAATATTGCTTCTTCAGGGCTTGTAAAGCTGAACTTGTAAATCGCTTCTGCCCCAGAGGTTTTGTTCTTTGCAGCAGCTCATCGCGTTCTGCTCCGCTCTTCTCCTTCGGTGCAGATGGGGGTATTTCCCAAATGGAGACTGGGGTATTTCCCAAACTATCGTGTTCTGTATGAAACAGAATTTAATGTCTATAGAGACTATGTCAGCATCTTGCAGTGTCTCAGAGCTTTTAATGTATAGTTTAACTTACACCGTATCTTTAGCTGTGTCAGGCAAATGATTCAGTTCATTGTCGTTGGAGAGACTGTTACAATAGGTTTGAATTAGAAGGCTGTGACAAGGCTGGGGATAAAGCTAAACATCTTAGGCCATTACCAGCATTGCAGGTCAGCGCTGAACCCTTTTATATGTGCCCAAGGAGTCTCATGTTCAGGCAAGACTCATTCGTACTCCCCTATCCCCTGCTGTAGGAGCGGTGTCTGCGGGAGGTGTTTGCAGACCAGGAGAGGTTGAGGTGCTGCGTGGCTGGGGGTAGTTTACATGCCGTACAGAAGGATTCCTCTTAGCGCTGTATTTAGGGCTAAATTCCCATGTCTTCCCTGTCATAGATACCTGCTGGTCCTTCCATAACAGATTTCCATTGCATGACTGTGCAGCTGTGTACTAGATGGAGCTCATCTGTCAGCGTGAGCTGGTGAGAGGAGCCTCACGCACTGAGGGGTGGGAGGCTCAGGTATCCACCTGCAGAGCCGAGCGTCTAAATGTGGGTCTCTCATCCCTCTGTTACTGGAAGGGCAGTCTCCCACTGTCCTTCATCTGGAGTTATTTTAGGGTAAGTGGCAGGGGGGAACTCTTCCCTCCTCAGGTCTTGTGTTGATCTGCTCGGTGCACTATTCCAGCCTTGTTTTATAGTTAGCATCTTGTTGGAGTTTCTGCATCTCCTGAATCCCTTACAGATAACGGTTATAAAGCAACAGAAGAGGAGAGCATGACATGACTCTTGTTACTTCTCCCACTGCTACTCAGAGCTCTGATGGAAGCAATGAAAGCCGATTGCTTTTATGCTTCTGAAATAGACAAAACAAGTAGCAGCAGAAATACTCAAGCAGTCCCTGTACAGTCTTGTGGAAACGTTGCTGTCCTAGTTGTCAGTCTTGCTTTTCTTTGCCAAATGTAAGAATTTTATTGAAATAATAGCTTTACTACAAGAAGAATTAGTTTTGTTCTTGCTCTAAATACAGTCTCTGCATTCCTAAGCCTTGAAGTTTTTGTATTCTTCAGTTTTTCTTCTACTGTTCAGCCATATGAACAACTGTTTGTGGTAGGCTGGTCTAAGCAAGTGACTAATACACAGGATGCATAGCAAAATGCTTCAAGCAAAATGATGATTAAGTAAATGAATGTTGTTTTTTTGCTTCTGTTAAAATATCTGCATATAGTACACAAAAGCATGTTAATTTATAAATATCTTTCAAGTTTCTGAAAACAGGAATGTGAAAACAAATGAGTCAAATGTAGTGTATTTCTATTGACAGCGGCCTTTCTTGTTTTCTAAGGCTGCCCTTTTAAATGTTCCCTGGTTGGCTGAAGGCACGGTGTTAGGAGTATTCCTTGTTCGTGGTCAACAATGCAAAACAATTTATGATGCATCTTCCTAGGAGAAGCTTCATACCCCTCCTGTATCATCCCCAATGTACTTGCTCATGAACGGTTGACCACACAGGGTGTGTTGTGCATCAAGTCCGTAGTATTAATGGGAGAGGAATGTAGAGGAAGCTCAGAATCAAGCTGTAATTTGTTGGTGTGAATTGATTGCTGATGGCTCTTTAGTAATTTACTTCATTAACACTGTGTGAACATTAAGCTGTTTAAATACTGTATTTCTCTGACAGTGCTTTTGTGTGAAAATTAAGCTGTTTAAATATTGTATTTCTCTGACCGTGCTTTTGTTAAATGAGGATATCTTATTATTGCAGGTTGCAGTTGTTAAAATGAAGTGTACGGAGCGCATTTATGCCATGAAAATTCTCAATAAATGGGAAATGCTTAAAAGAGCAGAGGTAAGTAATACGATTCTCTAAAGCAGAGAATTTTAAAAATGTCATCAGGAAAATTACACTGAAGCTCTTCCAGATTAGGAAGAATTATTTTGTGAGCCTAGGAGCTTCATACTTTTTTTTCTTAAGCTGTTTTAATGCAATCAAGTCTGACGGTCCCTTCCAGGCATCTGTTGTTCTCAGCATTACCGTGTATTCGTTTACCAGACAGTCTGCCCTAGTTCTTACCCTGAATTTATTGGCCAGATTTTTGTTTACAGTAAAGGCAAGTTAAAGACTACATGAAAGCTGAGATCGGTGCTACTGTGACATTCACAGCTGTATACAAATACATTATGAAAGGATCTTTTTTTTTCCTCTTGCATTCAGAAAGCATATATTAAGGAGCTTTGCATCCTGCAGTTTGTAACAGGATTTATGTGACTGGTAAAACTGTAACTAAATACTTTGATACCACAGATTCAAATTGTAAAACAAATGTGTTAAGAGGGTAAGTCTGTTTAAAAAGGGTGTTTTTGATGAAAGGAGATGTAAGTTGTCACAACAAATTATGTAAATGCGAATGTGTACTTCACAGATTAGGCAAGGACCTACTGGGAATGCGCCATAACTGGCGTATTCCTAGAATACCTACTCTTGCAGTGTAGTAGGCAAATGTAACGTTAAATAAATCAGCAGTTAAATGAGCAATAGATCTGAGGGGAAAATACGTGTATTGCATCACTCCTTGTAGCAGTTTTATTGAGGGACAAAGGCTAGCTGCTTGCTGAGGACGAAGCCTGCTGACACTTCCCTATCCTATTCTTCTGTCCCCTTCCTGACACCACCTCCCCCTCCCCAGCCTTCCCTTCCTCGTCTCTCCCTTCCTTTCGGTGAGTCAGTTCCACCTCTTTTCCTGTGAATTAATCTCTTGGCTCTTGTTAAGCCCTGTTCGCCACTGCGTTTGGCTGATTTAGTCACACTCCGTCCATCAGCCCGTCCTCTCCTCGCAAGCAGCGCAGCCGCTGCTGTTGGGCTGTTCTTTGAGCTGTCAGGAGTATTCACGCTCCTGGCTGTGCTGCATCAGTGGTTCTGTATTAAGTCTTTGCCTGCACCGGGGAAATTCGGTGCCATTTCAACGCAGATTTCAGTTGGGCTAATTCATTGCTCAGTCTAGAATCAGTTTAAATCCTAAAGTGGTTTTAGGGGGTTCCCAAACTCTGATGGAGATGCAACTAATGCTGGCTTCCTTCTGTCATTTTTAAAGTGACTTAATTAAAAGGTTTAGTTAAATAGCTGAAACTTTATGTAGAGATGTCCTGAGGAGAGAGCTCTTTCTTTACAAATTGTTCTCTTCAAATTATGTGACTAACTCCTCTTACCTTGTCAGGCAGGCTAGGAGCTGGAAGAGTGTTATCTACCAAGAAAGAGCTGTAATGAGCAATAGTTTTCCCAATACACAGTTAGGATAAGTAACAGTCCAGCTAAGTCCTTTTCCTGCTGATTTCCCCATCTTCAAAGAACAGCAAAGGCAGCTGTCTGCTTTGCTGTGCCCCTTTGACATTTCCTGTTCAGTTTGTTGGCTTTTTTTTGGCTTTCCTGGGTAAGCAAGAGCTTATAACCTGATATCAAGTTCATAAAATGTTTGGGAAACTAAAATTTCACAGATGTGGTAGAACTTGTTAGTTTTTGAAATGAAACCTGAAAGTATACGATGGCATCTTAAGCGGCAGTTCCACTCAAAAGCAGACTTGAGGTGTTTTATTATCCGCTGTGTGAGTGGTCTAAGAAACACGATGTTATGCTGGTTTATGTAATATGAAGCATTGTATGACATTAAACATAGCAAAAAGTTATCTAAATACTGGGGATTTGTGTACTGGCTGCAAGAAAAAGCATATGGTTGGAAGCTACTGAAGTACAGGAAAGATTAGCTAATATCAACTGACATCCGTAAATGGACTGCAAGCAAAAAATAGGCATGCCATTTATGTTGATGAGGTGGGCCATTTGTATTCATTGTTCTGACAACAAAATGCATAGTCATTAGTCTGTTACCGCTCACAGTTCCAAATAAATCCTGACTAGCTAATTAGGTAGCCTGTCGTGCTTTCTCGAGGCATGTCTCAAGGCATTTTAAGCCAGTGTAAGCTGAAAAGGATAGTTTTGTACTTTGAATTCAGGATGCAGACTGCTCAGAAGCATTACTGGTTTTGAAGTGTTCATAACATTCCCTCACTATTTGAGGTTGCGCAGTGAACTGGATCAAGGAACTGATGTCTTTGAAAATAAATAAACTAGCTTTCTGTGTTGGCAGCCTCCCCAAAGAGCGGTGCCAGAACAACTGAGAACTGCTGTGCCGTGGTGCTGAGGGCAGGGGATTGGATTACTTTGAGCTGCAGTTGCTGCCAAACTTTTTTTTTTAGTGATACTTTGACCTTGCATTCGTAAACCTTAAAATCACTCTCAGTTAACATTTAATTATAATACCCATCTCTTTGCACCAATAATTACTAACTTCACAACGTGACCCCATCATGACCTCCTTCAGTAGAAACGTAAATTGGCTTGTGCTTCCTTAAGGGGAAAAAATGGTTAAAATAACTTTATAAGATGCAATTGATATATGGTGAGGCTTCGGCTTCCCAAGAACGTTCCTTTCATAGTGTGTTTTCTATGACATCTAGACAATTGGCAATGACAAAAAATGAATTCTCATCCAAAACCCAAACACCTGAATCTGCAACTACTGGTTGTCATAATAATGGCTTTCTGAATCGACAGTACTGAAAGAATCCCAAGGTCTGCTTCTTGATAATACTGATCTGATCCAATAAAAACATTATTTTTATTAAGGAAGACTCTCTTGAAGGTTATGAAAGGTGGTTTTATGTAAAGATGCTGAGAAAACACATTACACTTGCTTCCCTGAACCGTTGCAGTTTGCTATTCGAAGTAGAGGAAATATTCTTGGAATTGGAAATGTATTATACTAGACAAAGATAAAGCAGTAAACTTTGCTTATTTCCTGTAGTGTTTGCAGTGTCTATAGCTGGTACTGCAATCTAAGAAAATTAAGATTTTGATATATTTTCATATATAACATTGTGATATATTTTCACAAAGGTCTTTTTCAGAAGAACCAGATTTGCAGTGACAAGTTATCATTTTTTCTAGCTTTTAAAAATATATTATGGAACAAAGATTTAGTGTTGGCTTGGATTGGTTTGTGGGTTTTCTTTTTGGTGTTTTTCTTTTTTTTAAGGTCGCAGTCAGAATTAGAATGACTGAATGCATAACTACAAGCCTGCAGAGTTTCCTTGGCTTGTCACTTGTGCAGACTAAATTCAAATGAATTGAGACCTCTGTTCAGTAATTTTAGATAATCTCATAAAACATCCATATATATTCATCCTGTGAAAACTACTTGTTGATGTTGACAACGGCTTTTTCTCCTTTCTTCCTTTAGACAGCCTGTTTCCGAGAAGAGAGGAACGTCTTGGTGAATGGAGATTGTCAGTGGATCACTACATTGCACTATGCCTTTCAAGATGAGAACTATTTGGTAGGTTCGATTCATCAGCAAATAAAAGCTTTATGTTATGAAAGAACTTTATTTTTGGTACAGTTAAGGGTATTGCAATAAATCAGTCTACCTCATGCCTTCCAGCAGTATTTTGGCGTTCTTGTTTTCTCCTTGAAGAAAGACTTCAGAGGACTGACTGTGACTGTAACAGAGTGAGAAAGTCATGTACTGTGGTCTATAGAAGTTTAGCTAAGCAGTCTTTTAATTAACCTACCCTTGCATAAAATGTATCATGTTTAAGTTTATATTTTTGGATAACTTTTTAAAACTTTTTTTAATAATTTTTTGCAATTAAATAATTTGAGAGATGTTAACTCTGTGAAAGTAAGAAGGATTTTTGTTTTATTGTTTATTTCTACTTTCAAAATAATGGTTTTGTTTAAAAATGGCAAAAGTAATTTAACTTTTTTTTAAAAAGCTGTGATATCTTAAAAGCCTTAGGAAACAAAAAACAGCCAATTTCATAAAAGTATTTAAATGTTTTTGAAATCAGTAGATTGGTCATCTCTCTCTGTAGTTTGAGAGATTATAGCAACCCTTTGTAAAGAAAGTAATGGCTATTATTACATGTAGTGATGATTACTGCATAACTGTTGCTCACTAGAGCTGTAACGTAGAAGCTATATTTAGCTTTGTCACAGAAGTCAGGAAAGTGCTGGTCAATGAAGTTCCTACACACTGGAATATAGTGAAACATCCAGCTTCCCTGTGGTACCTGAGGCTGCGTTAGAGAACCTGCTATTTCTGTAGCAAAGAACATAGTTGTAATGCGAAGGTTTTCAGCATCTTAATGCTTTCTAGATGGCACTATAGAGATTCTATCAAGTCATGACTATAAATAAGAAAAAAGCTTACCAATGAAAACCTTCCAAGGGGTTCAGGAATGAAACGTAAGAAAGAGTTAAATACCCAACAGTTTTCAGAGGTGCTGAAACAAAAAAAAATATTTTGATTATCATCTTACACGTAATTTCGCAATGTCAAGCACATTTTAAGCACACTGGGTCTCTGTACCCTCATTTACAGTCTATTTCCATTTAATAAATACTTTGATAGATCCTGATTTTTCAACCTTTCAAAATTTAGTTCTCTGACGCTTTCCCAGAAAGATTGCTCATAATTTCAAATTCCTTCAGAACCAAACAGCCTTCAGACTTTTATAACAATAACCTACAGCACCCTGTAATGTACTATTTCCACGTAGCATCTGAGAATGGAGCTACCTAAGAAAAAAATGTTACCTGTAGTAATAGCTAGTAATAGAAATGACAGTACAGAGAGGGATCGAGTGTTGCTAATACAATTTCATGAAAATCTGTTCCAAGTAAGCTATAGCAGTATAATATGTTTCTTTTCCCCACATTCTCAGAGGCATGGAGAACAAAGATGTGGAAGTTTCACTTGACAGCAGAATTTAGACAGCTAGCATCTAATTAAAGATCCAGAACTTAGAAAGCAACAGCTCTGTGTGGCAGCCAAAGTCAGCAGCTTGCCTGAGGTCTGGTACTGCATGTGCTGAGCTGCTGCCTTCCAATTCGGTCTGTTACTCAGCATCCACCTCGTGTAAATGTCTGGTACTAACAGATGAAGTGTATGTGCATCTCAGTCGCTCTATTGTAAATGATGCATGAAGAAAAAGTGAAGTTGACAAAACACATCAGGAAGTGGCTTTCATCCAGAAACCTGGGCTGTGGTCCAGGTTTTCTTCCATACAGTCTTAGTGGTTTATTTGTCCAGGGACTAAAAGATCTCTGTTCAGTCCTCTGCTCAGCTTGAACAAGTTTATAGCCGCATTTTTCCACATCTCAGGAGAGTGCTGTCATGTTACAGAACCTGGACAGGTTGGGCTTACTTTTTGACTTTGCTGCTTATCCTTGATCTTGTAAAATGGAACGCAAAGCTAAGAAGAAAATGAGAACAGACAACAGAGTTTGGTTTCCCAACCTGGAGTGGACATCGGTCCTCCGAAAGGGAAATCTCTAGCTTCTTTGTATCTGCTCCCAGTGATGTTTGTGCATTATAGCTCATGATTCTTAAATGCAAAACCACATAAGGTTAACCCTGAAACAGAGAGAATGTTGGTGTCTTCCCCACACCTAGGGCTTTGCACACCTAGGACTTTGCCATCCTCTTCTGGCTGCATGAAGAGAGACTTCAGAATGAGAGGGAAGATGAGATAGCAAAGCAGTAGCTGCTCTTGGAGAATCTAGAAATACTTGGGGCTGTATTCTCTCTAATGTTAGTAGAGCATTTAATGATGCAGAACTTAAATATAAGCATGAAACAAATTCAACCAAA
This sequence comes from Cygnus atratus, assembly GCF_013377495.2. Taxonomy (NCBI): domain Eukaryota; kingdom Metazoa; phylum Chordata; class Aves; order Anseriformes; family Anatidae; genus Cygnus; species Cygnus atratus. Next base: position 54,800,696 of record NC_066366.1, on the reverse strand, counting down.
AGTACATGTTCTGGAGTTTCATTTTCTGGTTCTGCTCCTCTAGTTTTACACATTTGGGGCAAATGTATCACATTGTAGTGTGTTCTGAATAGTCAAGTCTTAAATGACAGTGTGTTGAAATGCTAGCATGACTTTTTCTGGTTCCTAGAAAGACTTTTACAGAGACAGTTTTAGACGAGATGGATTAAGTAAGCCTTTGGTGATTCTACTGAAATAGATAGGGGGTAGGTAAGACGTAGTCCATGCATATTGTAAACATGCATGAGACCTGAAGTTCATAATCTGTCCCAGACTGAAATCTGTGAGTTTTCCTGCGCTTTACCAGAAATTCTATCAAGAGGGAAATTTTTATTTCCCAATCTCGTTCCTGAGTATTCATAAGCGTATTTAGATGCCTTTTTTTTTTTCCCCCGCTGATTTCTAACTACTCTTCCTGTTTGATACAACTTCTTTCCAGGAAGAAAAATGATATTTCTAAATGTGTCATAATACCCTTCATTTTAACCCAGTGTGAAGAGTGAAGTGCCACTGGGCAAGAAGGGGAAGATGTGGAGGATAAATAAAACTTGATTTTTGTTATAGAATAGGTTCACTGTGTTCCCCTGATCCAGGCTCCTCGTTTCACGGGTCGGTTGAGTTCTCACTGCATTACGAATGCTGTGGGAGCTGAGAAGCAGGCAATGATGTCTCTTTGACAGGCATTCTATTTCAGATCCCACAGAAGGCTCTATAAACTCTCTTAGCCTTGAATTTAAGAGAAAATAGTGTAATACAATATCCCTCTTAAAACATTTCTGGTTCCTGTCTGTAGCCTTTCCTTCCCAAACATAATTGTTGTGTGTATGCAGTGTTCCAACAAACGTTTAAAATTCCTTGTGGTGTTGTGCAATACTGGCTGGTTGGTTTCAACAAATCATGAAATTTGCCTGTCAAATTAAGCTATAATGATATGCAGAACAATATCAAAGTGTAGGCCTTTTTGAGTCACTCTTTTAAGGCACAGCATCGTAAGGAAATGGATAGTGGTGCACTTACTGTTACTTCGGATTCTATCTTCTTTATTGTGCTTCTCTGGTGGAAGAAGAATCAGTAGCAGCAACGCTAGATTCTAAGTTGTTTTCCTTTGATGAGAAAAATCAGATGACTGTTTTGGAAAGTTATTCCCAGAATAAGTAAAGTTACTCCTAAAATCATATATCAAGGGGTGGGAAGCATGGAACAAAAAGGCTCAAGACTGCTGGTACTAAATGAAGTCAATATATGCTGAGTGATGGTCTGGATTTAGGTGCATTTTGCTAGGAAATAACTGAACCTAATCCCTGTTTTGTGGTATGAAAACCAAATAGCAAGTCCAAGCCCTTTTCTTTCACTTGTTAACTGTATCTGTGTTGGTTCTTTCAATAGACAGAATAATGGTTAATTGGCCTTGGAGGCTATTTCCTTTTCCATTGAAATACAGTCACAAGAACCCAAATGTTTGATTCTTAAATTTCCTGCTGCTGTAGTGCCTCTGGCTTGTCATGAGCCTCCCTGCCACAGTGTCATGAAGCTCCTGCCAGCTCTGTTACGCATCCGTGATGTGGCATGTGCCAAGATGAGTGTTTGAGGATGGTGGTACAATAAATCCTACTTTTGGAACCTCAAGTAGTATTGAAATGGTACCAAAGCTAAAAGTAGTAATGAGATGTTTATTTTAGACTGAGCTGCATCTATCTAATGAGCGCTAATACTTTCCAGAGAAGTTTTTAGTGAAATTTTAATTAAAATAATGTTTGGAGGAAGAGTGCTTATTGTTTATTGCTTCTATAAAGAGTTTGCCTCAGCAGATGCTTATATTATAAAATATTATATGCTTAAGATAAATATCCTATGTTCAGTTGCATGCTGCTTCTCACGTTTTAACACCTGATAATAAATGTGCAAGTCAGACAAAAAGCCACTTGCATGAATTAAACTTCAAAATATTAATCCTTATTGTTTCCCATTCAAAAATGATTCTATTTTATAAGTGGTATTAAGTATTTTCTGTTCATGTTAAGTGTAATACTAATATTCTTTCACTTTTTTAACTATTGTTTTTAATTATTTTTTCTTCCCTCTGGAAATTTTTCAGTTTGTGCTGATGACCTGCATTAATTTTTGGTGGTACTGGATTTTTTTGGTAACATTGTAGTTAATACAGAGATAAACTCACCCTGATTTACTTGATTGTAGTTGCTCTCTCTCTCTATAAATTTATGATAAGGATAGAATGCTGATGTATCATTATTACTGTAATTATTAAAGGAATATGGTATGTTTTTACACTGAACAAACGTAACACAGAGGATTACTAATTTTAACTTCATTTCATATGGATAGAAAAAAATAGTGAAAAGGGTTTTTTTTTTCCTAGCAGTTAGCTGATGAACTTTATTTTTTTCCCTTAACAGCTGTGTCTCAGTACATAACTGCTTTCTTTCTCCCTTTCCAGTATCTAGTGATGGACTACTATGTTGGTGGTGACTTGCTGACGCTTCTCAGTAAGTTTGAAGACAAACTTCCTGAAGATATGGCAAGGTTCTACATTGGTGAAATGGTGCTTGCTATACATTCCATACACGAGCTGCATTATGTACACAGGTAAAGTGCCATCTCACTTGAGAAAAAAACACATTTACATCTATATTAAATTCATCTTAAAGATATTACTACAAATACAAATGGGCACCATAGCCACAGGCAAGCTACTGTGGGCACATGCTGACTACAAACTATAATGTAACTGCTATAACACTTTAAATACCAAATTCTGATGGACTGGTATTAAAAGCAGTGGTATTTATCTGACTAACCTTTTAGTAAAACTTTTAGTTTGAATCAGACTTCTTGACTTACTCTCAGTTCTCTTCATGAAATCTACCTACCATAAGGCCATGGTAACAGTGAATCTGTTTACCTCAGCTTATCCTCAAATTGATGAATTTTGTGATGAGGAGGCATGTGCCTGTCTAATTGTTTCTACAACATAGGATGCATATTCCAGATCAATACCTACAATCGTGGTAACTTAGGTTGTGTTCCGAAGCAGTTAAAAATATAACATTCCTTATTCTGAGTAAGAGAAAATGGGTCAGGCAGGTAAAGTACACTTCGTTTTTGAGTCATCTCTCGGGGTGAGTATCTCAGAAGAGCTATTAGTAGTGCAGGGGAGATGTTTGATAAATATTGTCATTTCAAGAATCTTGAACAAATGAGAATTTCTATCCTTGGTTTTGTTTTCAGATTTAGAAACTGTGTGTGATATATCAATTAGAAAGCAAAATTTTAATAATACTGGAAATCTTTGTGGTTGTATCTTCATACACTGACCTTACAGCTTAATTTCGGTAACCAAGAAGTTAGAAAATATAAAGTGTGAGAGTAGTGATGTTTTTTGTCTGTGTAAAGTCTGCTTATGGCCATACAAGCAGGTTCCTGAAGTCCCGTCTCAGGAGAAGTGGGCTTCATACTATTTACTTAGCAGGTAGATCTTGACCACCAAGTCCCTTTACCTCTTTATGCCTTAATTTCTAACTCCATAAAATACAGACAGTAATACTCCTGTGGATAAATGTGGACAATATGTGAGGATGTTAAAATGGTACAGATTTGGAGAACTTCACCAGAGGCACTATTGCACCCATTTCCGAGGAGTGGAACCTGACCAGCTGCAACTTTGCATGGGTTGAATGAATGTCTCTTGTGGCAATAGGAATGAACGGTTCCAAGGCCAAAGCATGGGATGAATGGGAGATGTATGAATGCCCAAGAAATTACTGCTTGGCAACTACAGTGGATTAGGAAAAGCATGATTGCTCTGGGGAGGATTTCAAGGACCCTTTAAAGGCTTGTATGACCTGTTAGCTGTAGATAGGAAACAGTGGGGCTCAGAGATGAGGCATTAAGCCTTTCTCAACAGAAACAGTGTTCCCTTAGGCAAGCGAGACCTGAATGCAAAACAGAAAAGCAGAGATGTGGTAGATGAGATTGGCTCATGCTTCGAAAGGCACTGTGAATGGTGTTATTTAAACAACAACAACAACAAAAAACCCTTGCATAGTTGTGTATAAGTTTTAATAGTCCTCTGCTCCTACTGAGCTCAACTCTAATTTATGGGACTATAAGGGAAATCTGTACAGGCCTTAGAACTGAAATGTGTGAAATAAATTTAACAATAGAAAATTACTAATAAGTTTATTGGGAAACTGTAGTTGAAGTGGTCTAGTTTTCTGGGTTAACAAATATTTTTCTGTCCTGTAACAAGTAAGTATGCATTTAATTTATGTTGATAGGCATACATTAACACTGATATTTTGTCGTAATACTGCTATTAGTAGCAGTATTGGTGAAGTTTCAATAATAAATTTCAAAGCATTAGCCCTTGGTTAAAAAGTAGCAATTCAATTTTGCGTTGGAAAAAATGTATCAGGATTTTTAAACATATGAGGGCCCTTTGTTAAACCCATCTTGATTTTTTTTCATGTCTGTCCAAGTGTGAAATGGTAGAATTCAGCGGCTGAAAAAGCAGACATACATTGTCAGCATCCACCTCTATGGAGCAGGGTGTTTTAGAGCATGTTTTTTTTAATCTTGTTCCTACTAATTCAAGTTTCTTCCCCTCAAATTAAGCTTAAGCTAGTGTACAATTCTAAAGTTTTTGAGCGAGTGTGCTGACATTTGGAACTTCCCATTTGAAATGAAATTCCACATTCTGTGGTGCAACAGGATTGGTGGGTTTAATGTAAAGCACATGTTCTATTTATTAATAATACACAGTATTATTGGAATATATGTGGTATCTAAAACAAAAAACACAGATTTATTGGTTTGGTTATCTTTTTTTGGCTAGCTCAGTTAATATTTCAAAATGGCATGGTGAAATGCTGGCACGTTGTGAGCTGATCCAGGGTGGTGTTGGCTAAGGAAAGGGAAGGACACTGGTGCAAGTTAGCTTGCAAGACTTGAATGTTGTCGTTCTTAGCCTGCAGAATTGGTGTGTAGCTGGGTTAGTTCTACTTTCTGCACTTGCTCATCTCTCTTCTTTTCTCAACATATTGACTTGGTGCTCTGAAAATAATGCTGGATATTTTGAGGCTATCAATTAAAAAAATATGTAGTGGGCATCAAGACTGTCATATTATTAAATTTGGATGTCTTTGTCTATCTTTTAGTTTTACTAAAAAAAAATTCCTTGTGTGAATTTGAGCACAGAGAGGTGAGAGAAAATGTAGTTGGTGGACTAAATTTAGTTTACATGCTCTAAATCTTTTTCGGCTGCCTTCTTGATATCAAAAATAATATTAAGTAATGAGCTACAATGAAATGGAAATCTTAGTTCCATGTCATGTAGTAGCTTTAGCATGCTGAATGCCATCTATAACTCGCTGTGTACATGTATGAATAGGAATGAAGTGGTTGATCCAGGAGACTTTCTCCCATTACTGTATCCTGTTGAAATGGCATTGCCGTGATCCTAGAGCTAGGGGAATTCAGTGCTTTGTAGAGTAACTTATGTATGTACACAGGATGCGAGTGTCTTTAGGTACCCATAGAAGCAAATGTGTTATGCGGTAGTATATAGAAAGATGGTCTTGAACAGCAATTGAAAAATGCCAGACAAAATTTATAGAAACAATGAAAAATCTTTCTGGATAAGAAGCTGTAAGTTAGTTATAAATCTTAGCCAAAAAAAGTCAAATTAAAAAATTGCCTTTTCTCTTCTATCTTTCTTGCCCCTCCAAAAGCATATTAGGATGTATATAATCTTGAAAGGAGGTTGATAAGGTAAACTACCTATCTGTTAGTTGTATCATTCTGCATAACTGTTCTGCTTGATTATGGGAGCAGAGCTCAGCTTTGATGAGCTGAAAATCTGATGTAATCTGAAGCTTCAATATTGCAGGCAAAGTTTTAAGTTCGTCAGGAAGAAAGGGTCAAAATAATGAGTTTGCATCAGTGGGTATCCAATGTAAAACTGTTATTTTGATGCAATCTGTACAAGTGCAGCTCATACTTTGTTTAAATTTTTCACTTTTTTCTGTTATGACAGGGACATAAAACCTGATAATGTTCTTTTGGACATGAATGGCCACATACGACTGGCAGACTTTGGGTCCTGTCTGAAAATGAGTGAAGATGGCACGGTATGTATGTAGCAAAATTAAATTGCATTGCTGGTAGTGGTACCATTTATGTGAGTTTCTGATCTTAAATCTAGTACATGTTATCAGTGTGCACCAAAGATGTGATAGATTGTAAACTTTTTGACATGTTAAAAATTGAGGGAAATGTGCAACACGTTTATATAAAACATTTTTTCACTCTTCTTGTTTTACAGGCTGCATTTAAAGTTATTCTTTGGTATGTTTTTCTGTCTTTCACCTTTTTTCCTACTACTCATTGAGTTCTCATGAGATTTTTATGAACTGTCCAAAGAGCCTGTGCTAAAAAAGGATAAGTCTGATGTTATTTATGCACTGGAATCATGGGTGACCAGGAACCTAGCAGTCATGACAGATTTAAAGTAAAAGTAATCCAAAATGAGGACATACTTTCTAAGCAGTTTATTTTACATGCCTTTTACAAAAGAAACAGCAATACTGTGGTAATTTGCCATCTTGTGTACCAGATAGGATACACACCTAAGAGTTAAATTGCTCGTGAGGTTTTCTGCTCTCCCTAGTTCGAGGTGCTTCTAGGAGTGTCAATTCTGCCAAAATAGGGCATGCGATATTCACCGGATGTGGCGCAGACTCCAGGTTTTGGTGACATTCTGCAGTCATAGAATGCCTGTTAAGGATTTACCTTATTAAAATACAGAATAAATTGGAAGGAGCCATTGTAACTCTGTTAACCCTTAGAACGTATTCCTAGAGATTACTTTTCTGCCACTGCCCTGATGGTCAAGGCTTCCCTACTACTTGGACACAAGGAAGCTAATTACCTTAATTCCTGTATTTTATCCACAGTTAGGCTATATAAGTGTTAAACCAGTTTTGAACATAGTAAAAATAGGGCACTACTTGCCCTGGAACCTTGTTTTGCTATCTTCAAATGAAACTGTAAAACTCGAGCATGGAGCTTGAACTCCCTGCTTTTTCATTTTTCATTTTAACTTCTGTCAACCAATTGCAATTTTTAAGTACAAAAATACACACACACACACACACACATATATAAAGGCAAAACATCTTCCTGTCTGTCTGCATTCCGAAAACAGCTATGACTATTTTGAGTTTTTACTGTTTGCAGAATAAAATGTACTGATGTTATGCAGAAGTGGACTGAAACGTAGTCTGTTACTTTCTGAATATCATCTTTATTTTGTTGCTGTCATTTTTTTAATAAATCTCTTCCCTTCCCAGAATAATGTACTGATGTATCTGTTTGCAAAAGTACTAGTGTATGAGTAAATGTTGCTGAGAGAACCTGAAAACTAACCAGAACGATGTTTGCCTTATTTTTAAGGTGCAGTCCTCAGTAGCAGTGGGTACACCTGACTACATCTCCCCTGAGATACTGCAAGCAATGGAGGATGGAATGGGAAAATACGGACCTGAATGTGACTGGTGGTCACTGGGTGTCTGCATGTATGAAATGCTTTATGGTGAAACGCCCTTTTATGCGGAGTCCTTAGTGGAAACATACGGGAAGATTATGAATCATGAAGTAAGAAATAAATGCATTTATCTTGATTTTAACATTTACAGAGAGACTGCTGTCACTGCAAAATACTGATGTGGGTGGTAGTTCATTGCTTTTTTCATGATGGTTTAGAACCATATCTAACCGTGTAGATTTGTTAGTTCAGTTTTTAGGAAAATTGGCATCTCTGAACTGCAGAAATCGAATTCTTTGTTAATTTGATTTTTTTTCTAAATGGTGATGATGTTCTTGAAAAATCTTAAACCATCTTCATGAAACAAAAATTGAAAACAACTCTTATGTTAGGCCCATTGAAAGTTTCTTCTGGACTGTGCAGGAGAAATGAAGTAATACATTATATACGCAGCTGTGCACATTTTGTCACTCTGCTAATCAGTACAAAAAACGGAAACAGACAAGTCAACCAGTGTGGACATGAGCTGCATGAAGAACATGAGGCCAGGGGAGAGTTGCTCAGAATAGAAGTGGCAGAAAAACATGAGCTTTTGAGCTGCATGAAGAACATGAGGTCAGGGGATTTTGTCCAAAGTCAAAGTAGTAGAAAAGCGTTGAAACTTCTGTGTGCCTTGTGAACATTAGACGGTAAGAATTAACCAGTTAATGGTGTCCTTTTGAGAGGTGTGGTAGGAGTATGTGATTTATGGACGTCCTCATCGTATCTAGCTAGAAGCTGTTGTACAGGGAGCGCTGTTGCATTTTCTTCTTCCCAGGTTGAATGTACTGGTGTTTACAATGCTGTGCTCTCATAGTGAAGCAGTGATGAAATCCTTCCTAGACATGAAATCCTTCCAGACATGAAATCCTTCCTAGAGCTGACACCCTTGCAGTAGTCAACATTAATCTCTCTTTTGCTTTAATTTCTTCAATGAACTAATTGGTGGCAAACTTTTCTGTGTTATGTTAGAAATATGTAACCAGCTTGTGGGTAACTGCTGGCTACCTAGCTGTTAACATGCTTTCAAGGAGGTTTAAAGCTGTTGTCCTGCAGATTTAATATTGCAATATCATTTGGACACAAAATCAATGTGATGTTATGTTTTTCAATGGGCATTTTAAACTTTAATTTGAATTATGCTATTTTGGACCCTAATGGTCTCATTCTGCCCTTGAAAAGATGTATTGTAAAACGTTAAATATTCTATAGTCCTTTATTGAAAAAGACAACAAACAAAAACCTTCAATATTTTAGCTTACTACTACTTCCACTATATAGTCAAGAAGTTTTCCCAATTTTATTTAGAGTAACATTATGTGTTAGTGGTAAGTACATTTTTAGATCTTCTGTTTATGATAATATAAATCTTAGTGAAATTATATTTTGATAGGAAAATTATAGTAATATTAGTAATTATATTTTCATATATAGTTGTTATATTTTGATAGGGAAAATGTATAAATTAGAAAAATACATCCTTAATCATAACAGTGTTTTGTGGGGGATTGACTAATATTGTCAGCCATTAAGAGCTGAAATAAATAAAATCTCAAGGAGTAGATCTTCAGGAGATCAGTGGATCTATGACTAAGAGAATACCAGTGAGTGTATGTCTTTATTGCATGATCTTTAATGTACTGCAGTGTGTCAAAACTTCTGTCTGTCTTCCAAAGAAGGTTTGCTTTTCATAAGAGTTACTGTACTCACAGTTAGTTTCAAACAGATCTGTATGAAAGGAATCAAGAAGTGATTACTTGGCCTCAAAATCCATTTTAAGACAACCAAGTCTGTTACTGAATGTATTGTACTGTGCTCTGCTGCTGCTCACTGGGACTGGAACAATGCCTGCCTATTCGTTTCCAGTTTTATTGGAGTGATTTAGCACTTCCTTTTTGAAATCACTGTTGAAAACTAAGGAATGGATTCTCTTTAAAATTTCTCAATTCGTTTTTTTGTAGGAAAGATTTCAGTTTCCATCCCACGTTACAGATGTATCTGAAGAAGCAAAAGATCTTATTCAGCGGCTTATCTGCAGCAGAGAACGTAGACTGGGACAGAATGGAATAGAGGATTTTAAGTCTCATGCATTTTTTGAAGGACTTAACTGGGACAACATCCGAAACCTAGAAGCACCTTATATTCCAGAAGTTAGCAGTCCATCTGACACCTCAAACTTTGATGTAGATGATGATGTTTTAAGAAATCCAGTGAGTCTTTTATTTTAATATTACTACTGCAAGTATGCAACTTTGCTGCACTGTAAGGTAGTAGAGAGAACTTAATTTCAAAATTGATGTGTGCTTTTTGTTTGTTTGTATTTTTTTAAGTAAAAGGAGCAAATAGTCTGTTAATAAGCTGTGCAAATGAAATAAGATATCTTATTATTTTATTCTAAGTTCTAAAAAGCCATGAAACAGATTCCTGAGTCTAGCAAATTTAGTTGTACTTTCTTATGGATATGCACTGTGGTACAATCTTAAAGGAACGGGTAGTATTCTTATTGCAGTTGTATTGACATGAATGGTCAAATGAAAATCCACAAGCAGGACTGCTCTGAGAAATTTCAGAAGAACGAAACCCCACTAAATTGTTGTTATTTTTATCACAACTGACCCAGTTTGTCAAGTGTTACCGTTTAGAAAAGAAGCTCACAATTTCTGAAAACCCAGAATGACAAAGGGATGAATTTTTTTATATATTTTTTTCATGTTTGGAATGACTTATTCAATGCTAAAACAAGACAAATAGCACGGTCAGTCAAAATTAAAACATTTAGGCAGGAAAAAAAAATCTCGTCTTTTTACCTTTATAAGAATTTTGGATTTATTTATTTATTTACAAGTATTTTGTTTTATTTGTTATCAAATATGAATAACGTCTGTCTTCAAATACGCATATATTCTTCATTCAGCTTGTAATAGCAGCTGTCCAAGTGAGAGAACTCAAATTGCTGCTACTTAAGTCACTTAAGAACCAGGAGGCTGTTTGGGTGTGGGGGCATTGATGTTGCGCTCCTCCATTTCCGTTGTGTTAGTAGTTTACAAACTCCTATCAGGAAGAGTAGGGAGCTTTCCTGTAAATTTGTTCATCAGCTTGCGTTCCAAAAAATGAAGAGCTTTTATGGCTTGGGTTTTGATTACCTGTCTAGCAGTAACAAGAACACTAAAGAAAACAGCATGCATTTTCAAGCCAGGTCACTTTTAATTAGGAACTTGGAAGTTTTGGGTTTTCTTTTAATGGTTGTATTGTGCTTTGAACTTGTTGAAATGCTGCCCTTTCAAGTGCCAGTTCACAAAAAGGAGGCTCCTAAATTCAGGTCGTTATGTTAAGTGACCTAATCTGAAATAAAGTTCATACAAGGACAATGGAAGGCTATGCAATGAAGCATAATCGCCAGTTGTGAATTGGTGTGCTCTAAGAAAAGGCTTTCCATCAGCTGTTTCTTCGAAACTATGTGACTAAATCAAATAGCTTTAGTTCTGTATGGGTTCTTTTTTGGGTTTTCATGCCTGTTGTTTTTATGCAGGAAGTGGTGCCACCAAGTTCTCATACAGGCTTCTCTGGATTGCATTTACCATTTGTTGGGTTTACGTACACAACCGATAGGTAAGCAAAGGATATGTTGTTCATTAAACTTGTTTCCCAAATACAGCTAATTCTAGGAAGATGTCATTTTTATAAACAAGTAGAAAGATTGATGTGTATGTGTCAGTGGATAAATCTTTATCCCATTTTTTTCAAGTGTCTGAACATGTTTTGATCATGCCAAGATTAAGTGCTTTAGTATTTAATTTCCTTTATTTGAAACAAATGAAATTTAAGGGACTAGATTTGTCACGTTAGGTGGCAAACTTGCTCTTAAAACTTGCTGTTCCTGCCTTGAGAGGCTAAAAGCAAGTTCTTGTCCATGTTGCGTGTCTGCCAGAAACAATTCAGGATTAGTTTATTGCTCCTAAACCTTGTTGACAGGCAAAGTTAACGTAATTTAGTGTTACTCCAGTGCAGGTTCCTGATTTTCAGATGGTTCTGAGCACAGACTAAGATAGCTCACTCTTGTCAATCTTTGACATGGAAGTAAGCCTCCATCTGTCTTCAGAGATCCCTCAAATATATACTTGTGCCTCTGATTGTGAGGTTATTCTGTCCTTTTTGTTATTCCCATGTTTCCATTTGCTGAGATTTATCTCCACAATACGGTTGCAGAAAGGACCCAGTGCACTCATCTTTTTCAGAGTAAAATCACATGGCTTAACTAAATCTATCCAACTTCTGGTTTTCTTTCTCAGTTGTTTCAGTGCAAGTACACATTCCATTCTGCTTCCTTTGCTGTCAGGCAGTAACGTTTGGCAGAGGGAGTTAATATTTTTAATCATTCAAGTAGTTTGTAAAGTAAACATAAATCAGCATCTTTAAGGTCCTGAATGCAAATATCTTAATTCTACACCAGCATACACAGCAGCTAGGGAGTAATCACTGTATCAACCCTGACTGTTATCTCAACAGTAACAACTACTGTGCTAATTGTTCTTGTAAATTTAAGGTGAGTATTTGGTGGAATCCCAGCGTTTCGCTGCTGTAGACTACTGTGAGTATTTATTAGAATATTCTAACTTACATATTTGTTTTCAGCTCTTTATCTGACAGAGGCACTTTAAAGAGTGCAATGCAATCTGACACTGTATCCAAAGATGTGGATGTACAGCGTGACTTAAAGAACACTTCACAAATAGAAGGTTATGAAAAGAAAATAAGGAAATTAGAGCAAGAAAAGCAGGATTTGAACCGAAAACTGCAAGGTTAGTGGCTTACGTTTCTTTGGGTTCTTAGTTCTTCTCATTAGGAAGAATTGGATTGTATTTTATTGATCAACTTTTTTTCCTTCCTTTTCTGATTTTAAGAATCTACGCAGACAATGCAGAGCCTCCAAGGTCCAGTGTGTGTTACAGTAAATACGAACCGTGATAAGGAAATAAAAAAATTAAATGAAGAAATTGAACGGTTGAAGAACAAATTAACAGGTAAGACTCTAGCATGATTAGTGGTAATTATAGCAATGCAGCTTAATGTTAACAGTAGTAGCAAAATATATCCTTTGGTTTTGCAATAATTACAATTAATGTTATTGAGGTATTTAAAAAAAAAGGGGGGGGTTTAAAGCCTTGTTCAAAACTAAGAGGCATTTCCGTTTTTCCAAGCAGGCACTTAACTTTTTCTTCCATTTCCTTGTCCTGATAGCATATACTAGTGTGGGGAGTCTAGAGTACAATGTTAATTTCCGTAAAAATGTTGGGAGATCCTGTTCCCGTTCTTTTTTGGGGGTACACTTTTGGAGCAGTTATCCTGGAGGCATATATAAGAGAGAACAGGGAAAAATGATTAGCTGCCCTTTAGTAACATAGGGGGATAGGTTAGGGTGGGGGGTTGTATGATAATTCACATCTAAATATTTCTGAGCTCCTGCTCCCTTTGTGTTTCTGTCTGGTGATGCACTAATTAGGAAGTGTTGCAGAAAAACAAATACTGGCATCTGTCCTGAGAGAAGGCTGACTCGTCCATATCACTGAAAATCTGTTGCTTGACAATGCTATTAGTTTATGCATACGAACCTCCTGTTAGTGTCTGATTTTTTTAAGAGGGAATCAGTCATAAACTAAATGGTAGTTTTGAATCCTGATGACTTGGCTGAGAGGTTTATAGGGGCCTGTAGTATGTAGTGAGTGAGTTCAGATGCCAAGTTGCTGATGCCCAAAACCTCCAACTGTTGTCTTCCATTCAGGAGGACTTGTTTTTTTTTGTTTATCAGTCTTCTTTTTTCTTGCTTCAAATTCCTAATACAACCTTAATTCATTATCTTGTTTTGTGTGTCAATTCATTGTCTGTCACAACTGATTCTTTTTCTTACAGTTTGGCAATATATTCTCCCCTTTGTAAGTACATCTGCTGTGAAATCAGTGTTGCTCTGAGTGCTAACCCCCACCCCCCCCCCACCCCCCCCCCCCCCCCCCCCCCCCCCAAAAAAAAAAACAACAACAAAGCACCATCAAAAATCTATTCCTATGTATTCTGTAATAGGTTTGTCAAAATGGTTAGATTAAGGTGCTGCTTCTGCAGATGGCTGTTGTGTGCTGTTAAATACTGAAAACTAGCAGTGCAGCCTGGTTTAAAAAGAAATAGCATTGGTTCATGCAGAGTGGGAGGGAGGCTAGCACAGCTTTGTACTAAAATCAGAAAATGAATACTACTTTAATCATTACAGCAGTGCTTGGGATCTCTGAATATGTAGGTCTGATTTCCTGTTCTGCCACAGACATCAATGAAACTTAAGTGATACAGTTATTCCCTGTGCAACTTCTTATTTATTTGTTTAAAAGAAATAGTAATTAAAACCAAATGGACAATGGCAGTTCAGTTTCTTACCAGCTCTAAGACTGAGCAGAAATATAAAAAGGTGGTTAGTCTTCTGTGCTTAAAGATGATAATTTCAAATCAAATTTGTTTAATTATTTTGAGACTAAAGGGAGAACTGCCAGGAGAATATACTGGTAGGAATGTGGACAGTTAGGTCTCAAATCTGCCTCACGCAGGATGGTGTTGCCTTCCCAGATTGTTAGCTCTTATCTACTCTAGGAAATAAATAGTCCTTTCCTGTCTTGCTGGATGCACTAATAACTGTAGTCTTACTTGTCATACAGTGAAAACTATTTAGGAGACAAATTACTAGGACTGGAATTCCAACAACTGAAAAAAAAAAAAAAAAAGCCCTCTGCTAAGGCTTTTTCACCTCAAGAGATAACTGTCTTTGGGTGGTGTGGTTTTGTTTGTTTTTTGTTTATTTTTATTTTAATATGCTGAGAAAATTACATGGAGCTCTCAATGCACTGAAATTACCTTAAGCTGTCTAAAAATGGAATGGAGAAGTTAATTTTCCAAGCAAAGTTATGCCGTTTATTTAAGTAGTGTTTCTTACTTGGTATAAATTTAAGACATAGGTCTTTATTATTTATTACTCTGCAGATATAAGTAAACTGGAAGGGCAGCTTGCAGACGCAGTAGCTTTTCGACAAGAACACGAAGACTCTATACATAAGTTGAAAGGACTGGAAAAACAGTGCAGAGTACTGCGGCAAGAAAAGGAGGACCTTCATAAGGTGAAGGACGAATATGTTTGGAAATGGTCATGTAAAATAGTTATAGAACAACTTTGGTTACGGTTTCAACATTCGTAATGTTGCTTTTTAAAAATATATTGAGATGTTAGTAAGCCTGTTAATCTCATTAGCAATACAGTTGTTTTCCCAGGTGGCACGCTTTTTGAAAGTTGATTGACATCTTGTTAATTTTAAGTATATTCTCTTAGATGGGAATAACACCTTTTAATACTGACTTGTTCACTGTGTTTATGCCTTTGAAGGCAACTGCAGGTTACATACCCAGGTAGTCACACAAAAGCTAACAGACTGTAATCACAAAGCTCAATGGGATTTGGTTTGCCCAAGAAATACTTCCATTAAATTTGAAACTGCTTGGGGATGGGAGGGAATTTTCTAAAGAATGGCTTTAGTTTAACCATTTTTTTTCTCAAGATACTTCAGTATACTCACGAGTTAAATTCACAGATCTATGGCTTGTTGTCAGTTTTATAGATGCTGAAACATATGAACGAGTAAATAGAGCTAAGTCACTGTGCCAGCTTGAGCCCACTTATTCTTTATAATACCAAAAGGTTAATTATTGCTTGAGGATGACTTCAGTATCATTGCTAAGTATACTTACTGTTGTGTAAATTACACCTTTGCTTCCTAAAATCTAACAGCATGCTATGTTAGGTCACCAAAATATTTTACAGTAAAGTAAATAGGAGCTTTGTATATACTACCTACTGCTTTCAGTAAAGCCAAAAAAAAAAAAGCTACCTGTATTCAAATATCTGGTTTTTTAAAAGATAGAGCAGCCATATTGCTCATGTGGCATTTAGGTGGACCAAAAATAATCCATGGGCCAAAACCTATGGGGTTTTTGTCCACTAGAATTTAACAGTCTCTCTTCTGTTTGTTACCACTGGTCAGGGTTGTTTTCCAGGGTATATGAGTAACAGAGAAGGCAAATCCGTTCCTCCTGGTTTGTCCACATGCCTTTTTGGAAGTTAATGAATGCTTCTGCAAGACTCCTCCTAATGGCAATTTTTTTAATGTCTCTTGGCCTGTATACTTTTCTTCTGTTGTCTAGTTTCATGCTTTTTTTTTATTTTCACTGGCAAATGATTTTATGTAAAGCATTTAATTTGTATTTTAATCTTGTTAACTTATGTTAACTATTTGCTGTAAAAAGAAAAAGCTTTTATACTTTAATTGAAAGTATTAGAGCTTCGCAGTTTGTTCTGAGGAATCTTC